>NC_141615.1:43163100-43504766 GCF_047967505.1 Dipteris shenzhenensis
AGTTGGTATAGTAGAATTCTCGGGGGGGGTCACTCATCATATGTAACCCTATCACGTGAGTTCAACAGAAGGATATTTTTTATTTCTAAAATTTACAGAAATAAATATACATAAGGGACTATATAAAATAGTTTTGGAAAAAATTTACAGATTTGTATAGAAAAGGGGTACATTTTATTAATGAAAAAATTTACAGATAAGGGATTTTAAATATACACCTTGAACGCACGTGATATAGAGGGTTTATACATAGTGACCCCCCTGAGGTAGAATTGACATGTATTTTGCTGATTTGGGATATATGAAGTCCAATGCAGATCATACTCTCTACTACAAAGTTCAAGGGGGAAACATTACTATTGCACTTTTGTATGTAGATGATTTGATTGTGACAGGAAGCAAGGATAGCTTCATCAGAAAATTAAAACAAGACTTATCTGCAGAGTTTGACATGAAAGATCTTGGACTTATGCACTATTATCTTGGAATTGAGTTCTGGAGAGATTCAAATAGCACATTCATGAGTCAGCTCAAGTATGTTGACAGTCTCTTGAAGAAGTTTCATATGGCAGATTGCAAGATTGCAACCACTCCCATGGAATAGAGTTTGAAACTTACTAAAGATTCAAAAAAGCCTACAGTCAATGACAGATACTACAGGCAGCTCATTGGATCTCTTATATATCTGACAATCACAAGGCCAGATATTTGCTATGCAGTAAGCTCACTAGCACAGTTTATGGCAAATCCAAAATAGTCTCACTGGAATGTAGCCAAAAGAGTCTTGAGATACATCACAGGTACAAGACAGTTTGGGATAGAATACAGAGGAAGTCATCCACAGTTGCATGGATACTGTGACAGTGACTATGCCGGAGATCATGAGACCAGGAGATCGACACAGGGATACGCATTTTTCCTTGGTCAAGGTGCTATATCATGGTTGTCAAACAAACAGCCAATTGTTTCTTTATCTTCGACTGAAGAAGAATATAGAGCACTCACTATAGGTGCATGTGAGGCTATATGGCTCAGAAGACTATTGTCAGAAATAGATTACTTTGATGAGTCAAAGCCAACAACAATATACTGTGATAATCAATCAGCTCAAGCATTGGCCAAGAATCCAGTATATCACTCCACGACAAAGCACATTGATGTCAGAGAGCACTCTATCAGAGAAAGAGTGTTACTTGGTGACATCACAATACAGCATTGTGATAGCAAAGAAAATGTTGCAGACATCTTTACCAAACCACTCGGTAAAGAGCTATTCGAGAAACATCGATTAACTCTTGGTTTGACACAGAGGAAGGACATTCCCATTAAAGGGGTGTGATGGAATATAATGCTCAGTCCTTTTTCGATTCTTCAGAATCATCATCTTGAGGGAAGGACTACTTCATGATGTTGATCTTGAGGGAAGGTGCTGAGAGTTCACGCTCAACATCATGTGATCATGTGTGCATAGCACCATCACGTGATCATATGTGCATAGCACTAATTTTATAGAGTGCTATAAAGGAAAGGGTTAGATCCCCTAACCCTAACCCTAAAAGGGTTTGTATATATTCTATTTTTTCAACTAAATCTAGTGTACATTTAGTCATTTGTGGTGTGCTCTCTACCTGTGCCCTCTCTCCTCATCTCCACTCTTCTCCTCTCCCCTCTTCATATTTTGTCATGCAAGCCTAGAGAGACCGGTAATTTACTACACTCGTAGCAATCATGCATGCAAGCCTAGTGGTGGTAACTAGAAGGTGAGTAATTGTGGGCCACTATGGTGGGGCTGGTAATTAACTATCAGCCCAGTGGAATCTAAGCCACCACCATAGGCGTGGCTGGGAATCTTACATTCCCCCACCTCTAATCACTCATTGCCATGCAAGGTAGTACTGTCGCCTTGAATTAATCAAAATTGGGGCCAACATCGCGGTGGCTCTCACCTTGACAGTGTAATTGGGGGCTATAAACTTAAGCCTCCGTGGCTTAATTGTTTTGTCTTCTATCCCTCTTGACCATTTCTTTATCTCTTGCACTCGGACTACAAAATCAAGTCTCCACTATTCCAATTCCTTCACTCATTCCCTCTCGACCCTTCCTTTCTCCCTTGCACTTGTACTGCAAACTCAAGCCTCCACTATTCCATTTCCTTTAGTGTTTCATCTTCTATCCCTCTCAACCATTTCTATCTCCCTTGCACTCTTTCTACAACTTCTATCCCCTCTCGTAATGGACCTTGCATAGTCTGGGAGCTCCTCCAACAATCTTTCCTCCCCCTCTACAAGACAGTGTGAGAGCCTCTCGTCCCCTCATCTTGAAATCGTGACATATGGGAGCTCCTCTCTTACTCTTTAAAAGCCCAATTTGGATGCTCTCAAAAACTTCACCAGGATGGTACAGGAGATGAACGTGAAGGAGGGGCAACTAGTCTATCAAGGTCAGAAGATTACCATCACTAAAAGTGTGATTGAAAATGCGCTAGGCATTCCTGGAGGAAATTTGCAAGCCATTAGGGGAGAATTGGGGTCTCCAAAGGGCCCCCAATTAGTGTTTCCTAATTTCAAGGGATTAGTGAGGTATTTGAGGTGTACCAATGGGAGTGCTCCTTTTTGTGGGGCAATGCCATGTTGAGGTGGAGGGTGGGTAGACCTGCAAACAACCCCTATTGGCTACTCCCCTTACACCAAGGACCACTCAAACCATCCCCCCCCTCAACCCATGCTTGACCCTCTTCCCATATGCACCTCCCCCAAACAAACCTACAAGTCATTCAAGGGGAAGTGGGCCCTTCTGCGTGAATTTCCCCCCCCCTCTCAGCTTGTTACAGGCTTGCCCCCTCCTCTTCTCTGGTCCAGCTCCATTCTCCCTCCATTTTTCAAATGTGGGAACTCATTTGGTAGCTTCTCTGCCCCCTCCTACTCTGGTCCACAATCTTTCTCCCTCTCCAATACCTCCTGTAGTAGTTGCTCATTCTCTCTCCATTCCTAGCTACAACACCTCCTGTGGCAGCATCTACTCGTCCCCCTCTACTCTTTCTCCCTCCATTCCTACCTACAGTACCTCTTGTAGTGGTTGCTCATCCCCCTCTGCCCTTTATCCCTCCATTCCTAGCTACAACACCTCCTAGAGTAGCTACTCATCCTGCTTTGCTCTTTCTCCCTCCATTCCTAGCTATAGCACCTCTTGGAGCTTCTCTCAACCTTCAGTTACACCCTCTTTATCTTCTCCCTCTCTCTCCCTCTATCGGAGCTCCTCTCTTCCTCCAAGCTACACTTTCTAGTCCACTACTGCTATTGTGACCTCTGTACAAGCATGGTGAGGAGACCATACATGTACTCTATGTCCCACATGTGTCCCACAGGAGCAAAAATGCACTATGTGAGTGGGTGCCTTGCACTACAGCTTGAATGATTGGATAGTCATGAGAGGATCTGCCAAGGGTCCACATAAGCTTCCCAAGAGCAAAAGAGGTGATCTTTTTCCTGAATGGAAGGGCTGCATCATGAAGTTCAAGCTTGGGAACAAGGATGGCTTGCAAAGGTGCAACACATCTACATGGGCAAGGACATGTGCCTTCCTCCATCAACCAATCAATCAACAATACCATCGCATTGTAAGTTTGCATTTTGTGTAAGATTTCTAAGTGTAATGGGTCAATTTGAAATTGTATTTTGAAATAGCACTAGTGTATCAGTCAATTTCAAATTGTATTTTGAAATAGCACTTGTGCATAGCAGATGTATTTCCTTCAGACTTTGAGGAGTGGGAACAAGTCGAGTGCTTCTTAGGTAAGTTTACTGCCATTCATGAGGATTTAGGAAGGCAAATGCATGTTGGAGACTCAGGGGGGTCACTATGTATAAACCCTCTATATCACGTGCATTCAAGGCCTATATTTAAAATCCCTTATCTGTAAATTTTTTCATTAATAAAATGTACCCCTTTTCTATACAAATCTGTAAATTTTTTCCAAAACTATTTAAAATAGTCCCTCATGTATATTTATTTCTGTAAATTTTAGAAATAAAAAATATCCTTCTGTTGAACTCACGTGATAGGGTTACATATGATGAGTGACCCCCCCGAGGTTGGAGAGAAGTCCTCTACTTTGAAACATAGAAATATATATTGGTATAATGCCAAGTACATTTCTCCAAGGATGGCATTAGGCTATGGCCATCTTCGATGCATTGCAACACCACAACTTGAAGACATGGATTGTAGCATGGTGGACACAAGAACAATGCAATCATACAAGGAAAAGATTGCAAAGGATGTGGGCATGGCCATGAAGTTTACATTTGGCTCTAAATGGGTAAGTTTGTCTTGGTTTATGCCTTCGCACATTTTTTTTTTCTTGTTTCTAGAATATCCAAATGCACATAACAAAAACCATGTGGTCATGCAAGTGCCTACATAGAATGCCCTTTAGGAATTGCTTGGGGTGAATTGGGGAAGCAGGTCAGGTGAACAAAATGGTGATTTGTTTCAATGCCATGTATGTAAGGACAATGTGGTTGCCAAGTATCACATCTCCCGCCAAATGTTATATTTTGCTTTCCAATATAGGCTCTAGAAGAAAATAGGTGGCAATTGGCTCCCCCTTGACTCTAGCGATGATGATAATACAGGGGTAAGTTTATGTATTGGTTCTCATTTAGGAGATGTCAAGAATGTGACTATCACGTCGCAGTGGACTCTCAGGGATGTGCGGGAACACCTATTGGTCATGAAGGATGGCATGTCTGAGTCCTTTCACTTTACCTTAAATGGTAAAAAGGTAGGAAAGCATGTAGAGAAGTGCATGCATAGTGTCACTTTTACCCCTCCTGCAATATTGAAGATTGTAAACAATGTGGGGTGAAACAATTGTGGATTTTGACATTTTCCAATTAATAGTGGTGCAATTAATTTTAATGTTTTGAATGGTTTTGTTTCATGTCAATGTCAAGTTTTGCCCAAAAAATTTAGACTTATTTTTATTATTTATATTTAGAAAATGTGGGTATATATAGGTTATAAAGTTACTTTAGGTTTAAAGTTTCACTATCATAGCCATAGTTCTCCTAGCTACCAAACTACCATGGATTCTGCTAGGTCTGCCTTCCATGATTTCATCTCCCATACTTCATTAGTTGATAGAGAGGAGGAGTTATTTCCAGTCTTTGATATGAGCATAGATGTCCTAGGCACCTACTTTGGAGCCTGAGATGATTTTGAAGATGTCATCAAGTACATGCAAGACCATATCGCGAGTTTTGCATATCAACTTGATGAGTCTACAAAAAGATGGGTCCCAATTGATTATTTGAAGTACTTTTTCAATCAAGAACCTAGGTTTGTGAAGCGTTTATATCACTTTCGAGCCCACCTCATACCCCTAGGGTTTAGGGAGGTGGACACTAATGGTCCTCCTAGCATGCGAAGTTGTTGGAAACACAAGAAATAGGTTCCTATCTATGTCCTTTATTTTCCTTCTCTAGGAGGAACAAATGGAAGAGGAGTCCTCGACCTCAAGCCTTGCCCCTGCCCTACCCTTTCCGATCCTCTTATTTATGTAGATGAGCCCAACATCTACAATGAAGAGCCCATAGATAAAGAATTGAGGAGCAGGAAGCTACATTGGCCTTGGAAGTATTCTAGCGACCTCTTGAACACCATTCTACTTCTCAAATTCCATCCACCTTGAGAACCACCTCTATTGACCCTGCAATAGTGATATGGTTTCTTGCTCCCCTTCTTGTCGATGGAGAACAATACCTCTTTCTCCTTGACATCGAGGTTATGTTTGGTCTCCGGGAGGATGAAGCTCTTAGTGCCAATGTGGATACGAGGTGGACACGACTATGCAAGAACTTGGGTTTTTGAAAGCAGATGATTCAATCAAAGAGGTTCTTGCTTTAACACTGGCCAAAATTAAAGATGCAGAGACATCAATTTACTCCGACCTACCTGATGTTCCAAAAGAAGCCTCCACATCAGGAGGCCTCTGGATCCATCCTCATTGGTAAGAAACTATGAGCTTTGAATTTCTTCTCTCTTGGTATGATTTTCCTTTAACGGAATTATTCTAATGTAATGTTGGACTGTTGCAAAAGGCATTTGAGGTCAGCCTATTCCCATCTCGACAAGACCTTGTTCGTAGTAGCTTTAGCCGAGATCACTCACTGGCACATTACCTTGGCCAAGCAAAAGGGTGCTTTGTGGTTATCCACAAAAAGTTTTCTCCACATGGCACTGATGACCTCCTGAAGTGCAAGGCCTTGTCATGAGTGATTGGTCATGCTAACATCGATTGCAATGCTGACAAGGCCATTTTGGTGAATCGCATGGCTGACATTAATGCTTTTGGAACCAATTTTCAAGGTATGGCATTGACAACAGCAGCCATGTCCTTGGCTAGCAAACAACAATAGCATTGACTCTCTATCAAGTAGGTTTAGAGCTAGGAGTGTATTTAAGGATTCAAAGCTCAATGTTCTCAATGTTTTAGAGAAGAGAGAAATGTTGTGAAGCCTTATTGTATAGAACTTTTATTTTATATGAATACAGATATACTTTTTATACAGTGTCCCATTTTGTGTTCTCTTACAAAATTTATTTTATATAGTCATTGCATTTTGTAAATTTAATTGTTGTTGGCATTAATATTTTCATTCACTATTTTGTTCAAAAGCATGCTATCAGAGATAAATTTTTGCGCTATAATGGCCATTTCTGAGCAATCCAATAAGAATCTCATCGTGGCGTAGAAGAGAAAAGTGTTCGGCATCATGCGGGGAGCTCAGAAATGTTAAAACCCACTCTTGCTCAGCTTGTAGTAGAGGCTCCTCATACGTGACAATATCGAGGCACAAAGGGTTGATGGTGCTCTTCCGTGCGGTCTACTTGGTTGGAGGATTAGGGCCAAGGTTTATTATATCTCCGAGCTTGCCAAATACTTCCTCTTGTTGTGGCCCCTTTAATCTTTGCATCTCCATGCTTTGCCTTTCTTGCTCCCCTTTTTAGTCTAGATGCTCCATGCCAGGATCCCATGGAGGAGGGAGGGGTAGTTGATCACGATTGATTGGACTATTTTGTCCCTCTTGGGAGACCTCTCTACTTCCATGGTTAGTTGTGGAAGGACTAAGAGGACCCCTGATTGTGCTTAGATCCTACATCATGCTTGGGGGGGGCACCTTGGAGTTGTAAGTATACCATGAGAGTTTAAAATGATAGGTATTTTTATTCTTCAAACTTACAGAAATGTATTTATAGCAGGGGCAATTTTATGCATTGTTTTTAACAGGTAGGGTGCGTTTATTCCCAAAATTCCATAAGCTATTTTTTTAATAGTGTCTCGCTTAGGATGAGGCGTAATACCACTAACGATTTTCTCATAGGTAGCTCAAAATTTCAAATGTGCTATGATCACTCCCTCTAGTCTCTCTTTGGTCTTTGGATATCTCAATTTTTTGGAGGATAGCTTTGATTTTTTATGGGGTAGGATATAAAAGCTCGAGATCTTGTGTGGTGAATCTCTCTCTCTCTCTCTCTCTCTCTCTCTCTCTCTCTCTTCACACACAAAGAGCTCAAGTGGGCTTCTACCTAAGAATGGAGCTTTTAGCATATTTAAATTGTAAATGAGAGAGAAGGGACAAGGCATAAATTCATGCACATGCACCCACCTTATCCCATCCCACATCCTTTGGGGCAAAAGTGAAGATCAAAATTGTATATTCTCTTGTATTTCTAGAAAGCCTTCATTGCAATTGGCAAATCCTTGAATTTCAATAGGTACATACTCATTATCAAAGTGTGGAAATATTTCACACACATCTAAACCTCATCAATTACTCATGGTGGCAACACTTGCTTTTGTGCGTATATTTGTCATTGCAAGTGTGGGTGTAACTAGATGGCTACTAATATTGGTATGGCATGTAATATCTTTCACTTCTATAACAAAAAGCTTCATAATTAGTGGTAGTAACTGTGAAGTTAATGTGAGGGAGAGGTTGCTATTGTTGCTTTAAGCCATAAGCTTAGTTTCTATTATTGTTTATTTGTTGCAAGCAAAATTTTTTGGCCTGCCCTATGATGGGTAGCTATAGCAAAGGCACGGGCTTACAAAGGTAAAATTGCTGAATTTTCAAAATTGAAAATTTCATTTTTTGCATTGGTTGGCCAGTCAACACGTCGCCTTTCATATGCAAGATTCAATATTAGTCCTAGAATTCATTTCGCATGAAATATCTCTCTCTCATCTATGCATGTGAGTGTGGTATCAACGGTTGATTTTCACCCAAAAAAAAGGGTATCAATGGTTAAAATCTTTCATCTGTGCATGTCAGTGTGGGTATAAAATTTCAATGGTTGAAATCAGTGTGGTTATCTCTAGTCTATGCATGTCAGTGCAGGTCAGGGAACTCTTGCAGCCATGAAATCTCAAGGTCTGTGAAACGAAAACTTGGGAGGTTCTCTGATGCACTATGCTCTACGAGTATGCAAAGTTTCACCTCCAAGAATCACCAGTAGCACCACCAAGATCTGAATCTTGTCCTCGACAGCTACTGAGCATGCACAGTGCACCTTGCTTGGAACCATCATGAGCTTGTTGCCCTCTGGCAAGAACATCTTCCCCATGAACTTCTTGTTCATTCTCCTTGGCACCTCCATCGTCCTCGACACCACCATTGCGGTTGCTTGTAGACTCGGGCCTCAGCTCGAACAAGAAACCGTCGATGACCTCCTCATCCCAGCTCTCTCACATGCAAGAGATCCCCTCTTCGACATCGATATCATGTAGCGGGTCCTAGTGACCCACTTGCAACAGAAGGAGAACGAGGACCATGTCAGCAGCAGTAGCACGTTATGTGAATCCGATGACTTGGTAAGGTCTCTGAGTTCATGACACTAGCTGATGGACTATGCGTGGGTGCTGGACGATGGATTGTACAGAGCAATCAACATCTTTCTTAAGGTGTGTTTGCATTGCAAAGTGGAGTTTTTGCTGAGGACATGTTTGATAATTAAATGCTGTGGGTTGTGTGGTTCTGTTCTTTGAGTGATGATTACGCCGTTCATCCTACGCTTGATGATCGTCCATAGGAAATGTAAATGTTGATAAATCTGTTTCATTATGTACCTATACGATTAGATAGGCAATGCAAATGCAGATACACATGAAGCTCTGTTCTTTTTCCTATTCAAAATCTTAGGATTGCTCTCGATCATGACGGAAGGTGGAATTGTAACGGAACGCATATTGTATGACATTGTGTTGATATGCACGCAGTTTTCAAGCTCATAATTTGTATGTGTACACTATTGGAAGTTTTATCCAACAAGCACAAGTCGTTGCAAGAACACTTGCAAATTGCAATTCCGGTTGCGTTCCGTATGTGATTACTAGAACTTGGGGAGCTTGTGATGAAAGGGGAAAGATGAAGGTAGAATCTTTGGAACCTATAGAGGAATTGGTTTCACCAAGCAGAAAGAGCTCCTGGTAGGACGTTCGGCTTGGAAGTAAGTAGCTCTTCGCTCCTTTTTTTGTGCAGGAATTCTACTGACAAAGTTCTGAAGTGCAGCATCAATCATTGGTGAAGACATCACAGGAAAAGACCCTTGACTCAGACTGAACCATTGCTTGCTATTCTTCATCCTTTTCACACATTAGCACTCTGGGAGACAAGGATTGGAGAGAGGTATGTTCTCCGTATACCCCTTCTTTCTCGAGCTCTCTCTCTTATGATGACTTTTACATTCATCAAGGTCTATGAAATTTGTGGTAACGATGTCTGGCTCACATTGCATGCTAAACTTTTCGTTGCCTGCAACAAATGCTCCTTGCTTGTTTGCCGGTCCTGTTATAGTATGGACATAAAGAGGGGAATCAGAGTGTAAGACAAGATACAAATGGCTCAGAGGGTTGCTTCCCCCTTTTCACTAGCTAAATTTTTCTAACACTATAGATCTAGCTTTCAAAGTGGTGTTATTGCACAGAGTTGAAATTTTCGAAACTTTTTCAAAGATAGAGTCTACTATGAAATGTTTGAAGGCTAATTAATCTTGTCTTCAAATTCATGTAATGTCACTCCCTTCATAAGAGAGATTTTTTATGTTGAGATGATTTGGAAATTGAATTCTATTGTCACAAAGAGTACAGCAAGGGCATATGAGCTATGGACACGCTACTAATGATGAAATGCATCACAGGATGCAAACAATACCACCTATGGTTCCTCTTCTCACTAATGGGCCAACTGTAAGCGACACTCATCATCCAAGCTGAAAAGCTCTTGCACTATTGTCACAAGTAATTCTCAGTTATAGATGTGATCTATTGTGGAGGCTTTCTTGCACATTGTTTTCATTATCACTCGTTGCACTCTTTTATTTGTTTTGTTGGATTGCTGGGGATCCCCTAGAATTCCACCGAGATCAGCATGCACAAGGGGTTCCTCCATACATTGGAGGTGAGGCAAAATGAATTCATTCTCTTCCTTATTTAGAGTCAAATGTCCCAAATTCGGGCCTTGTATGGGCATACACACTTCTCAATTCCATGCCTATCCAACAAAAAGCACAATTCTTGTTATAATTCAAAGTATAACCATGATGATTGAATCCAATCAATGACCTGGTAGCAGCATATGGCATCACTTGGAAGGAGAGAGTGGAGAACTAGAAGTCCAAGTAAGGAAAGCTATACATGATAAAGATTGATGGATGCCAGGCAAAGGGGAAGATGATGGGGACAATTGAGAGCATCCTGATATGCCTATGTAAGTCTATAGAATTCGGTTCATTGTTGTTAGTGTTCAAGCAATGAATGAGTAGCCTTTGTAGTGGTTGAGACTTCACTTTGCGTCTATGTCAACTAATATCTCTACTATGAATCCCAATCAATTATCTGCCATGTCTTATTTTCTTTAGGATGGATGAGATAAGGCATCCATTATCTCAAAAAGTCCCAATTTCGTCAGCTCGGATCAATCCGTACCGTATGACAATGGTTATTCGACTAGTGGTTCTAGGCTTCTTCCTTTGCAATCGAGTATTGAATCTTGTACCGGATGCCTTAGCTCTTTGCTTGTATCTATCATATGTGAAATCTAGTTTGCCCTCTCTCGGATTTTAGATCAATTTCCAAAAGCTTATAATTAGCTGAGAGACATATCCGGATGGGCTCTCTTTGAAGTGATTTAAATACTTTGCCGGGCTTATAGGTTAGTGGGCACAGTAAGTTGATCAATGCAAGCACTGTTATAAGAGGTTGTAAGAGTTGTGTTTAACCTATAGAAGCTTGGCTTCTTCTCTAGGGCTTTCCCCGAAGTTCAAGTTAAGCTGGCTCTGTGTGCCTGCATCAAGTTCTAAACTATTGTACCAACTTTGTACACTCACAGTTCAACTAAGCTAGGTCTATATGCTCACAGTTCAAGCTACTATAGCTTCTCATGGTTCGAGCATCGCCATATCTCCATACCAAGTGTATGCTTATTAGGTTGCAATGGCCATTATTGAATGTCAAGAATATTTTGAGTTGCATTACTCAGGTTTCATCTCCTCCCTATTCTCTCCCTATTATAGTACATAAACATTATTGCGGGCTAAATGACCTTTTTTTGGGATTTGCAGGCCCTTCTTGCCATGGGAATCACCAGATTTCTACCATCCCAAGTTGGAGAATTAGTCAACTTGATATCTTTGTGATGATGAATGGGGAATTCATGCCACATGCTTTGTGGTAGGCTTCAGTAGTTGCTCAAAGGTATAGCTCTCCTGCAAAGTTCTGCTCCTGAGTTCACTGCTGATAGAGCTCGCTCTTGTGCACCTTCTTATGCTCTGCTTCAGGTGTAGGTATGCACCTAGGTGTACTCTAGATTGCTTGGAGTTCTACTCCTATATTTAGTGTTGTAAATTGGCCCCCACAAGGTTATATATAGGACTGTATGCCCCCCAAAGACCTGGCCAATTTCCTAGTCTGTAGGCCTCACAGACCAGGGTCGGCCGACCTAGTCTGTACGTAGCTAACTAGCAACCAGGTCAGCCAACCTAGTGCTCCAACTCCTGGGCTCTATTTGTTCGTATTGATTACCTTGCTACTATCGTGCACCCTTCTGCCCTGGCTAGCCACATAAACCTCCCTGAAACTACCCCTAGGTGCTTTGATTTTCTTGCTATGCCTACAACCTACTGTGACAAGGCAGCCACATGTGACTACATGTTGGGCTTGACCCTAGTGCATGTGATTGTGTGCTTATCCAAGGTTTATCTTAGGCTGGTATCAATATGCAAAGTCAGCACCAGCCTATGTTTGTAGTTGCACAGTGGGTTGGGAGCACATTAAGAAACATTTTGTCAGTGACTTGTTGGACTATGCCTCTGGCTCTCTTCTGCTTTTGTGAATCCGCTCAGTGGCCAAGCTGGTTTAGATAAATGGAACATGTGATCTTTAAAAAAATGTTGATTTTTTTGTCGCTCTTTAGAGAAAAATTTAATGGGCCCTTGTCCCTACAATCTACTAATTTGTTTTGTTTGTTATGGACATCGGTTCCATCTTAATGAGGAAGCCTGAATCAGTGGGAGCCTATCACAGCGTCTAGCTTGGTCTGTGTAGAACTATGTGGTTAGTCTATGCTTCATAGGAAATTATGCTTCTATGCCATTGATGAATGCCTATGTTTATGCTTGCCTATGTTTCTATATGCTTCTATGCTATTTATGCTTTGTGTTCCATATCTATATGCTTCCATATCTTTATGCTTCCATATCTATATGCTTCTATGGAAATTATGCATGTGCTTCTTTGTGCCTATGTTTCTTTAGTCTATACCTATATGAATGCCATTGTTTATGCTTCTATGCTTCATTGGGTTTAAGATGTATTTAAATTGGAAATACTTCATTTCTCTCTCAAAGCTAGACATAAAGAAACATTGGAATAGCCTTGTCTATATGGTATGGCAGTATTTCCTCAGTATTTCTTTTATTTGCTTATGGTATGGCAGTTTCACTTTTATGTATTTCTTTCATTCGCTTATGGTATGATATTCCACTTTGTATGATTCATGCCTATATATGCCTATATGCCTATTTATGTTTATGATTCTATGTTTATTCCTATATATATGCCTATTTATGTTTATGATTCTATGTTTATGCCTATTCATATAACCATATGTATGTCTATGTTTATGATTCATCCTATATATGCCTATATGCCTATTTCTATGTTTATGCCTATATATATGCCTATGTATGTTTATGATTCTATGTTTATGCCTATTTATGTTCATGATTCTATGTTTCTCTCTCTCTCTCTCTCTCTCTCTCTCTCTCATAACATTAAAAATTTAATTTATGCTTCTATGTCATTATGCGTATGTTAATGAGTATATTAATGCTATGCTCATGCTATGTTTGCCTATGTTTATGCTTCTATGCCATTCTACTTCTACATTTTTGTATCTCTATGCCTATGTTTCTATATGCTTCTTCTATATTCTTCTAAGTGTTGTCACATGGACATGTAGCTAGCATGTTCTTTCCCATCATTATTTATCTATTTGAGTCTTTCGGTTTTATTCTTGTGTGTGAGTGTGTGTGTGTTGCTTGTAATGAGAATGACTTGGGTGTCTCTTCTCTAGAGGTGTTTTCCCAGTGTCTCTTCTCTAGAGGTGTTTTCCCAGTGCTTTTGGTTTTTTAGAATAGTCTTTTATTGAGACTATTCTCATTTTAAAAACTTTTTTCTAATATAAATATTGTGGTTTCATTTAAAAAAAAGTATGTGTGAGTGTACACATACACATACACCCACATATAATATTTTTATTGTTTAAGAGGATTTGACATTTCTATTGAAAATGATACAACCTTATAGATCAAAATTTAAGAGCTAAGCTGAGTCAGTATAAGTCCTTGAAGGTCTTTCTAGTCAAATATTAATTGGTTTTTAATTGGAAAGTCATTATTTAAATGAGAAGGTCTAAGTTCATATTTACTTTATGATTATGCATATCTGTTATGTTTGAATAACTATTTAAACACTGTAAGAAATTGTACTCCTTTGTTGTCTTAGCTCATAACTTTGAAATCCATAACTTTGAGAATCCAGTCTTAGTATGTAAGCAATTTAGCCTCGGGAGCACTCTGGTCTTTTGACACGGTCTGTAATTCCCCTAGCAGAATGCTTAGACAATCAAGTTACATATGTAAGTAATCTAGCCTCGAGAGCACTCTGGTCTCTTGAGACAGTCTATAATTTCCCTGGCAAAATGTTTAGAAAATCAAGTCCTGCAATGTATAGTATTAAGCAATCTAGCCTCGGGAGCACTCTGGTCTCTTAACACGGTCTATAATTTTTTTGGTGAATGCTTATAGAATTAAGTCATGCAATGTATAGTATGTAAGCAATCTAGCCTCGAGAGCACTCCGGTCTCTTGACACGGTCTGCAATTTCCTTGGCAGAATGCTTAGAGAATCAAGTTGTGCAATGTATAGTATGTAAGCAATCTAGCCTCGAGAGCACTCCGATCTCTTGACACAGTCTGTAATTCCCCTGGTAGAATGCTTAGAGAATCAAGTCATGCAATGTATAGTATGTAAGTAATCTAGCCTCAGGAGTGCTCCGGTCCCTTGACACGGTCAGCAATTCCCCTGGCAGAATGCTCACAAGAATTAAGTCATGCAATGTATAGTATGTAACCAACCTAGCCTCGGGAGCACTCCAGTCTCTTGACATGCTCTGCAATTCCCCTAGCAGAATGCTTATACAATCAAGTTATGTATGTAATCTTGTAGCCTCGGGAGAACTCCGGTCTCTTGACACGATCTGCAATTCCCCTAGAAGAATGCTCATAATAATCAAGTCGTGCAATGCATATTATGTAAGCAATCTAGCCTTTGGAGCACTCCGGTCTCTTGACACGGTCTGCAATTCCCCTGGTAGAATGCTCACAAGAATCAAGCCATACAAGAATCAAGACCTAGGGATTTGCCTCCATTCCTCTGATATTAAATTGAGTATGTACAAAATATAGTTTATCTACCAAATTGTGCAATCAATGCAAGTGATATGGATCTCATTGAAGCTTGAAACATCCCAAACCTCTAACTAAACCTTCGTGTGAAATTCCATATTGTGCAGCAAAAGATGGATTGTAAAACTCTAAAGGACTACTAAAGGAAGAGTAAATTATATCCAAGAAACTATGCATCCAATGTACAGGTGGTGTATGGCTTCCTTTAAAGATCCACCCATTCCAATTATATATGTCAAAATAGCTCGTTATTATTTTTACATATGGTCTCAAAATTGTGAGGGGAAGCATGGGTCCTTCAAAAGTTTGAATTGAAATATAGTAGAAATGGAATAAAGGGTGCTTTCCAAACTAAAAATTGTCAGATGCATTAATAATTAAGATCTAAATTCAATAAAGAGGCTATAATATTTCATCATTCTAAAATTGTGAGGGGAAGCATGGGTCTTTCAAAAGTTTGAATTGAAATATAGTAGAAATGGAATAAAGGGTGCTTTCCAAATTGAAAAATTGTCAAATGCATTAATATTTAAGATCTAAATTCAATAAAGAAGCTATAATATCTCATCGTTCCATAAATTTTTCTTTTATATCATATGCATCTACCATATGGTTTGGAAGTTAGGATATTCTAAAAATTTTAAAAAAGTGATGCAAATACATAAATATGAAAGCATATATATTAAAGAAAAGTAAAGCGACATAAATTGAGAAAAAGGTATGGATTGAGTGATAATAAGCTTAATAACTTTGTGCACTTAACATGATTAAGTTGGATGCCTTTATAATGAGATGATACACACTATCTTTTCCTAATATAGAAAGTGGCATACAGGCAATATGATGCTAGTGCATGCATGATATTAAATATTAACACTTACACTAAATCAACATAATGCTACTACATGCATCATATTTAATATAAAAACTCCCATTAGATCAACATAATGTTAAAGTTTGGGCCATCTTCTTATAAGTTTGTGCCATTTTATTTATAGTTCAATTCACATTACTTCATGCAAATCTCTAATAGCTAGTGACAGTTTGGGAGCGTGCAAGGGAAACAAAATTAGATAAGGTGGAGTAAATATATGAGATTTTGAAAATTGAAAAGATCAAATGTTGAAAATACGTTCTATTAGGTACTAGTATGGGTGTAAAGCATGCATCTCCATGACATATAAATTAAAGGGTTTTATTCAATTATACAATTCAATTTCTCATAAGTAGCATCTGTTTCAACTTACACTAAAATGTACAAGAGGAGGGCAAAAAATATAGGCTTCTCAAATTTTAAATTTATTGAAGGGATATAATTATTGATCCAAAAATTCACAATAGGGGTATATAGAATATATAAAATGTGGTTACAGAGGGGTTTTTTAAATACCTTTTGAATGCACCTTATATAGCTAGCTTATGTAAGATGGACCCCCCGAGGCATCATGCTGGGATTTCTCATGGTGCTGAGATCCCTGGGATCGCCCATGAGAGTTGGATGGTGGGGACTCGCGTTGCTGGGTCTCCTGAACCATTCTCAGACATTGGCTATGCAAGCAAGCAAGGTGTAGAGAGCCCAAGCAGAAGAACTTGCACATTTGGGAAATATTACTATTGTGGCAATGCATAATAGTATGCAGGATCTCCAATTGCAAAACAAAGAACTCAGTTACAAAGCACATGCACTGGACTTGGAGCGACGTGAATTGGAAGAATCAATCTAGAAGCTCGCTGAAAGCAAAAAAGATTTGGAAAGGTCTATCTAGTTCAACGTGATGTGGAGAAGAAACAAGAGAACTCGATAGAACGAGTACAAAAGTTGAAGGGAACACCTTTGGGACTGAATGAGAGGAAAAGACAATTGCAATCTATGGATGCATTGTCAACCAATAGTGGTGCCCGAAAGAGGAGAATACGGGCTGCAATGTTAGTTCCCCAAATTTTCAATGAAACTACTTACTCCAAAATATGTGGTGTTGCATTCTTTCCACTAAGACTCATTTGTACTCTACTTTAGGAATTTCATGGAGGATGTGATGGGATTAATGGAAATGGAGAATAGTGATCCTTCATATGTTCTAAGAAGTTTAATAAAGCCAAGTGATGTCATGGAAGTGTTAAAGGACCCTAGACAAAAAGGGCTACGTAAATAAGTTGCTCGAGAGGTAATGAGGGATTTCAAGGGCCTCGTGAGAGCAAAGGAGGTGCTTGGAGCTTGTGATGCTACTGGTGTAAGTCGTGAAGCTTACAACTCTGTTTTTAAAAATTTCAAGTCTACTATGGAGGAAAACTTTAAGATATCTACAATGCCATTGCCAACACCATGGTCTGTAAGGCTTGCACATCAAGAAACAAACCAATGTGCTAGAGAAAAGCTTGGAGGATACCATTGTGTAACTGGCACAATGACTTGAAAGAGTAAAAACAAATCTGGCATCCAAAACGTTTGAGATGAATGCTTTCAATAATGTTTACGTGGATGCAAAGAATTTGCAGAGAGCCATGGTCAAATTCTATGGGATGAGAGAAGAAGGTAAGAGAAATTCCCCCTTCAAATTCAACTTTATTTCTTCTTATTTATATATCCTTACTGTATTTCTCTTTCGTTGTATAGATGGCAAGCTAGTATTTGTTATAAAAATGGATGAAGCTCAGTTGTGGTAAAAGAGCACAAGCTAGAGAGGGTGAGCATTTGTATTATGATCGACGCCTTGCATTTTTCTCAAGGGGATGAGGAAGTTGATCAGGGTTTCTCTGTCCCCAATCTCAGAAGGACATATGGTGGCTTGCAGCCTTTGAACCCCAAAGGAGTGCCACGAGACATTGAAGTGGGTTTTGGAGAGAACTGGCATCCCGTTGATTATTCAAAGACAAGAGGTAGGGCACACATTAATAGTGGATGGGCATGGAACGTTTCAAGTTGAATGGCATCTAGCTGGTGATTTGAAGACCCTCAAGTACCTGTATGGTTGTGATACAGGTGCAGATGCAAAATGGACATGCTTGTATTGCACCCTCTCAGAATATGCAAAAGGGAAGCCTATAGTGGCAAAATGGCATCCTTTCTTGCAACAAAAGTGCAGCCCCTGATTGTCACAAAAAGGATCCTAAGTGGGACCCCATTCTACCAATTCCATTGGAGCAAGTACACGTGTGTACTTTGCATGCTGAACTACGTATACTTGATAAGTTACTCTATCTCCATCTAGTTTATGATTGGAATTTGAGGCCTCAACAAGTAAATGCACAATGCATTGCAAAAGCTGAAGAACTACTCTCACTAATGGGACTTCACGGAGGCAAAGTGAAGCTTAAGCAGGACAAGAAACAATCAGGAAAGACACAAAATCTTCCTGCTAAAGTGTCCATGGGTGGAGGAAAGGCAAGGAGGTAACCACAATGTTGATAAAAAGAAACATACATTGGCTCAAAGCACCCTAGTTTGGGAGTACTAGAAAGCTTTGTGTGAATGCACCACAAATCAAGCTTCACATCCACGAATTGCTTTTTTGAGAGCAAAACTGTGGACAAAGCTTGATGCATTTATAAAGTTGCTTAGACAAGGTCAAACAGATGAGCTTTATTATGAGAGATTCCGGACAGCATTGGGAGAATTCATATCATTGATGGTAGAAGCATGGGGGGGAGTCACATGTTACACATTACATGGTAATCCTCCTTAGGTTGAAATTTTGTGCTTTAAATTTGAGTCTGTTTATGTTTCTAATACAATGTTTTTCTTTACAGCATATTCTTTATGCACATGCACCATGGTTTGTGGAGCAATGGGGCCCTCTGTCCATTTGGAATACTCAAGGAATGGAGAAATCACACTAAAGAGCAAAGGCAGTATACTTCAAGAATACAAGGCATGAGGGTGGTATCGTGCGAAGCAATGCACTACACGAAATGTTCGATTGGTTTTATAGACGTCTAGAGGCTAGGACTCTCAAGCGCAATAAGGTAGAGGTCTCAAGTCTCGCAAAAGCGGTTCAACATGTCAAGAAGACAAGGAGATGTGTTGCTTGGAAGTCCTGAACAGGGAGCCAAGGGGTTGTGCTTTGGTTGGAACATAGAGTCAGACAGCAGAGGTGTTCACTCAAATTCACTCTGAACTTGCATAAACTTATGGAAAGCATCACGTAACATGTATAATAACATGGGAACAGTAATAGAACATAAAAATATTTTTTATTCATTGGCCTCAAAGGGGAGAGATCTTGATTCAGGTTACACCAAATGACCTAAACAACATCTAGGGCCTAAGGGAAGGATCGACCGGATGTACTTGGTGAGTGCAAGGTCCTTGTCCATCACTGTTACTCTTTTGGCATGGATAGCACATAAGTTTGCATCTTTAAAAAGACCTACTTTCATCTGCTCCATTGCCTCCTGAATTGCTCCCATAGCATGCTTGAAGTGAAATGCACATCATCCTTGTAATGCTGTGCTATTTCACGTACAACACATTGGAAGGGTGCACAGGGAATGAGATTGTCCACAGTGGTTTGGAACTTGCAAATCTCTTGAAATGCCTTCAGGCCTGATTTTTTGTGCCTCTTAATCTTTGGGGGACCTTGCACTGGCCTCTGGACATGGCTCCATGGCCACTTGTCCACTTTGAACTTCTTTCACCTCTCCTCCCTTGCAACCACCTCTTTAGACTCCTCTTCCTGTGTCTGGTGGGTTCTTCGAGGTGGCTTCTCATGCCTAGGGGTCTGCTTTGTCCTTGGTCTCTTTTCCTTTTCATGAGGCTGTGAGATAGCAGGCTAAGGATCTTGCTCCGTACTAGAGGCTCATCATATCTGATAATATCGAGGCACAAATGGTTGATGGTGCTCTTCCATGCGGTCTGCTTGGTTGGAGGATTGGGGCCAAGGTTCATTATATCTATGAGCCTGCCAAGTACTTCCTCTTGTTGTGGCCCCTGTAATCTCTCCATCTCTTCTCTTTGCCTTTCTTGCTCCCCTTATTGTTCTAGATGCTCCATGCCAGGACCCCACAGAGGAGGGAGGGGCAGTTGATCAAGATTGACTGGACTATTTTGCCCCTCTTGGGAGACCTCTCTACTGCCACGGTTAGTTGTGTGGAAGGACTAAGAGGACCCCTGATCATGCTTGGATCCTTCATCGTGCTGAGATTCCTCATGGTGCTGAGATCCCTGGGATCCCCCATGAGAGTCGGATGGTGGGGACTCATGTTGCTTGGACTCCTGATGATGAGGGCCGCCTTCAGATGCTAGCTGATCATTGCCCTCTTGGCCATTAGGGCTTGCAGCAGTGTGTTTGAAGGCCATGGCATTGTGAGGAGGACAACGGGTAGCATCTAAATAGCACCTAGTGGGTCTAGCAGTTTGTTTAACTCGTGCCATAGAAATGATGGATTTTAGGGTTTTGAAGTGCTTTATATAGTCTTTTTTTAAGCACTTTAGGGTTTCTCTTTTAAATTAGGGTTTTTTGAGTGCACCCCCTCCCCCCCAATCTTTTGTTGCCAATTTGGTAATACTTAATATTCACCATCCCTCCCAACCCACTCACCCCTCTGCCCTGCCATGTCGCACATGCAATTCTACAATTTCCAAACAAATTTATGAATTTTGGAATCTATAATTGACTCAAAATAGTGTTACCTTTATTCATCAAACATTTTACATTTGGGGCTCTCTTAGGACTCACCTGCTATGGCGTTTTTGGGCTCCCTGCGTGATGTCGAACACATTTTCCTTCTGCCATGCGGTGAGATTCTTACTGGATTGCTCAGAAATGACCATTATAGTGCAACTATTTATCTGATAGAATGCTTTTGAATAGAATAGTGAATGAAAATATTAATGCCAACAACAATTAAAGTAACAAAATAAAATGATATTATAAAATAAATTTTATAAAAGAACACAAAATGGGACACTGTATAAAAAGTATATCTGTATTCATATAAAATAAAATTTCTATCAATACGACTTCATAGCCTTTCTCTCTTCTCTAAAACACTGAGAACATCGAGCTTTGAATTCCCAAATATACTGCTAGCTCTAAACCTAGTCGATAGAGAGTCTACGCTGTTGTCATTGTTGCTAGCCAGGGACATGGCTGCTGCCGTCAATGCCATACCTTGAAAATTGGTTCCAAAGGCATTGAGGGCAGCCATGCGGTTCACTAAAATGACCTTGTCAACATTGCGATTGATGTCAGCATGACCAATCACTCATGGCAAGGCCTTGCACTTCAGGAGGTCATCAATGCCATGTGGAGAAAACTTTTTGTGGATAACCACAAAGTGCCCTTTTGCTTGGCCAAGGTAATGTGCCAGTGAGTGATCTCGGTCGAAGATAATGCGAACAAGGCGTTGCCAAGATGAGAATAGGTCGACCTCAAATGGCTCTTGCAACAGTCCAACATTACATTAGAATTCCATTAAAGCAAAAGTATTCCAAGAGAGAAGAAATTCAAAGCTCATAGTTTCTTACCACTATGGAGTTGTCAAGCTCAATCCCTTCCTCTTTGTCAATGAGGATGGATCCAGAGGCCTCCTGTTGTCTGGAGTGAGATGTGGAGGCTTCTTCTGGAACATCAGGTAGGTTGGAGTAGATTGATGTCTCTGCATCTTTGATTTGGTCCAGTGTTAAAGCAAGAACCTCTTATATTGAATCATCTGCTCCCAAAAACCCAGGTTCTTGCATAGTCATGTCCACCTCGTATCCACACAGAACACCAAGAGCTTCATCTCCCGGAGACCAAACATAACCTCTATGTCATGGAGAAAGAGGTATTGTTCTCCATCGACAAGAAGGGGAGCAAGAAACCATATCATTGTTGTGGGGTCAATAGAGGTGGTGCCCGAGGTGGATGGAATTTGAGAAGTAGAATGGGGTTTAGGAGCACTCCCATTGGTACATCGCAAATACCTCACTAATCCCTTGAAATTAGGAAACACTAATTGGGGGCCCTTTGGAGACCCCAATTCTCCCCTACTGTATTCGAGTTCCATTCAGTCGTCCACAGTGCAAGCTTCTCCTCTCCATTAACAAACAAGGTGACATTGTTTGTCTTCGCATCTATTTCCCATTGACCTATAGGGTCTTCCAATACTCGAGGCAAAAATTACTCAACTATTAATTTTACATCCGACGTTAACATTTGGGCATGTTCTTGCCCACTTATCTAGAGATGGTCAATATTTGGGTTTTCATTTGATCTCATTAATATTTTGATATTGCTATGGCCCAATTTTTTTCGTCACTCAATTCTACCAAGTGTTGGACTGCTAACAAACAGATAAGCATCAGAACCTCAGCCTTGAATTGGGCTACCTCGTTCTCTTGTGTTGCCATGAAGGATGGGTGTGTAGTGACCTAATGCATGCAACAATCATTTTGTAAGTGCTAAAACTACTTTCAAATAAAGAACACACAAATTACACATGCAATGCTAATGTAAATTAAGCCACTTCCAAATGATATGCAACATAATTGATTGTTATGATGCAAAATAACTTTCATAGAAGTTTCAATCTATAGAATAATAAAATACCGTAAATACGTTTAATTTATATAATTTATTATATATACACAGGAAAGTAATTTAATATTTATGGGACGTAATAATAAGTTTTTCTTAATATAAAGACGTAGCATCCTATCTTCCCTAAGGGAGTGCTACTTATACAATATGCTTAGCTCAGACAGATGTAAGCACATTATAACAAAAAAAGGACTCAAGAAAATGCTATATGGGCACTACATTAGAGTTTATATAAGAGCACTTGTCCACAATGAACAACAAGATTGTAAGATGAAGAGCTAAATAATTTTTAAAGACCAGAATTTATTGAGGTATTTCTAGTAAAATGATTGTCTTGTCTACAATAGATTATCTTCAATTGTGTTGCCCACTAGAAATTTCTTTATCATTTCAAAGGAATAGTCATTTGCATTTTAATTCTCCTTCAGAAATGTATTGAAAGAGGCAGTATATTATAACAAATTCATGAACATATGCACAGGAAAATTTAATATGGTCTTAATGGGAGCTAATTATATATATATATATATATAATTTAAAATGTGCTTGATATGATCGAGCTAAGCATAAGTTATGTATAGCACTCCCCTAGGGAAGACAAGAAACACACACACATGCACAAGTAGCATCTTGTCTTCCCTAGGGAAGTGCTATACATAACATATTCTTAATTAGCTCGATCATATCTAAGCACATTTTAAACATAGGAATGATAGCTACATATGTTTCTAGGAAAAGAGCATGAATGCTTAAGCAAATGCCATGTGTGAGACTACCTCGTGGACTAGAGAGGAGCGAGTCTCGTGAACAACAACGAGATTCTAAGCAGATTTAAAAAATAAAATCTATCAAAGTAGTGGTAATAAAGTATTATCCTTGTCTACAAGCAATTTGTCTTCTATGTTGCCAAGAAGAAAGCATGACTACTAGCAAACGATGTGTGGTTCTAGCTACGATTAAACTCACGCACACCCCATACAAGTCTAGACCATCAAGGCCATAAGCAAATTTTAAAACCTCACCACACTCAACCTATGACCCGGTCTTACCGAGCGGTAAACTTCCATGGACAACTAGGCACAAGGTTTGAGCTAAGGATCGAACTCACACTCGAACTTGGTGGACCAAGGCTGCCGGGCCCATGCACTACATGGTACACAAAAAATGTCGTGTTCGTGTGTCTTCTCTTAAACTCATAAATGGGCATCTCTACCAACATATCTAGGAGAGAATAAGAGAATATTAGCACTAGGGCAAGACACACGAACCTGACATTTCTCTTACACTCATAAATGGGTGTCTCTACCAATGTTGGTAGAGACACAGTCTTCTCTTAAACTCAATTGCATGGAGTTGTTCGTGTGTCTTCTCTTAAACTCATAAATGGGCATCTCTACCAACATATCTAGGAGAGAATAAGAGAATATTAGCACTAGGGCAAGACACACGAACCCGACATTTCTCTTAAACTCATAAATGGGTGTCTCTACCAACATATATGTACCAACATATCTAGGAGAGAATAAGAGAATATTAGCACTAGGGCAAGACACACGAACCCGACATTTCTCTTAAACTCATAAATGGGTGTCTCTACCAATGGAGAGAATAAGAGAATACATTTCTCTTAAACTCATAAATGGGTGTCTCTACCAATGGAGAGAATAAGAGAATATTAGCACTAGGGCAAGACACACGAACCCGACATTTCTCTTAAACTCATAAATGGGTGTCTCTACCAACATATATGTATCAACATATATGTTTTGCCCTAGTGCTAATATTCTCTTATTCTCTCGTAGATATGTTGGTAGAGACGCCCATTTATGAGTTTAAGAGAAGACACACGAACAACTCCATGCAATTGAGTATATACGTAGAGACGCCCGGCTCCCAAGTAGTGCGATGTCGCTGCGTTGCCTTGCACGTTGCATCGAGTGACTTGAGGATCTTGATCTCTGAACGCCGTCCAATTCTCCATGTTCAGAAATCAGGACTGATTTCTGACTGATCTCTGAACATGAAAAATTGAACGACTTTCAAAAACCAGGACCCTCAACTCACTCGATGCAACTTGCAAGGCAACGCAGCGACAGAATTTCTGTTCACATTGCGCTTATTAGCAAGGGAGCGGCAGAATTTCTGCTCAAATTGAGCTTATGATCAGGAGCAGGCGAGCGCAACCACAATCCAACTGCGCCACTAAACAATAGCAACGACCCCACGAGGCTGGATGTGCGGGATGCAAATCGCAACGTCTAGTTGACAGGTGCAGCCAGAACGCCTAGCACGAGTTGCACCACCATGTCGTGCGCGGGCCCGGCAGCCATAGCCGTTTGCGGCGAATGTGGGTCTCCCTCAACTGCGACGACGTCTTGTGACTCTTGTTGGAAGAGACGGACCTGATAGGAGGGTGGTACCGTTGTACAGGACGTTAGCATTGTTCATCGGCGACTGTCCTACCGTATAGCTATTAGAACTTGCTGGAGAAATCATAACTCAACGTGCAGGAAGATGAACTTCCGAAAACTCATGCCCAAAAAGACAATTGTTCGACACGCACGAACTGCAGTAGCTAGCACGTAACTATTGCATTTTGAGAGAAGGAAACCTCATAGCCCAAAAGAACTAAGTCGCAAACGTCTATATATTGTGCAGGCGACACGGGCCATGATCAGCGACAATCGACGGAGCGTTTTTGCCGATTCGACTGCTTCTTTTGCACAAAATTTGTTACAGCTGCGACTTCTTATCATCCGCAAACGCAATTTGTCTTGACATACGACATTCCGAGAAATAGATATGCCTCTGCAGACCTCTGGGTATAAGGCGGGTCCAGGTCGTGAACCCAGCGATTCAGAATGGCGATGGCACAGCAATCTTGTACGCCTGTTTCAAACCAGAGCTAAAGGCAACCCTTCGAGTCAGCCAAACATTCAACACTCACTTTTTGTACAGCAGACATCTATGAATTAGAGTAAGGCAGATTTACTTGCTGAAAAATTACTTCGTGTTGATGAGTGCAAGCGCTCTGGCTCTCTCTCTACTCTCTCCTCTCACACAAGTATATTTTTGTATAGGAACGGGTCCCCCGTGGCATAAATGATTTTCTCTTGATAAAGTCCTTATTCGCATTACACCTTTAGGAAAACACTTTGGACGTTTTTAAAATAAAATATATGATTCTTTATTGACAAACTAGATTAATATTTTATGGATATCATTCCAAATTTTAAATTGAAAAGTCTCCAATTGTGTGTGATTCTAGGTTGTTCAAATTTTGGTTATATTTATTGGAATGTTTGTGTGAAATTTTGATTTATTTAAGGTAGAAGACTAGCCTTAGTATTATTTTACAACCTTTAATTGTAATGTGACAATTACTATTTTCTCCTTTTTTTCATTTTTTGATATGTTTTTGCAGATTTGATTTGCACCCTTTTGGAAATCCTATGTTCTTAGCTCCATTTTTTGAGGGTATCTTTTGAAATTTACAAAATAAATGTACCTTTTTCAAATGATAATGATGTTGTTATTGGTGTATGTGTGTGTGTGTGTGTGTGTGTGAGAGAGAGAGAGAGAGAGAGAGAGAGAGAGATGATATATCTAGCATGGACACAAACACCCTAAATAGGACACATCCCTTAGGAAAACTTGATTAGGGGTTTCAATTCATCCATTGAAGTAAGAGTAAGGATACCCCAGGCCTATACCCCAGGTTCATGATACCTAGAGTGCATAAAGGATTTCGACTTTTTCTTCTTATGATGTGATTGATGAAGAATTTTCCATTGGTAAAATACATTCAGTATGGGAAGTGCTACACCTAACACATCCTTTTAAAGCTCCTCACATAAATATTTAGTTTTCCAAACCTTATAAAATCTCAAGTACATGCTTTAAGTTTCTAAGTCCATTAAACATTAATGCCTCCTTTTTCATTAACTTTCCTCAAGGGAATGCCTAGATATCCTAGGATGAACCTAGGCATTTTTCTTGCACCTTACTAGCTATGTTCAAACAACACTTTTCTTCAATCAGACTCCAAGTTATGTTGTCTCAATGCTACCAATATTTAGCTTAGCATTTCCCTCAATCAATAGCATGCCCCTATGAGATACCGATGTACAAAACCATGTCACCATAAACCTTCCCATTTCAGATGCTTATGCACCTCACAATTAGCCAAATCAAAGTGTTTGATATTTAATTGAGAATTGTATTTTTGGTCAAGCCCTCTCTAGCTCCCAAACCCTAGCTTTATCAACCTATACAAGACTACTTTAGCCTAGGCATTAACATGGAATTTGTATCATTGGCAAATATTTGCAATGTTAACAATATGGGAGGGGTAAGCCTCCAAATTCATTAGCCTGATGGTTTTCTCTAACCATACTATTCAAAATTACAATCGCAACAAGTAAACTAATTATAGGGATGGCCCTTTTTAATTGATCTCTTGAGGTTTAGACTTGGTTTAGATGTCTAGCCATACCTCCATTTATGACTAGCATTATATATACAAAAACAATGCCAAAGATGTCGTTAACGAAGCTTGGACTAAGATCAACAAGCTCTAGGATAAAATCCTACCTTTATCCAATCAAAATATGCTCAACAACACCCATTCTTTTGATTGATATATTCAAAATAATCTATAAACAGTGAAAGGTCAACAGAAAAATGACTATCTTGCATAAAACATAATTTCTTTTTATCGATTGCCATAGACATCACTCATTTAACATTATAGCTAGCACCTTTAACATTATCTCTTATCTTGAATAGTATCATGTTGATCTTTATTAATCCTATATCTAGCACCTTTAACATCACTTTGTTGGCTATACTAAGTACATACTAAGCATAATAAGTTGGTCTACTCCTTTGGTTGCCTAATCTTGATTTAGACGTAGTGACAAGGTGCTCTCAATCAAATACTTGTTGAAATCAATGATTGATATTGTTATGCTTTGATAACTACAATTGACATTGTCTTGATCTATTCCCAAGGACATTTCTATACACAAGTGCATTTTAAAGTCATAGCAAATTCTTGACCTATTAGGACAAGGCTACTTGCCCACTGGTTGATGATGTAAGATTTACTTCCCAAAACTCAAACAAACTCCAATCAAGTCTCTCCTATAAGTTCTTATCTTTAAGAATCTATTTAAATATTTTGGGAACAAAATCCCAAATTAGAACTAGTTCTCTCTTGACCTAGCTCATAGTTCTTATGCCCTTTTAAGATGCATCTCTTGTAATACTTAACTTTTAGTTCTTGATGTGCCTCCTACTTCTTGTGCCCTTTGCACATCCATCTCTTGCAATATCTCTTCTCCATGTCTCAATAGTTGAAATAGAGCAACATCTTGAGAATCCAAGCAGAGTGGGCCCAAAAATATGACTTTGGTATAATATAGCTCACCAACTGTGTGAACTAAATTGAATTGGCATAATATAACTGACAAGGTGTGTGAATTGAATTGGGATTTATCTTTTCATAATTGGAGGCAAGTTCAGTGACTCCCTAAACTCACATGAATTAATTTTAAGCAAGATGAACAATTCCCCTACTAGCACTATGGTAAATTCTTCATCTATGCATCAAACTTTGACACCCCTAAATGCTCGCTATTTGGACACATTTGTAGTCTTACCAGTATGTGAAAGCATCACAAACCTAATAATGTTGTCTTTGTTCATAATTACAAAGAACATGCAACACCCTTTACAAGGATTTAGCTACAAATTCCAAAATATTCAGGTGCTAGAGAAAATGCAGACACAGGACTTTGACCCACACTCGCATGCAAAGGGAAGGAAATCATTCAAGGATGTCTTCAAGCACCACATTATAGGAAGGACTACCATGTCTCTAAACCAAATACTTGTTGAGCATATCATTCACCATTTTTGAGTATCCATTTATTGTAAATGGAAAATATTGCCCAAATTTACCAAAAGAGCTACCAAACCCACTAATTGAGAAAAAGGGGACTATTTGCAAAAAAATGGTAAATATCATGCACAAAAAGTAAAACCCAAGACCTCCTAGTAAACTTGAAAGCAATGTCAACAATTCACCCCATTTTTCTTTTGATATCATAGTTAGAACATCTCCATGAGAATATCTTCAATATCATTTTAGAACATCACAAAAGAAGGGGCCCATTCATTCTATCAAACATATCCGTTAGTCTAATTCATAGGTTGTTGAC
Source organism: Dipteris shenzhenensis (assembly GCF_047967505.1). Classification (NCBI taxonomy): domain Eukaryota; kingdom Viridiplantae; phylum Streptophyta; class Polypodiopsida; order Gleicheniales; family Dipteridaceae; genus Dipteris; species Dipteris shenzhenensis. The sequence continues at coordinate 43,191,871 of NC_141615.1, forward strand.
TCCAACTAATGCACTAAGGGGGCCTTACTACTCAAAATGTTGTGTCTCAAGGGAACCCATGGAAGAAATGTTAGTCAAGTTTGATTATTTGAGTGGAAAATACCAAAAACATTCAATACAAAATAAAAGGACTAATTTGATTTGACTAGAAAGGGCTAAAAAGATTGAATAACTAATAAAGACTAATTTCTTTAAAAGGAAATAACTTATTGATGGAAGGGAAAAGTAAATGCTATTTTTAAAGTTTTGAAAAAGCGGCCCTTGATAAGTGCCTATTTTCCTTGTTGTATGCCATCCCATTTGCCGTTTTCATGGGCTTGTACTAGGGCCTATGTAGGCTTGTAGTAATCGTCCTTGTATGTTGTCCAGGATGGCCTCATTGGCTAGCTACCATAGCAAGAAGGATTTAATAATGCTTCCCACATTGTAGCCCTCCTCAGTACCCTTCCATATGCTTGAACATGGTATGTTAACAATTTAGTTAACAATATGCCATTGCTTGTTGATAATGTCACTTGATGGATAGTGGCAAGCCCATAGAGCTAGGATTGTGCCTTGGAGTCAAATGGGCCCAAGATGATTGTAAATAATGAGGAAAGAGAGTGGTATAAAGAGAATAGGGTTGGCCCTCCCTTCAAAAGGTGGCATGTATAAAAAGCCAAGTAGTTGACGTTGGTCTTCAGTTGTTACTTGCAAGTTTGAGAAATAGAAGCTCTCTTTTTTTAAAGACTGTGTTTATATTTCTCATGTCTCTTGCCTTTGTGAATGCCTCTCATACCCCTTTCCCTCTTTTGCTTCTTGCTTCCCCATCTCCTGACTCTCTCTTTGTTTCCCTCTTGCCCTCCCTTCTTCCCTCCCTTCTTCCCCATCTTCTCATGAGGATTCACATTGCAACAACTCCAGAAGCCATTTGGGTGATAAGTTTGGACCATATGTGCTTGCGTTTCTCTCACAAGTAGTAGCATGGAGTAGGAGGCTCCATTGGCATTCCTTTAAGATCCCCATGACATGTGTGTCATGCTCAAGTCTTCACATTTTTTGTGCCATTGTTGCTAGGGAGTTTGAGGTACGCTCTTGCATGTGCTTCTTCCATTTTCTCCCATTGCCCAACCCCACCTAGCTTTGCAGCCTTAGGGTCAGGAACAATAGTATGTGAATGAATGTTTTGTAATTTGTATGTTTCAATAGTATGTGAATGAATGGTTAGGGAGCTTCATCACCCTTGTCACTACCATGCTTGAGGCACCATGGTTGTTGGGTAAAGCGAGGATCATTATAAGAGGTATTCAAGAGGTGCTATTGTAAAGCTAGGGTCATTATAGGAGCACGTCTTACACCAAGCCGAATAGCTTCTTATTCCAATGTCAATTGATCTCGATGCTTGGCATCTTTGTCATCCAAACTATTGTCATCCAGTGCAAAGGATGTAAACTCATTTGATGAGTCCAATTTATTTTCTTGCCCCTTCCAAGAATGCCTATGTTTATGGAGCATGATGTGCTTGACCTGATGTGAATGTGTAGAGTGGAGATACCTATAGAATCCACCACATGTTTTAGGATTAAAGAAAACAAGATACCAATACTTTGGTCCAAGACTTAGTAGACTTAGCAATTCACAGAGGTTTTTGGTTAGGATTTTAGCCACCACAAAGCCACAAAGATAATTTTCTTATGCAATAAACCAATGGGTTCCGATAATTTTTTTATGTTTCCATCAACTTCATCAGACATTATTATTGTTTTTCCAATTTTTTGGTCTGTGGCAAATTCAAAATTGTTCTTTAGTATCTCCTCTAGAAACGTAAATGATGAAATATCTTGATTAATTATTATTAAATTTTCATTTGTCCATTTGTCAAGATCTACCCTAAGCCTCATCTTTCATCCCTATTAAGTAGTATCTCCTAAGCAATGGAGCTATTCAAAGTTAACTCTTCTGTATTTTTTGCAAAATTATACTCTATAAAAAGATGAGGGTGGATAAAAATGGTTCTTTCAATGAGCTCTTGTTGTTGCAACTCTTCACAAAGGCTAGCCTCATGTAAGAGGTGCTATTGTAAATTTGGGGTCATTATAAGAGCACCTCTTACATGATGATAAAGAATATTACGGATTGCAATAAGAGTTCATGAAAGGTCCTTTTTTCTCCACCTCTCTCTTTTCATATAGTATAGTTTCACACAAAGTATGGAAGCATTAATTTTGAGGATCTTCTAGTTTAAATTGTGAGGTACTACTCAATATGAGCAGACAAGTTTAGCTCGAATTTGGTAGAGTTTAAAGGGTTGACAAATGAAAACTTATTAATATTTTATATAAAAATCTTGCCATTAATGCCACTAGAGGAGATACTACAAAACTGATTTGAACTATCATTGTACAAGAAATTAGAGAATGATAAAAATTGTACGATGACACAAATGATCACATAATAATAATATTGGTGTCTATTAGAGCATGTCCTAAAGATATTTATATTTTGTGGGTGTCATGGATGATATTTTGATGTGAATTTGGATGTTGCACCCATCCAATAGTCATTTAAGAAGAGAAGATTTTCCACCTTGACAAGTTTTTGACATGTGTTGACACACATGTGACTTTGCTGGTCACTGACTTAACACACATGTGATTGCACCGATCAATGTGATGGGCATATTTATATATGTACATCAATGTCCAAGTAATCATCAATGACCTTCAATCAATCAAAGTAAATATGGTCCTTGAGGTATCCCCATTAGAGGCGAGTTAGAGGCTAGGACAGATCGACAAGCTATATATGTCGCAATGGCCTCATTCACCCACAAAACCACTTTGGTGATATGTGATTCCATGTAAACCACACTTTCATGCATGCTTTAAAATAATCATGAGTTTCCTTTAATTGATCTTTTTTAGCTGAGCTACTCTACCAAATTCATGCCGAATTAATCACATGTCTAATTAATAATGAGTATCCTTCGATCAATCAATTAGGCATCCAATGCTAGTGGGTATCCTCATCATCTTCTTCAACCTTCTTCCACCTCTTCTTCAACCTTCTTCCACCTCTTCCATGTCTATCCCATTTTCCCCAATTCTACTAGAATCTTGCAACTTTGATTTCTCCACATCCGACCGTTAACTTTCAAAATTCTTTTGGCTCCAGATTTCCCACACTAGGGTGCACCTTTCCACCATTAGGATTGACAGAATTGGACTTTGAATTACCATCCCACCCTATTCTACGGTCGCAAAACTTCCTCCAAAATCTGCCTCTACAATCACAATTTTTACTTGCCCTATTAGCCTCAGTTGGATAACCTTAGGGCTAGCTACTGCCAAAATTTGAGCTCAACCCAACCATAGACGAGGGAGATATCACTGTTTCTTTGGCCGACTTTCCTGATGTAACGCCAGATTATTGTGCACACTATTTCGCCCATCGTTTGTGCTCCTAGTAGGCCTCAGTAAGGGCTTTCATTTCCACCCAAAAGCCCCTTGGTTGCTACTCAAGATAGGTTGAATTTGATCCTCCAGTCTCTGTTTGCTTGATTTGGGGGTTTCTCTCAAATCTCCTTCATGGCTGAAGCATTGCAAGTGGTTAGATGCTCAAAAGTTTCAGTATTTTACTATTTTTCTTGTCATTGATGGGTGTTGGTCATACGAGTAGATGGTTGAAGTATTTAATGCTACAAAGTTGGTCTATCATTATGCAAAACATGTTTTTCAAGACATATACTTGGATGAAAGGTTATATTGGTCACAAGAATACATCATCCATGATGTTTTAGACTGGTTTAGTGATGTATGCAGCCCCTTTGCTTTTCTATGTGGATGATATGCTCTATGTATACTACACAATCTGAGTCACAATGACTAGCCAAGAAGTGCATGTACCATAGGTGATGCCATAATCAAGAGTGCCCTTCACACAGTCAATAAAAGTATCTGCAATGGCCTCTGACAAGAGAACTCCTAAACCGTGAGTCTCAAAGTCAGCCTACTATCGCTCAGGGTGCCTAACCGTACCCCCGCCAGACTGTCAAAATCAGACCAACTGTAGTGGAATGTCCACAAGGACTAAGATGCACCAGAGTATGTCTGTACAAGGACCCAAATGCACTGAATTAATGGCACACAGCTCAGCAGTAGCTGCAACCAACTGCTCAGTGCACAAGCCAAAAAATGCCAAAACGCTACTGTGCAAATCTTGTAAAAACACGTAAAATATCCTCGAGACCAAGCCACTGCTTCAATAGGCATGTAAAGCTGACAAACCTCCCAAGCATCTCTATTTCAGGTAGCTTCAACATAACTAGCCAGCCGATGAACCTTCTCTACTGCTCCTCCTACGATTGCAATCTTCTCACGTTTAGCCAGCCAGTTTCCACGTCCGTCTTAGTGCCATCATACAACTCTACAACAATGCATGCTCCAGCCTTCACACAACAACGGTCTGCAACACCAGCCTATGCCTCCACAAACAGCTCCATAGCCACGTCTCTGGCCAACTGATGACTCCAGAGCATAGCAAGTCCATAGGCCTTGCAAGGCCTCCTCTCTACAGCAAAGGCAACAGCCTACAACAAAAAACTATGTAGCCACCAACGATCGTATCTTCGAGCTCCTGCACAATAGCGCACATCAACAAAGATAGTGCTCATGAGCCAAGTTGCCTCTGAGCTTCGAAGCTCTATTGTCCAGCCAACAATGCCCATGGATGGGTTCTGCAGGTTGCTGGAACACTGGAGCGCTGGAAGATAACCCAAAGTGATTCTTGCAGCTGCGTTGTAGAGCAAACAGATCTGGATGATGTCTACCCAAAATCTCCCCATGAATGAGAGAATTAAGCTCTCCAAAGCTCCCGATAGATCTCTCGAAGTAGTGCCCGTGCTCCCCTCACCGAACTCCTCGTAGATCGAACGTCGTGGGCTCTGATACCAGTTGTGGGAAAGGAGAGCACACACAAGGGGATAAGGAGACACCAGAAGTGATGGAGCAAAAGCTACTCGAGCTTATTCCTCTATCATATATATATGAGTATACACGGGCCCTATACAAGTGGGTGGGCACACTGCCCTTTACCCCAACACCCACCTGGTAGTGAAGCTAGCTGATGTCAGAACTATTGAACCCCTAGGAGTCCTCACTGGTATTAACATTAAGGTATTCAACTTCACATACCCCGTTAGATTTGTAGTCATGGACTTTACCCAGCAGCTTGGATATGAAGCCATCCTACGTTGGCCCTTCTTGCAAGTTCATGGGCTTGTACATGATTGGTGCACTGATAACATCTACTTACAGCATGAGGAGCAAATTGTGCAAGTGGACTTGCAAGGCCCACCCACTGTTAGGACAACTATTTGCCACGGAATCCGACACAACCGATATGATTGCATCCGTAAAAATGTCCCAAACTTGTGGGAAAGAAGAGGACGAGAAGGAGGTAGATGAATTTTGGTATGCCCCTCTCCCCGAGCCAGAGGTCTCTTAGAATTGGATGCACATTCTAGAAAAATTGACGTCCCAGAGAGAATAGGGTTCCAATTAACAACCTCTGAGCATGAAGGGTTGGGCACAGTGGTTCCCCTCATAATGTTTAACATGCTCAAACTGAGAGTGCTCTCAACGGAAGCAAGAACGGAAGAAGGAGAGAGAGAGAGAGACAGAGAGCCACACAAGTTTTGGTGGGTGCAGAACCACCCTAATTTTCTTTTTCATTCATTTATATATGTGTTTGAGTATTGTACATAACTGGGGTTAAGGCACAGTGACCTTTAACGCCCACAACCTCCCACTTAAAGGACAATGTGCCTTTAAGGGAGAACAACTAGTGAGCATACTATCCAATGCCCATCAATACACGACAATACTCAAACCGCTGACTAGGTAGACTCTTCTTCAGCATATTTGCAGGGTTATCATCTGTATGAACCTTGACAAGCTCTATGCGCTTGTCCTCAAGTACCTCCCTGATGAAATGGTACCTGACCTCAATGTGTTTGGTCTTTGCATGAAAGGCCGGATTCCGTGCTAACTGAATAGCACTCATGGAATCACTATGCAATGTCGGTACACCTGTATGAATCCCCAAATCTCCCACTAGCCGATCAAGCCATATAGCCTCCTTGCAACCCTCTGTGGCTGCAACATACTCAGCCTCTGTGGTAGACAAAGCAACGCACTTCTGTGCGCGAGACATCCACGACACTGCACCACCTGCAAAGGTGAACACATAACCAGAAGTGGATCTCCTACTATCCACATGCCCTGCATAGTCTGAATCTATGTACCCAAGTACACGAATGTCTCCTTTACCAAAGCAAATGCACATCTCCTTGGTACCCTTCATGAACCTCATGATGCACTTAACTGCCTCCCAATGCCTCTTTCCTAAATTAGCCATATAGCGGCTAACAACTCCCGCTGCAAATGCAATGTCTAGTCTAGTAGCTATCATAGCATACATAAGACTCCCAACCGCTGATGCATAAGGAACCTTGGCCATCATGGCCCTTTCCTCATCTGATTTGGGACTATCTGTATGACTCAGTTTCACATATGGAGGCAATGGAGTACTCACTGCCTTCCCCCCCTCCATATTGAAACGCTGCAATACTTTTGTAACATACTCTTTTTGTGAAAGCCAAAGGAGTTTCCTACTCCGATCACGCGTGATGCGCATACCAAGAATATGACCTGCAAGTCCCAAATCCTTCATATCAAAGGCCTCATGCAACTTGGCCTTTAATGCATCTAGCTCATAAGTATTCTTGCTAGCCAATAGCATATCATCCACATATAGTGCCAGGATTATCAGGCTACTATCCTTAGCCCTTTTAGTGTAGAGGCAGTGATCAATTTCACTCCTTCTAAAACCCTGGGACCGAATGAAAGCATCAAACTTTTGATACCATTCTCTAGGTGCTTGCTTAAGACCATAGAGACTCTTCTTTAGCTTGCAAACTAAATACTCTTTGCCCTTTTCTTCAAAGCCTTCCGGCTGCACCATGTAAATTTCCTCATGCAAATCCCCATGCAAGAAAGCTGTCTTGACATCCATCTGCATAAGCTCCATATCCTCTAATGCCACTAGTCCAAGCATGCATCTAAGTGTGGTCATCTTCACAACCGGAGAGAATATCTCATCAAAGTCCACACCCTTCTCTTGCTTGAACCCTTTAGCAACCAAACGGGCCTTGTACCTAGGCACATCATCACCTGTGACCTTCATTTTGTAGACCCATTTACATGGCAATGCTTTCTTTCCATGTGGCAAAGAAACCAAGTCCCAAGTCTTATTCTTCATAAGTGAACTCATCTCTGATTGCATAGCATACTCCCACTTGCGTTGATCCTCACGCATCATAGCCTCTCTGTAGCAAGAAGGCTCCCCGCAATCAGTAAGCATCACATAGTCTACCCCTGGAACAAACCTATCAGGCGGTCTAGACACTCTAGATGATCTTCTCAAGGGCATTTCAGCTTGCTGTCCCACTTGCATATCAGCCACATTTGGCTCATCATTTCCACCAATAGATGATCCATCATCTACCCTTGATTGTATACCTGTGGGAGTACTTGGTTGTACCATTTCTTGCACATTTGGTGCATGGACAGCTTGCTGCCTATCAACATATGCAGGTGGATTCACATCCTGGAAAGTGATTCTCCTCATTTCCACATCCCTCATGGGTGCCTTATGCATCTTCTTCTCATTGAAGACCACATCATGGCTGCGTATGATCTTCTTTGCTTCTGGATCCCAGAGACGATAGCCCATCTCTCCACTTTCACCATAACCTAGAAAGATGCATTTCCTAGACTTAGGATCTAGCTTCTTTCGAAGCTCTTTTGGCACATGTGCATATGCCTCACACCCAAATATACGCAAATGAGAGTAAGATGGCTTCTTGCCACTCCATGCCTCTTCAGGAATACCACCATCCAAACTCTTACTAGGTGATCTATTGATCACATGCACTGCAGTCTTCATTGCCTCAGCCCAAAAACCACCAGAAAGACTTGCATTGGAAAGCATGCATTGCAACCTTTCTTGAATGGTACGATTCATCTTTTCTGCAACTGGATTTTGCTCTGGAGTACGAGGGGATGTAAGCTCCCTCTTAATCCCACGTGTATCACAGAAATGCTGAAAGTCATGAGAGAGATACTCTCCACCATTGTCAGTCCGTAGGCATTTAAGCATTCTACCTGACTGATTCTCAACCAAGGCCAGCCATTTCTGAAATACCTGGAACACATCACTCTTTCGAGCTATAGCATAAGCCCACACTTTCCTAGTTGCATCATCAATGAATGTCACATAGTATTCGGCCCCGCCTAATGACCGTGTAGGCATGGGACCACATACGTCTGAATGCACCAAATCAAGCATTTCAAACTCTTTCTTTCCCCTTCTTTTATGGGCTGATTTAGTCTGCTTCCCATAGAGACAATGCTCACAAAATTCAAAATCAGAGAAACTCAAATGCGGTACATAACCCAAACGGCATAAGAGTTTCATTCCATTCTGGCTCATGTGCCCCAACCTGCAATGCCACAAAGAAGTGCTTGGCTGCTCGGTTATTGCAACAACATGATCAAATACCCCTGATACATGTAAGGGATACAAAGTCCCACACTTGGCACCCCTGGCCAAAAGCATAGAGCCCTTCTGAATTTTCCAACTCTGAAAGCCAAAAGTGGTGTGAAAACCAGCATCATCTAGCTGACCCACTGAAATAAGACTCTTGGTCAACTTAGGCACATGTCTCACATGTTTCAAAACAAATGCAGACCCATTTGCAAAAGAAAACTTTATGTCACCTGCTCCCACTATGTCACATGCATAGTCATTTCCAAGATGCACACAACCTGTCTTTCCACTGTCATAAGTGGAGAACCATTCCCTATGGGGAGTAACATGGAATGAAGCACCAGAATCCAAAATCCAATCCTGGGAATATGCATCATCTGAAGTGGTAAGCAACTCTGCAGATAAAGTAGACATGAAGAGAACATCATTGTCACTATCATGTGTGACTGCATTGATCTCCTCGATCTTCACTTTTCCTTTGTCCTCCCTTGGACTCTCTTCCTTTTGATTTGCACCCCAATTTGCATTCTTTTTCTTATCCTTTTTCTCTCTTTTCAACTTGTAGCAATCCTTTTTCATATGGCCCTTCTTGCCACAATGGTAACACTCAATGTTCCGTGCCCTGGATTTGCTACGAGACTTCCCTCTTTCTTGGGACTTCCCCCTGAACTGTGATCTGCCCCTTTGCACATTTAAGGCTGCATCCTGCTTGTTGCCATCCATAGACTTCCGTCTAATCTCCTCGGCCAACAAGCTACCCACAACATCATCAAATTTCAGTACTCCACCAGGTGCAGAGTTACTGACAGCTGTACGGAAGGTATCCCATGAGGATGGCAATGAACATAAGAGAAATATTGCCTTAGTCTCTGCATCAAAATTCATTTTCTGAGCCTGAAGCTGGCTGAAAATAATATTGAATTCATTTAAGTGAGAAGCAATGGAGACCCCTTCCTTCATCTGCAGCTCAAACAACCTCTTCATGAGGTAAACTTTATTAGAGGCAGTTTCCTTCTCATAAGTGGCACACAGTTTCTTCCACAAATCTTCCGTAGTCTGCTCATTTACTACTGTGAAATAAACTGACTCTGCAAGATGAAGTCTAATAGTAGACTTTGCTAATGCATCCAACTCATTCCAATCATCCTCAGACATATTTGCAGGCTTAGCTTCAATCCCTGCCAAGGGTTTAATCTGCTTCTTTTGAATAAGCACATCCCTTATTTGTTCTTTCCACAAAGAAAAGTTTGTCCCATCAAACTTTTTAATGCTGAAAAACTCCTTTTCAGGCATGGAAGAGGATGCCATGATGCAAATAAAGCAAAATCCCAAATGCTAGTGCCTGCAAGAGAGAATCACACCAAATACCAGGTGCACCCAAATGTGTATGCCACAATAGAGTGAAATATCACCAAAACTCAAAACTCAAAGCATCTGACTCATGTGCATATACTATGCATCCATATGAGCAAATCTGGCCCAAAAAAAAATGCCAATAAGTGCCAAATGACTCAAGCATAAACACTGTCCACTGGCATATGCATTAATAATGTCTCATCCAAGAGAGCATAGCACTATCAGTGCGTCACCTGCAATGTGTCAAAGCTGTCCCTCAGCATAAAATAGCATCCATATGCAAAGCGTCCATATAAATAGCATCCCACAAGGCAATTTGGGCCTATCAGCGCATCCAACAAGGACCGCAATGCATCCAAATGGCCTATAAATCATCCACTGCAACCCAATGCATACCACGAATGAGCGCACACTGCTCAAACTGCAACCAGAGTGATCTGCATAAGGTATGCTCAAGAAATCATAGTCCCACGGTAATGAGCGCTACTGAAAATAGAACCTGAGATGCTTCAAAACATGGGCGCCATTGCATAATCGGACTCAGCAAGAAAATCTGCAAATATCTCTCTTCTGCCAGAACTCCAAAATCCCAACCGATGAATGAGAAATGGGAGTCAACACTTATCCACTGCCATGTGGCATAAATCTAAGGTTTCAAAACCTTAGCATGAAAAATGCATAACAGAGAGACGAAATCGAATACACAGAGATTTATAACTCTGAAAATCCTCCACCGAATCACGCAAGAACTGATAGGTAGGGGTTTTTGGGCGTCTGGAACGCAATGGGACAGACGGTTTTAGAAACCGTGGTCTCAATCACTGGGTCCAACACACGGACTGAAAAACGTTTTTGGAAACAGAGCTATCTGTAAACTCCACCGGAGTGCGAATGATGAGCAACATAGAAGTTTTAGGACCTCCTGAGTCCACCGGAACTGACAGATCTGCAAATGGTTGCTCCAAACTTGAGTTCCAACACCCGGGCAAAAAACGCAGGAACTGACACAGTGAGTCAGAAATCCAATGAAATGATCCCGGATTCAAGAATGAAGGTGTTTCCAAGCTCCTGAAGTAATGTGGATACCAAAAGCAAGCAATAGTTGCCTCCACAAGTCAATACGGAGTCTCTGTCATCGAACGGAACAGGGAAAAGCTCAAAAAACGACTTTTTCTTTGAAAACTCTTTTAACAGGCTCTCAAAACCACTTCGCAAAGCCAAAGTGACTTTTCCAAAGGTTCCTCCAAGGTCTCTGCACACTCGGATGCAAGTAAAGTCACCCACAAAGCTTCCCACAAAGCTTCTCCTTCCTCCCACAGAGCTACTGAGCTTCAAGCATTCACGCACGCTCAGCTAGATCACTCGGGCTCTGATACCAGTTGAGAGTGCTCTCAACGGAAGCAAGAACGGAAGAAGGAGAGAGAGAGAGAGACAGAGAGCCACACAAGTTTTGGTGGGTGCAGAACCACCCTAATTTTCTTTTTCATTCATTTATATATGTGTTTGAGTATTGTACATAACTGGGGTTAAGGCACAGTGACCTTTAACGCCCACACAAACCCCGCAAGGTGAGCAAGGGGACAATAAGGGTCAAATTGGACCTCCACTAGCTAACATATGTGGGTGCCACTACCGCTCACCATGAGTTCTCCTCCAATTAGTGAGCACGATTGAGCAAGGCTACCTCCTCGGTCGGCTCCATAAGTGCTAGAACCCCCCTCAGGTCTGAAGCTCCCAACCTCTAAAAGCCTAAAGGCTCCCACCAAGGGCCAAGAGGAATACCACCCCCCTGGGAGTGGAGGAGAAGGACAAAGAGGAGGAGGATCTACAATATGTACGTTCCCATTATAAGGCCTACATGATCAAGGATCGCAAGATCTTATACCAGCAGGCCAAGAAAACTCATGAAGAAGAGTGCTTCTAAGGATACAATGGCCCATCTAAGGTTAAGGAAATAAATCTAACGTCGAAAGCGAAGGACCCACAACCAGTATTCATCGCAAATGACCTCACGCCTAATGAAGAGAATGCTTTAATTGCCCTCCTTTGAGAGTACAAGGACTGCATGGCCTAGAAATACAGAAATATGAAGGGTCTGCCCGCTAAAGTCGTGTAGCACATGATACCCATGCTAGATAATGTCAAGCTAGTGTGTCAGCGTCCCTATCCTATGAATACCAAAAATGCACTCAACGTGCAAGAGGAGATCCAAAAACTCATAGATGTGGGATTCATCTATGAGATAGAGCATACAGACTAGGTGTCACCCATTGTAATAGTCCTAAAGAAGAATGGAAATATTCGAGTATGCGTGGATCTGAAAAAAGTCAATGCTGCCACCAGGTGCGACCACTATCCCTTGCCTTTCACAGAACATGTTCTAGAAAGAGTAGCCGAAAAGGAAGCGTATGGATTCCTAAATGGATTCTCGGGATACAATCAAGTGTCCATCGCCCTGTAGGATCAACATAAAACTACCTTCGCAATTGAGTGGGGTGTGTATGCAACCAAAGTAATGATATTTGGGCTTACCAATGCATCTTCCACATTCCAACAGTTGATGATCAACGTCTTCAAGGAGTACCTAAGGGACTTTGTGGAAGTCTTCTTGGATAACGTGTGTGTGAACTTGACATGGGATGATCACTTGAGATACCTAAAACTGGTACTGGAAAGGTGCAGGTTGTACCGTATATCCCTGAATCCCCTCAAGTGCCAATTTTGGATCAAACATGGCATGATTCTTAGCCACATAGTGTCCAAGAATGGTATCTCCACGGATTACAACAAGATCAAGCTCATTCTAGAATTACCTCCCCCCACATATGCCAAGGGCGTGCAGCAGTTTATGGGCCATATAGGCTACTATCGAAGGTTCATCCTGTTCTACGCAGACATAGTAGCCCGACCATTGTACAAGCTATTAGTAGTCTTTGAGTGGACCAAGGGATGTTAGAAATCCTTTGAAACCCTCAAGCTAGCTCTGGCCAACCACAGCACCAGTATTACGGGCCCCAGACCAGAATCTAATATTCCACATTCACATAAATGCCTCCAATTTCGCTATCAGGTGTGTGTTAGCCCAACTAAGGGAGTATAACTTGGACTACCCAGTGTACTTTTCTAACCGGCACTTAAACAATGTCGAGGCTAATTACATGACAAAAGAGAGGGAAGACCTAGCCATGGTCTACGCAGTTAAGAAGTTCAAGCATTACTTGTTAGCCAACAAGTTCGTCTTTTTTATGGATCATCAAGCATTACTGTATTTGGTTAACAAGCCCTTCATGATGGGATGCACCACAAGGTGGATGCTAATCCTTTTGGAGTTTGACTTGACAATCGCAGTGCGTAAGGCAAAGACCCACATCCTAGCCAACCACCTCTCAAGGATTCCCAATGGGGAAGCTCTAACGGGAGTCGAGGATGAACCCCCAATGCTCCCCTATTCCTCATTGACATCATTCCGGAATGGGTAGCCAAAATAGGCCACTAATTGGCAAATGGGTTGCCTTTGGATAAAGCCCTCAAGAGGGACAGAGCCCACAAATGCATCAAGGATGCAGCGCCATATCAGCTAATTGCAGGCTAGCTATGTCACATGGGCAAGGATGGCATCATGCAAGAAGGAAGAGCCACAAGAAAAGCCGAGATGCGCGATCCATAGCTAAAGTTTTTATATGAGCAAGTTATCGCACAGTTTGGGTGTCCCTTAGAATTGGTCAGTGACCGAGGAACTCATTTCCTCAACGAAACTATAGCAATCCTGACTGGTGAATTCATGATCATACATAGAAAGTCAATGGTATACTACCCCAAGTCAAACAGCCTAGCTGAGAGCTCAAACAAAATGTGCTACAAGATTATAACTTGCACTGTCGACTAGGAGCACAAGCCCATCGCAGCCTTCTGGGTGTACCAAACATCTTATAAAGTGGCCACAAACTACACCCCCTTCAGCCTAGCCTTTGGGGTGGAAGCAGTTATGCCAATGGAATATGTAGTGCCCAGCCTTCAAATTATAGTCATGGGAAGGCTCACCAAAAATGCCTTGGCAGAGCGCTTAATCGATCTCAAATGGCTAGACAAGACAAGATTGCATGTAGCCTATTGCCTCTGGGTGGAGAAGGCATGGCGCAAAAAATAATTTGACCACAACCTTAAAAACAAGGACCTCGAGGAAGGATATCTCACACTCCTCTATAGCGTCCACAACACCAAACATAAGCTTAAATATAGGGGCATGGGTCCCTACCATGTGGTGGAGATTACTCTATAAGGGGCATGCCGAATAGCTACTCTGGATGGAGGTATGGGAATTGTAGGTACCCCTCCCTAAACCTTACTATGGCTTCAATCTGCACCATCAATGGTCAACTCTTATGCACACTAGGGTATGTGGACTTGAAACTAATGGTTGTTCACTAGGAAGTAGAGATTCATTTTTATGTTCTCCCCATAAAGGTGACTGACGAATAGATGATATTGGGAAGGACCTGGTGCTACACCATGAATTGCCAAATCAACCGGAGGGCTAAAATAGCATCTCTCATGAACGAGGGGAGAACTGTGGTAATTCTACTTTGTGAACTTCATCCAACTCCCCCCACAGTACCACCACCCACCAAAGGCAAGGAAAATTTAAATGAAGGTGATTCCAAGGCCCCAACAACCTCCAACACTCCTAGCCCCAACCCTCGGAAGGAAGTCCAAGCCTGGATAGTACAAAGTTGTAATTGCAGTGACAGTAGAGTTGTGCCACAAGCTACTCCGCCACCCCTACCTCCCACCCGGAAATGCTGTGAACAACAGGTGCAAGAAGCCATTCTTTATGCACAATGCCACTTCAATAGTAGTTGATGGCCAAAAAGACCAAAGCCATTCTTTAGGCACAAAGCCACTTCAATAGTAGTTGACGGCCTGAAAGGACCAAAGTAGGGGAAGGGTCTCTGATTCCCTCTTGGCCTACACTAACATGGGCAACCCTGTCTAAAAGAAGAGCTCACTGTCGCCAAGCCTCAACTGCCATGACTGCCACTCTAAGCACAATGGCCCCAAGCATTGAGTCACCACAAAGCTCTTGGAAGTAGGCCGCTTGGGTCCAGAAACTTCTTATGGCACCAAATACGCAATCCCAACTCGTCGAGGTTTAGAAGGTAGTAACACAAGAACCTGTGTCAACCTTGGATGCAGTTCCACAAGAACTTATCCTCGAGCCCATTGCGATGAATAGGCCCCCAAGCCCCTAGAGTTCCTACCAAATAGAAATATGTCTAAGGGGGTTGTTGGCCTCAAATGTTTATTTAGTAGAAGGTCCTCCACTATTACATGTTGATCACAATTCAAAGCTCAAATTGAGGTGTGGTACTGATCATTTGGCTATGCTTTGTATGTGAAGTGTACATGTTCAATTAATGATTTTGCTTATGAGTTTTGGAAAGTTCAACTTACACGTCAAATTCTTGGTTTCTGCCATGGTGGTGAGAGTTTAAAGATGATGAAGAATTAGTTATAATAGAATTCAAAGTTGTTGCTTTGAAGGACATCAGTTTGTTAAATTGGGCTCTATCTGTTTCTATTGATTTTTTTTTGTATTCATAAAGATCGTGCCAGCTTGGGATGTCCATACTTAGTGAATCCTCATGCTCAGCGAAAGGCAAGTAAAGCA
The DNA here is from genome assembly GCF_047967505.1 of Dipteris shenzhenensis. Lineage (NCBI taxonomy): Eukaryota > Viridiplantae > Streptophyta > Polypodiopsida > Gleicheniales > Dipteridaceae > Dipteris > Dipteris shenzhenensis. The sequence goes on from NC_141615.1 coordinate 43,207,484, forward strand.
AGCATAATTCCCTGTAATGTTTTTCTAGGTCCTTAGTCTTGGTATAGTTGTTGAAATGGATTATTCTTTCACGCTTGCACTTTTTTGTGGTGTTTTTGTTTCCTCTATATTCAGTAACAAATGGTGCCAAACAGACTTGATGCATGCTTGGTTTTTGTTGTAAGTACTTTGAGACAACATTTGCATTTAAGAAGATGTCATTGCTCTCAGGGTCCACCTTCTCTAGGTCTCCTCTTCATTGCAACATCAAGGTCCTCTCCTCAGCAGAGCTAGTGTTAATGTAGGAGAACTCCCTAGTACTTGAAGTTAGAGGTAGTGACAAACATAAGTACACAGCTTGTTGAGCACTTATATGCTATATATTGAGTATTGCATTGCCAACTTTGGTGCTCATTGGCTGTCGCATTTGATTGGATGCACTCAATGAAGGCTCTGCGAACAGCTTCAGTAGTTTCTTTGTCTACCTTGGTCATGTATGATGTGCAATATGATCCAGCTCCATGTGGATTTAATATGAATTGAAGGTCAGTGTTAGCTTCCTATAATTTTGATATAGTTTGGTTGAAGTTATTGTCCTTCACCTTGCATCTTAGAAACATTGTAGGCTACCTAATACTTGAATGCAATCTCAAAATGTATTCTTCTTCACTAATCTTAAGTTTTGCTAAGTATTCATCAAATGCTAGTTGAAGTGTTGATGGGTTTCCTAAAAGTGTAGTGATACATTTCAGTTGTTCTTTCCATGTACTGTGGATGTCCTCTCTATGTAGAGGAACTAAAAGCCTGGTTGTGTGCATGGGTGCATGAGGGAATCCAAAACGGCAAGCCTTTCCTCTACATTTGCAAGTCTTCTTATGCTTATCTGATTGGATCTCATGGTTTGGGAGGTGAATCTTTGATATGTCGCAACATATGTATTCATTGACAAATTTTGTTGAGGCACCATATGTAGGCGCTCCTTGGATCCAAGGCAACCCGTGGTAATGTTGGCTACCAGGATTCTAGCATTCAGTGACAAAGTAGAAGTCCATGACCTCGCCTATGATGGAGGGAGATTGTTTGAGCAAGACTTTAATCGCCTGGAATTTGTGCACATAGTATTGAGCTAATGTTGCTAGGTCTTTGCGAATCAAGTTTCGTATTTTCATGGAAGCATTAGTATGGATATTCTGTTTTGATTCGCCCCCAAGTATTTCCAAACATCTTAGTAAAGGTTCCCATAATCTTTCTATTGCTGAAAAAGTATTGAAGAAAGTTGGAGGCACTAGTTGGCACACCATGGCAAACAGATCTTTCTTGGAGTTTGACGAGAGTTTGACCTTGTAGTCTGCTAAGGTTCGCAAGAAAGCAAAGTCACGATAACCAATGTTTGAACAAAGAAGATATTCTACATCTGTGTTCTCTAGTGTGTCTTTCACTTTCAATTTACACGCATGCAATTGCGCTTTACACATGCATACCTAGGTTGACCAGCTATCCATGGGACCGCTTCACCAACCAGAGGAAAAATGATATAGATCAGCTATCCATGGGACCGCTTCACCAATCAAAGCAAACCAATACTTTCATTATTTTAAAGAAAAGGTTTTCTATGGACATTGGAAAGCGACGATCATTGTTAGTGACTTCCCAATGCACGACCTCTTGGTATGATGTATGATCTGGTATGCTCTTAATAGGGCATTTTTCCAGGTTGGTTGAATCAAAATTGAATGTTTCTTAAGTCACTTGCAAATCTTCCACTAAATTCCTCGAGTGACATTGCATTCCGAAAATAAGGGCATGTGCGTTTCCTTTCTATTCTTGCATAAGGGGTAGAAGGGAGAAATTCTCGAATTCCACTTTGCTATTTTATATGTGACAATTCCCAGGCAATGCTAAGACTTAAGGAAATGAGTAATCCCACACTTTTAAGCAATGGAAATGAGGACTCTTAGGTAGTATTACTGCTTGTGTGGGTGACCTACAAAATCGGTAGAATCGGCAACGAAGTCACCATCAGCATTGGTTGTAATGACACCTTGCTGTCACCTCGTCGCTTTCCATTGTTTTCCTACCTCAAAGCTGCCCTCGACTTTGACTCCGACTTCAACTCTGATTGAAGGTTGAGGTTGACATTGAAGGCATGCCCTCACCTTCAATAACAAGGCCAAATTTACTTTAGCCTTTGTTTAGTATGGCCAAAAAACATATATTTATATATAAAATTCCGATTTTTTTCCAAGGCCTTATTTGGAAAGGCAAAATTTTTAAGGCTTCTAATGAAGCTTTGAAAGGTGTGTGAAGGTTGCAAAATAGAGCAGGTGACCTTCCCAGGTTGCCTTTGAGGGACCTTCCCTGAGGATTTAAGGAATTGAGTAATATATGTCTATTGTTATCTGTGTTGTGAGTTTATAAGCGAGGGTATTTTTTAGGGACTTCTCGTTTTCGGGACTAGATCTGTGTTCACAAAAAACCTGCAAACTATATACAATGAACCTGCAACATTTTCATTTTCACCCGTAAAAAAGATTTTCTCAATTTTGCAAAATCTGCAAAATTTTAGGTAATGTAGTTACATTATAGTAAAAAAATCGTCAAATTCTCAAGAAAAACCTTGTAAATTTGAAACCCAAGTTTGGTGATTTGTTGAGAAAAATGTTTTTTGTGAACAATAGACTACATGTGTTAATAGAAAGCGCACAGACGGATGGGCACGAAACTTTGCAAGCGCATGAATGCGAGGTTGGGGAGGAGGTGGAGCTCAATTTCCTTGCATCTAGTCCATGGAGGTTGGTTCATCGGTTTACTTTGCCTGTCGATTGCCAAGAGACTCCTGCAGCTGCTCAAACTGCTCCGTCACTCTCGGCCTTCTTGCTAGCAAATCGATCGATGCAAGAAATGCTACACAACAAAATACGCTTCTTTCACAAACCGGAGCCACGAATCCACGGTCCTGGCTGCAATCAAATGTTTGCCGAGACTCCGCTTCCTCTATCGGCTGCAAGCATGCTCTGTAAGTGCTTCCCCATGGACGCCCTTCCTCCCAAAGCTTTAGGCATATATAGTTCTCTTCTGAAAACGTTACCAGCTTACCAGCAGGAACAGTTTTGCGCTGGACAGCCTGTTGCGTAGGAACAGTGTTTGAGGGCATGACTTTTAATTTGTACAGAGGAAACCTTCATAAGGTTCCCGGTGTACCAAGGCGATGGCCACTCTCCAATCCTCCTATACCTTTGCAAGTGTTCCACAGAGCCCTTGCAAAACGACAACAAGCTTTGAATCGTCACGAGCAGAATTTAGACTGTTCTTCCCACTTAGCATCAGAAATTGACGCGACTTCTACAAGCGCTACGAATCTTCTCGAAGAAATGACTGTTAAATTTAATTGTGAAGGCAATGAAGAGGCAGCCACAATCGAGAATGGTAACATAGCAGACGACGGAAGTGGCGTCAGAGAGAACCCATTGACGAAAGAGCAAGAAGGTGCCAAAGCTGGAAAAAGGAAGAGGGAACAGTCTGAATTTTTGAAGGAGGAATCCTGGATGAGAGATGGCAACCCAAGGATAGAAAATGACCGAGACTCTGGCGGAGACAAACTCGAGACTCTTGACGAAGACGAGAAATGTCATGATATGGACTGTGATGAGGATGGGAACGCAACGCCAACGCTTCTCAGCAAGTCCAAGCGACTTGAGGATAGTCTACAAGGGTTGGATGTGAAGAGCAAGCTAGCGATGCGACATGAGGGAGGAGGCAGCTGCTCCATGCATCTTCAGAATGCTCTCGCCACAAAAGAAACCGGTGAAGAAAAAGAGATAGAGAAGCTCGACCCCTGATGAGGATTGTGTGGAACTGACAAAGCGAGTAAGTTTGCTCAACGGCCCAGCGCTGGGTTCTCCCAACAAGATTTAAGGTTTTGTTTAGAAAGTGAGTGAACAAAACATCTGTGTTCCTAGAAGATGTCAGTGCATGGGTTGTTTGGACATGCAAGCCCAAGCAATGTCGCTCGTTTTAAGTTTTGTGATGAATGGGATATTCCCCCCCCTTGAAGGAGAGTTAAATGCTTACGTGGTCCGCATTCTCTCTATGCAGGCTCCGGCAATGTTGGATGGCTGTGTTATGCCTTCTGTGACTTCTCCAGTTCAGATCGCTTTTGAAACCTGGAAAGCAATTAAAAAAGCTGAGCTGGATGCAAAACTAAAAGAACTGCAAGAGGCAAAACACCAGCTTGTTCAGATGCTAAAGCAGGTTAAATTTTCCTTTCCTTCGTGTTGACATCTGTTGGTCCCTTGGGAATTTTGTAAAATTGTGTCTATGTCTGTGATTCGATTGTGCCCTCTTTCAAAGACTGTTTCTCTCCGACTACTCTCTTTTGTAGTTACATTCAGTTTATATATTGCAATCTTATAACGTGATTTCAGAAAGCTTTTGATCAACACATTTTGAATCTATTACTTTAGCAATCGTTTGGGTCTGTGCTCTTTTGCCTTTCTGCATGTTACGAACTCAGCATGTTGGTTTGCGTGTAATCATATAAAAGTTGTAGTGTGTGGATCTTCATGCCACTTACTTTTGGGTGCAATGACGTATGGGTGTCAATGTAGAACATGAGGGAGCTTTTCTGACGATTTGAATGCCGGGCTATTAAAGCTATTTTCGAAGCATCAGGACAGACTAAGAGTTGGCGATTGGAGACCAATCACCATGCTCAATGTGTCTCACAAACTGATAGCTAAAGTCCTGGCTATAAGGATGCAAAGTGCCTGTATGCAACTAGTGGACCGGGAACAAAACGGCTTTATAAGGGGCGGAGATATCCTTGAAAACTTTCTCAATGTCTCCTCGGTTCTTGATATGCCTTGGCTTTGGGTCAGAAGTGCCTTGCCTTGGGTGTTGATTTCGATAAGGCTTATGATGGCATTTCATGGGACTTTATCAAAGAGGTTCTTATGCATTTGGGGTTTGGAGATCAGTTTGTCAGAGAAGTTTGCATGCTTTTTAGCAATGCCTCTGCCATCCTTTTCATTAACGGAGGTGTTGTGGGCAGGTTTATCCTCAGTAGATCGATTAGGCAGGGATGCCCATTGGTGCCACTGCTTTTTGCTCTATGTACGATGCCTTTAATTGGTTCTATTAAGCAGTGCTATACATGGTGGATGGTGAGTGCATATTTATGAAGCAAAGACCTTTCACTTTTTTGTTTTTCAGACTATCCTAAGTCTGGTGGCATGAGTCTGCACTTGGCAGTGCAGCGTCCAGACATATGCCTGTGAAATTAGATGCGTTTTAGGCCCAGCTGTTGAATTTATGCCAGTGTATAATTGACACAGATAGAATACTTGATCCTGTTCTTATCGTAGAGTCTCTTCAGTACAAGCCAGAAATGGACTAGAAGCCAACTAGTCATGCCACACGTGCATTTGACAAAAGGATACTCAATGAGCGTGGCACTACTACAAACACTATCCTTCCTCACATTCAACTGGCTAGAAATTCAGCCAAAGCATGGAAGGTGCTCAAGGAGATATTTGAGCTAAGCAATGAAGCATGAATACTCAACCTTGAAACCATGGCTTGTGGAGTGGCCCCACATCCAGGGTGGTTTGACGGAGAGAGAGCGTCCATAGTCCGGTTAGTGTGATCACAAATAGCCATGGGTGGCTTGTGTCCAGAAGGCATCGCCACTACTCCGTGGAGTTAATTCTGTAAAGACGTGAAACATCTCAACTCAATGCTCTGTGAAAACCGAATCACTTTTCTTTTTTACAAAATTTGTCTATATTCCTTTTGACTTCAAGGATCTGTGGGCTGCCTTGACGCTGGTCACATCCATAAAACTGATTGCCTTCTGATTGGACCATTTCCTTTATTATACCATTCGTTATGTGGCAATTTTCAATGTGGGCAACAGCGGCGGTGGGTTGTCCTGCATGTGACAGAGAGAGGGAAGGATTGTTCTGGAGACCAGAGAATTCAAATTCTCAATGTCTGGTGGAGTACAGTGGCTTGTCAAATTTGTTGTCCCAATAGATGTGCCTCCATGGTTCTCTTGAGTAGGCTACAAGGAGTGATGGCTGAGACATTGCATCATAGTTGCCGAAGCTTCAAACATTTGCACACGTTTGGGTCTTCCCAAACATGCCAAGTCCTTTTGCCACCATAAAATCCCCCGGTGTGCATGAAAAACTGAACCTGTCAGCAATGCTGATGTACAGGATACCTCTTTCTGTATCCGGCCTGAGCAGGTGGGAAGTAATCTACCACAATGAAGAGATATTGAGAAGGCATGTATGTATATCCAGATCCGTGTATCCTTCACCTCAATGTCAAAGCCTCTCTGAAGTTATTGCAAAATAGGCATACTACCTTTGTGAACCCTCGTAGGGAGGCCCTGGGCATGTCTCACCATCTTAGAGGGGTGACACCCATGTATATCCCCTTTATTTGCTCTCCCTTGCTTCTGCCAGGAAAATGATATCCTTGTCCACTAGACAATACATTAGTGGAAGGTGTGCCATGATGACGATGAAGGTCAATGGAATGGAAAAGATGAAAGGTCACCTTCAGGAGGAAAGAGGAGATGGAAGGTTAATGGAATGAAAGGAGGAGATGGAAGGTCTTAGAGCCATGGGTTAAGACTTAGCCAAAATTTAAGAATCAAAGATCCACCTTCAGATGGGGAGTGATTGAGAGAGAGAGAGAGAGAGAGAGAGAGAGAGAGAGATAGGTCAGAAGATAAACAATACACATCTTGTAAAAGTCCAAAGTTGGTGCCCAGGTTACCTAGGGAATCAGACTACATAGAAAAACAGCTCCTCTTCGTGTTATGCCACATATTGGCAGAGAGACGAGATAATTACAAAGTGAACTAACTGGTAGGGTGAAAATAGCTTTTAAGAGGCATGATCTTTGAAGTCCCATATGTTTACCGTTTACTAATAGCAATGCTATTAAGCCACATCATTGATATTGTACGGTTGTGTCCCTTGGTTTTGTAGAATATCAAGGTTGACTACAACTTTGCATAGGTTAAATGGTAGAACAACCAAAACCCTTATTTTGAAATATCAAACTTGTATACTTACTTTGCTTTGGTCATTTACTGTTTTGCCAACCAGGTTCTTGGTGAGGAAGAGTCCAGGAGAAGAGCTCAAGGTTCTCTGCAATCTCCAGGGCCATTTGTGAGTACAGGGAAAACCAACCAAACATTGGAGCACCAAGCTGGATTTGATTCATGCATATCAACATATTTGGAGGAGGGTGAGATGGATCATGCCCGAGTTTCCAGTACTAGCTTTATTTTTACTGGTCATGCTCCATCAATAGGTGTTGTGATTGGGAGACCCTTCAGCTCCCAACAGATGAACCAAGGCCAGCTTGGCTACATGCAAAGATTTCACGTATAAGATGATAAATGGAAATGCCAGACTTCTGTTCTTCTCAATGATCTTGGAGGTTGGCTGCTGTACTGATCAAATTTGCAGGAGTTTGCTCGAATGTGATGTCTAATGGTTTTGATGTCAGCCTTCTCTGAAAGAGGCATACAGAATCGTTGTTTCATTTCTCAAATATACAACATAGAATAAACATTGAAATCTGCTCATCCTACTATATTCTGTATTTTGTAGAACTGGCAATATTTAAATATTTTTGCATATCCTGTAGGAGTCTGTCGATTGAGGTGTTGCAGGATACCTATATAATGCACATTGCTGAGCTGATTACTTTAATTTATTATGGATGTAAATAGGCAAAGTGGGGCATTTCGGCTTGGCCTCTTGTAGGTGGTTGAATGTTACATGTGCTTGGACCTTGGCTGTCTGAGTGGCTCACATTCATCAATTTCGGTATCGTTCCATTGGGTTAGAAGCAGCACTTAATCTACTTGATGTTTGGAGGATGAGTGCATAGTACTGCTGTGGTGATGCACTGGAGGCATGACTGGATGCACCTTGTCCAATAAGCCTTGCTAGATATAGAGGGGGGCATGGGTGCATTTGAAGACATCCGTCAGAGAATTCTTTATAAAATGCCCATAGCCTAGCTTGGCTTCCACGCTGTCTTTCCTTACTGTGGTTGCTTCTTTCATTGTCCTTTAGCCGTTGTAGCTTTTTGCCTCCCCTGGAAACCTGTTCATCCACATCCTCCCCGAGTGCTGCTCTTCCACAACAACTCCCCCGTCTATCACCGAGGCAAAGACAAGCTGAGAACAGGATTAGCTCATGCTATCGACCACTGCAACACCAACCTCCTGCGAATGTCCACGAGCTTCCTCAAATGACTAAAGACCTTTGAGCAAGCAAAACTGCAACTGTCGATCAGTCCGCGTCCACAAAAATAATGGCGCCACTGATCTTCTACGACCTCTGAATTCGAATAAGCTTGCCTCTACTGGAACAACCAAAAGGCTTCAAACCCTTCAGGACTTCTCTGCCCTCATCCACGATCAACAAACTGAGACGACCTTTCACGACTGAGGCGGTAACCCTTCCAACCATCAACTGGTAGTTCTGCCTTATTTCTGGTACAACTTATGAACCAAACAGAAAGCTTTTCCCACAGTACTGGTCACCCACAAGAGTTGATGGCGCAACTACAATTTTACTGGAACAAGCAACAAGCTGTGTGAACTAGATCAACAGCTCTTCCTACACTGCTTCAACAACCTTCAGTACCGACGAAACAAGATGGGCACCTTCAGTACCGACAAAACAAGATGGGCAGCTTCCATCATAAAGTGAAATGAGCACAAAGGTCATGAAAGCATGATCACTGCCCTCTGCAATCCGGAGACAAGCAAGAAGATGGTCTCAATCCGATCCGTCTATCCTTCTTATGGATGGCTAACTGGGAGTTGCTTTTCACTTGCCTGACTTCTCACCCCTTGCTTTTCCATGCAAATCCTTGGCCATTGATTGGCTATTTTCATCCACCAATGGGAGCCATCCCTTTGATTCCTTTCTTTATGGTCCTCTCTTTATGCAAAGTACTCCTTACCTGTAGTCTCTTCAAGATAAGCACGGGTCCTTCTTTCAGTGCATAAGTGACCACTCCCTTCATTGCCCTTTCACCACGAGTGTCCCTTTGAGAGCGCATAGTCTTCACTCACTTCATCATCCATTCCATGTGCCAATGCAAGATCCAAGGTCCACATCCAAGCTCCAATGGCTATCCAATCATCTCATTGGCGTCAAAGTCTTGTCATCATTTCCTGCAATCAGGGTTCTCCATACAAGCACATTTATTTATGAAATATATAGTTAATACAAAACATCGTTTTCAAAAAATAGAAGAGGTGGCTGTCATGCTATTCACTAGCTACCATCTTCTACCCTATCCATACTAGCTACATGTGTACCTATCACTGCAAATTCCTCCTATGCATGAGTGCTCTTATACATGACCTATATGGCATTTTCATCCGATACAAAAAGATCAGTCACAAAAAAGCCCATCAACGTCAGCAAGTGTACGACTATAAGCAGGGACTGTACGGCCTTGTAAGGAGCTGATTGGGCGGCCATATCCCCCTTTCTTGGTCGGTTCTTTTGGGCAGGCCATGGGCCTATAAAAGGAGAGGCCTTGGGCCTCATTTCACATCACCTGGAGTGGCAAGGAGGAGCAAGATCAGCATCATTTGGGCCTCATCCAAGAGGAGAGAAGAGGGTTGGAGAGATGCAGTCTAAGCTTGAAGGAGGTGCCCACCTAGGCTGAGATTTCGGACAGCATGGTGGAGGGATCCTTTGGACAGAGAGTCTACATACGCTCAGTGGAGCACGTGGGCTCAAAGATCTAGAGCTGCTAGGCATTTAACAGGAGAACCTTTTGGTCTTGTATCTTGTCTAGTTTGTGGACTGACGAAATATAAAGTGTTGCTTCTATATTTGTCTCTTAGCACAATCTCTTTGCTAGTCTGCATATACACGTGAATGTTGTGAAGTACACACTTGATGAAGCATTGATTCCATAGTGAAACACTTCCGTGTGTAATTCCTGGGCTAACTATCAGTCTTTCGCTGCGGGATACCCTGTGTGTGAGAGATGTCACTTTTCTAACAGTCAGTCTCTCTAGTTTCCCGGTTTGTCACCTCTTTGTAAAGGTCAGCTTTGTTGACTTTGCTGTTCACATCTGCTTTCATCTTCTGCTTCATGGATTTTAGTTGCGTGTTGACAATTTCCTGCACTTTAGAAACCAGTTGTGGTGTTGGTGGGGATGCATTACACTAGTGCAGCACGTCCTTGATGACTTCTTGCTTTCCATGTTCCTCATCTCTCCCTCTCTCTCCCTCTCTCTTGACAGTGATGCAGACATAGGGGGGGTGGTTACTCTCTTGCTGGCATGCTCATTAGGATATTGCTTTATGCAGATGACATGGCTCTTTTGTCTTCCTCAACAGAGGGGCTCCAGAGACACCTTGACGCACTATAGTCCTTTTGTGAGTCTCATGATTTGAAGGTCAACTTGGGTAAAACCAAGGTTATGATCTTCAATACATCTCGGGCTGTCATACACCAGGAGCAGTTCACATTTGATGGGTCACCTATTGAGATAGTTTCATCATACACATATCTTGGGGTTGTCTTCTCTGGACCCATCTTCACTGTGAGACTTGCGATGCAGGCACGCTTGGGCAGAGGATACGCTTCATTGGCCAGACTAGAGAGGCGGTGCTTCCACTTGCACTTTCAGGATCCATGGATCAAGGGGCTGCTTTTTGACTCCTTGGTTCGCCCAATGGGGATGTATGACAGTCCTTGTTGGGGGCCAGACTTATTATAGAGTCAGCTCGTGTGGAGAGGCTAGAGGTTCTCATGCTATCATGGATGATTCGCAATAAGCCATCCGTTCCTTACCAAATCATTTAGGCTGAATTTGGGTCATCCCCATTACAGCTAGATGCTACATTTGAGGTCATCACGTATTTGTACTGAGTCAAGGAGTATTGGGATTACACTTCTAGGCACAGCAGGCTACCATGGCTAGCACTATCCTCTTCTATGGCACTTGGGACTACAGATGTTGGTATGCACGCACAGAGACTGGGGCTCCACATGGATAGACTCCCTTCTCTTCCAGTACAGCATGGACGCTCCGTTTTCTCCCCTCCTATCACACAAGGTCAACCAAGTTACCCGTGAGGATCTCTTATAGCTACACACATTCCAGACCTGGTTGGGATTGAGCGAACTCCCAGTGAAGCTTAGCTTCTACAGAGATCACTGCTTACATATCACATAGAGGAGGGTTTCATTGACCCACCAGGATACACACAGATCTACTTACCCCACTCACTAAGGATCTCTATTGGGTAGTTTCGAGTCTCTTCACATAGATCGTGTATCGAGAGTGGCAGAGCAGAGTGTCTATTTTTTTTCTAAAGCCTCCTATTTTCCCCTAACTTTCATGTTTACTCCAAAATTTGTCACCTATTCTTCTCTATTTCTCCCCCCCCCCTTCCCCCTTGCTTTTTTAATCTTTTAATTTTTCTTATTTTTCTCTAGTTTTTTTTTTTTTTTGCTAAAGCCTCCTATTTCCCCCTAACTTTCATGTTTCCTCCAAAATTTGTCACCCATTCTTCTCTGTTTCTCGCCCCCCCTCTCTTTTTCTTCCTATTTTTCTAATTAATTTTCCCTATATTTTCTCTCTTATTTTTTTCTCCCCTCATTTCTCTCTAACTTTTTCCTATCTTTTCTCTATCCACTCTTGCTTTATTTTAGTCTTCTCTCTCTGATAAACTGCTATCTTACTCTACTCCTTTAATTTCACTCAATTTTTTCCTAGTTTCTATTTTTCCTACATACTTAACCTCACTCCCTAAACACAACTACGCTACCTAACCCCCCTTGATTGTCTCAATCCCCAACGTCCCTCTAACTACCCCTACTTCCCCGACTGCCTCACTCCCTCACCTATTTAAACCCCCACCTCCAAGGCTCACCCGTCACCTCCATCAGCCCCCATGCCTACTCACTACACCAATTCCACCGTCTGCACCTTCTCTCCCCCCCTGTCTGAGCCCTCCTTTTCGCCTATGCCAGCTTATCTACACTGGCAGTACCTCCTACCCATTCATCTCCCCCCAGGCACTGCCATTTATTCCTTCACACTTCTCTCCCTTCCTCTCGAGTCTTATCGCTGGAACTGAGCCCCAAATCCTCGTGTTCTTGTTGTCACATCACTGCATAATTTCTCCCTCGTCGTGTGTACCTCTAGCTGTCGTCGCCATCTCCGTAGCTCTATAGACCCGCCTATCTACCTCAGTCGTGTCTTCAACACCTTTACTACTCGCAGGAACCATGGAATCATAGGTCCCTTTTTGCGTTATTTTTATTGATTTCAGTAACCCCCCTGCAAGCAATTCTTTGTTTGTCCTTTTATCATTGTTATTTTTTTCTTCCTCCCCCTTCTCTCCATAGATATATATATATCCTCTACCCTTTACTCTCCTTTATTCCCTTATTCATATTTTATTTAAGGTTCTTTTCATTAAATTTTTCATGTAAATTTTCTTCCCCCCCTCCCCCCTCTCTCTATATATAAATCTTTCATTTTTTTGTTCTTGCTTTATCGTTCATTAATAACTCTTTTTGCTTTACCATCTATTTAAACCTCCTTTTCTTTTGTGAGCCTATCTATTACTCTACATGCCTATCTATTACTAAGTTCTCAAAATTTTGACTAGCTAATTAATGTATTCCCCTTCTAAGCCTTAAATTCTATTTTCTACCATCTAGCCACAAGGTATCCTACCTCCCTATTATGCTTTTCCCACTCCATTTTTCCCATCCTCCCCTTATTCTTGCTACCTTGTTACTCTATTACACCATTACTTTCCACTTACTCGCTACATAATCTCTTACTCCTTCACACTATTACTTCTGTATTCTTTTGCTCCATTACTCTTGTTCCATCCTTACTTTCTATCATCTCAAAACTTTCTCCATACTTCTTCCATAAAATCCTTGCCTTCTCCCAACTTCTTTCACCTACACTCCCCTTCTACAATGGTCCTATATTGTACCCTCTATAACCACAAGACTCATTTTGTATCTCTCCATTCTACTCGAACACTCTTATATTTACATTAGGCCTGATAAGTTTGTGGAAAAGTGTTAAAATTTATTGTAACCCCGATAACAAGGGAGGGGTGTTTATGACACCTGTCTTCAAAACTAAAGTTACAGCTGGTTCGTACCGTTTTCTTGTTGGATGGTGGCAGGTATGCAGACTCTCCTCTTCAATAAAAGTGATACTTGTTATAACTTATCAAACTAAAACTTGCTTGTACAGTCATGCATTCTACAGTTGAGAGAAATTTTGTTAAAATATAGTAGTTTACCCTTTTGCAAAATCGTTTTCATTTCACAATGAAACGGGGTTTTGTCAAGTCTTCACACACACACACACACACCCTTTCTACCCCTCTTGTGTAATACTTGGGTAGTTTATTCTTCCCTTTTTCTTGATAACACTTAGATTTAAATTTATACTAAATAAAGCTTCCAAGTCATATGTTACCGCAACTTTGAAAAGGGATAAGAATGACCTACAGTTGCTATACATAAGGATATGATAAAGTGGATTTGAGACTGCAAAAATATTTATCACACCCTTCATTTATGTGTGATGGTAGGAACTACTAATGCAACATGTCTGTGTTAAATGCTTGGGAGTGTACTTATTTGATGGGTTGTTAGATGGAGAAGTGAGCTTTTCTGAATTCACACTTAACTTTTGCTAGGTATTTCTAGCCAAGGAGATAGAGTGATTGAAATGACAATGGGCAAGTCTCTTATTCATCCATGGCATTTAATCTGTTCAGCATGGAAGCATCTTGATTTGAGAAGGAATGCATGGATTGTAAGGGTTCCCTTGTGTTTATATCATGAATTTGCTCATTTACACTTTCTAATTTGGTCAAATAAATGAAGGGTCTTTTTGGACATGTCTTTGAGCTATATCAATTATTTTACACCATCGAGTTATTGTCCTATATTCTTTCATAATTTTATATCAGGGTGTTATACTATTTTGAGAGGAGAATTTTGGAATAATTTGTATGATTCTTGCTATTTGAAAAGAGAAGTTTAGGATTTACTAATGGTTTGTGGATGTGAGCTCGATTATGAGGCAGAGAGGATTTAAGATATAAAATAAATTCCTTGATTTGGTGTTGTTAGGAGGGTATTCAAATGGTGGAGATCTTTGAAATACTGGTTAAGTATTGGTCCCTCATAGTTGGGATTGCATGTGCTTGACACACACATGCACACGTAGGTAGGCAAACATGTGTGCACATGCACATGCACATGCATGGATGTGTGCATGGATGCATACATAGATGCATGTGCATGCACACCCACTACCACCCCTCTCATCTTTCCACACACACACACGCTCGCACACGTGCACAAAAACATACACATGATGCACTCATGTCTACAAGCATGCGCCTAATGAACTTAGAATTTGTATCTTAGCACACTTTGGGTTGATTTTTTTCTGCACATCCATCCCTTGGTCATTTTAATACACCTTCATTGAGGCCTTATAATGTCACTACTCCACCTTCCCCTTCAAGGGATGGCCTTCACGCTGCAGCGCTAGAGGATCTCCCTTCGAGGTCGGCATGTTATCGTTCGATTGATAACGTAACCCAACCTAACGGATTTCGTTACAACGTTCGTTCCCTGTTTTGCATGAATGAAAAGGCGAGATGAAGGGATTGCAAGTGAACAGCTAAAGCATGTAGATAGGGCAAAGACACGAACCTGGGGCACCTAGTGAGTAGAAGTCTATTCCATTAAACAGAGGGAATCTTCTTGTGAGCTCGCTCGCCATCAATAAGAATGATGGGGAGACCACAGTAGAGGACTTTTCCCATGAGCTCTAGATCTGATGAGAGTGGCGATCTCGAGTGGGAGGGAGACGATGGCAAAAAAGGCAACATGAAAGTATAAGAACGATGTCGAGCAGTGCAGAGTAGGATAGCCACAAAGAGAGGGAAGGGTCCATGAAGAGGGGAAGAGATATCAAGGTTGAGCCCACATAGAGAGTGGAGGAGATCTAAGCGGTACAAAAAGCAGGGTAGCAAAAATAGAAGAATGTAGGTCTGCGAAATATCCAAGTAACCAAAGTGTGCCGCTGAACATTCATAAATTGACAAGGGAACTTATTTTGATATTAGAAACCTTACTTTAGCTTACATTAATCTACTTTGACAGCCACTTGCTTGAACAAATTAATACCATTTTTGATTTTTTGTTTGCTAGGGGGACATGTTTATCTGATGCCATAGATTGTGTTTGATTTAGTGAATGATAAAACATAATCATCATCACTGTCGCTATTAGTATTAGTGTCTCTCCACTTATAGGCCAACCTCCCTTTGCTTGCTTACTTATGCGCTTGGACAACTCTCAATGCTCCATACATGACTTAGTTGTCCATCCTTTCTATCCACCCATGCCTCTCTAGCTACTAAGGTTGATACAAGCTTGCATCATTTACTTGCATGCAAGCATGTGTCTTGTGAACTCATGTAAATGCACAAAGGTGTTTGGGTGGCCATGCACACATCCCTCACTAGACTAGCGACATCAAGAGTTGGAGCATCAAAACTGTGTCAAACATGAGTGTGGAGACAATGTAGTTTGTCCTCCTCCCTTATGGTTGCAAAATCCTTAGAGGTGGGGTTAAGAAATTTAAGAGCTTACCTTGTCCTTTAGACATGCCTCGCTTCATTTTTAATGTAATTTTTAGTATTCTAAAAAGGAAAAAATTATGAGTAGGATCCTTTTGATGTAGTTATAAAGAGCTTTTTTGATGTAGTTATAGAGAGCTTTTTTGAGCTTCATAGAAGGCCACAAAGACATCTTTTGATGTTAGAGAGAAGGCCATATCATAGGTTAGGAGCCTCCCTTATTTACAAAGCTAGATGTCGTTGATAAAGTGTTTGCAAAGGCAATAGAGGATATCATGAAGAGGTTAAGAAAGTTGGAATATATGAACTTGTTTGTAATCATAGTCAAGGATGGCTTCAACGTTTACAAAAAGGCCACCTTGGATGTGCTTGGGGGAAAATTTCCCCTATAAAGCCCAAGAAAAATAGAGCTAGATAGCCAGAACTCTTGAATGATTAGTGGAGGGATCATTCTTCTAAGTGCCACTTCTTGTATGATGTTTATCAAAAGAGGAGCGGCACTTCTATTAATTATATGTATTATCTTTCAACATGCTTCTCTCTAATATGACCTAAGAATTTCTTTTCATCAAGCATACAATGTGTTGATTTTGCAATAACTTTTTTTAAACTTTTTGCTACTTCATTCTACTATGAAGTGTATTTGTATGTGAGTTGTGTCTCTATTCCAAATTGTCTAAAAAAAGCATGGAACTTACGAACTTGTATTCACATCCATTAACACAAAAATAATTGAACTTAGAGAACTTGTATTCACTGTTGTAGAAGAAAAAGTGGCCATGCTCAAAAGCTACACGGTGTAGGAAGTCAAACCAAAATCATAAATACAGGGAAACACAAAAAATAGGAAATCTATGGAGCTTCATAATGCCCAAACACCATCCATTGCATCATCTACAACACAAAATCTTAGAAATTCTTCAGCAACAACATTTGCAGCTTCCTTCTTCTTGGTCTCTTGTTTCTTCTTTGCATCCTTTTGCTTCTTGTTGTTATAGAAGTTCTTGTGTCCAGGCTTGCCACAACATATGCACTTAAACTCATGGCTTTTTCTTTTGTTTATATAGAATTGGTCTTGAATCTTAGTTGATTGATGTCTCTCCTCATCCAGCAAGGTCGATATCATCTTATTTATACTAACCTCATTGTTGACACTTAAGATCTTGATTGCGTCACTGTAGCTAAGAGGTAACTTTGACAACAATGGTAATCATCATCTTCCACCTGCACATCGAGATCATTCAATTGCTTTGTGATGGAACACATCTTGCTCAAGTGTTGTCCTCACTCATTGTAAGATTGAAGAACTCATGCTTAAGCGTAAATTTGGAATTCTTGAGATGATACCCAAAATTTTTTTTATTGCAACCCAATTTTCACAAAATTTTCAAGACATTTTTCAATGTACAAACGTACACCAAGCTACCAAGCAAGAAAGTTGGAGCTGGTTAATCTCTCGAAGCTTAGTGGAATCCTCTTTCCTTGAATGCATTTGGCTCTGATGCCATAGTAGGGAAATATGTCGATTCATATTGTAGAGATAGAGGAGAAAGAGACGATTCCCCTATGAAGATACAATGTTGGTTGTTGTAGATAATAAAATTAATGTTCCCAAGACAAAGCATAGCAAGATATGACAGGTGACACCACCTTGTTGGAGGTCACAAAATAGAGCACCACCTTGTTGGAGGTCACGAAATAGAGCACAACGTCATATCCATGAAAGAGTACAAGCAAAAGCGACATGCTTAAAAGATACAATGTGTAGATATCCATCCAAATGCCACCTTTATGTAGGAAAAGCATCGCCACATTCAGGAGAAGCCACCCAGCCAAGGAGTACATCGATTTGCTTATCCACAGAGCTTGTCCTTGATGAGACTGCTATGTGTCTAAACCACCAACCACAAAGAGATATGTTGGATGCTAAGAAACCACCTACAATCTGCGTGAGGAAATCCAAAGAAACCCTTATGTGGTTAGCAATCACCCAAGAAGGACCATGTCGAGATTGCCATGAGTTACCTTTATGAGTATTTCACTCAAATCCATTTCCTCAAAGTGCAATATTATAAATTAAATTTGTGTATTTGGGTTGTAATCAATTAATTAACTTTTGATATCATTATTACAGGGATGAGCATTTTCCGAGCAAAATCTTTCGAGCGTCCGAGTGAAGGGAAAAAAAAGCTTCTAACTATATAAAAATATGGCAAAAATAGATCCGAACAAAACATAGTTTCCCTTAGAAATATGCAAAGTATTATAGCAATGCCCATTTTATACAAAAATCTTTACATGAATCTTTGAGAATGGTGAGTAACATAATGGGATGACTTTTGAAGAAACCCACATGTAGAGTAGACTTCTTTATGAAAATTCCCTTATGATCCTTCTTACAACTTTTACTTAATAGGAGGTGACATTGAAAACCCTTTCATGAAAGGGTTTATCCAAAGAAACCTCATTGAAGCAAGCCATCAAGGTAGTTTCGCCAGCGAAACCCCTTTGAAGTAGGTCTTCCAAGGTAGTTTCACTGGCGAAACTACCATGGACAGCACTTTTAAGAGTGGCATAACTTTCACATTGAATGTCCAAATATAGTCATTCAGCCACTCAAATAGATTGGAAAACCCCATTTGAGAACATCTATGGGGTTATATTTTGGAAAATATTACATATATAGTATTAAATATTAAATCTATTTTATATGATATAAAAGCCCAAGTTAATAATTATTTATAGTAATTTAAACTTCTTTAGAAACATATCCATAAATATCTTGTTATTTATGCTATTAAAACACTAGAAAGCTCTTATCATATTGATATAAATGTGTTTAATAAGTGACTATATATATATAATATTATTACATTGAGAGTGATTATGAGGGTCCATGTTCCTTAAAGGAATTATTTTTTGACACTTTTTAAAGGTAATAACAGGGGTACAAAGGATGTCTATGAAGAAGAAAATTTATGTTATGTAAAATTGAATGAGTGATAATTCCGTATATTTTTATGATAAAGGGATCTAGTTCTAGTGAAAATAAAAGTGTAAAAACCATGTTTCCTAAGGAAATATAATTTTTTAAATCTCTTGAAAAACACGCTCGGATAAACCTGCTCATAGGTTTTTGCTCGTAAAATTGACGCACCCATTACTACTAGGACTTTCTTGTATAGATTTTGCCAAGAATTAGAATTCTTGGATTATAGCCCTAGTGTTATAGGCACTAGTGTAGCTTGTAGTTTTTCTTTTATTTTTGTGGTTGCTTAATGTCTTTAGATATTAAATTTGTACCCTTTGTATTTTCACTTGGCAGTTTTAATTTACACTAAGATTTTGGCCAATGGGGTGGATCTAATGAGCTTTACATTGTGTTGGTCTAACTTGCATAGAGTTGCTTGTTTTACCTTGCCAAATGTATCGATATTGGGATGCAACTTGGAGTAGGCAAGAATAGAATTGCCTTGTGGAACATTGCCATATGTGGAGTAGGATTGCATAGCATAGGAAACATAAACCTTTATAGAGTTGTGGGATTTCAATGGTCCTATTAGATGCATCTCTATAAGACCTCATTTCAATTGTGAAAATTTTAAAGGAGGATGATTTAGAAAGAAGGAAATAAAGATCTTTGAACATCTATGGGAGACCTCATGGGTCTATGAGACAGAGCACAAACATAAAAAAGGGACCACTACATTTGGATAGCTAGAGAATCGAGGGAGTCCACAAGGCTCAACTCCTCTCGAGTTATATAGGGCATAACTAGTTTCTAATGCTGTTAAGGTGGCCTTTGTAACATTAGCTTAAGATTTAGAGTCTTTGGGTTTGGATTTAAAGTTTCTAATGAATGGTTGCCCATCTTGTTAAACCACCCATTTTCCTACCTTGTGTTCTTCATTTACTTTGGTGAGTTCACAGTTTTTTTGCTTGAGATGGATTGAAGTGAGATCCTCAAATATCCAAATCTTATTTGTTTGAGGATCTTAATTATTGCTACCTTCTCTTTAAAGTAGACCTATGTTTGTGTGCCATTTTGACTGATATTGCATGTAACATTTTTGTCCCATTCAACTTGTGGTACTTCCTTTTTAAGACATATGATTATGTCATCTATGTCTTTCTCATCATCGAAATGAAGAGCAATGTGATTGTGCCCCTATGGGTAGGTTAGGCACAAGCCATTGTGGGCACTCTATAGCTTATCATGAAGACATGTTAATTGATAAGAGCACACATAATTATGCATCACATTTCCTCTTGGCATGGCTGGATCTAAACGATTTCCTCAAGAGAAAGCACCAATGAACTACATCCAATGTTGTTTTATCAATTCTTATATTTGACATCATCTTTGGTTAACTAATTCGAGTACTAACATTTGGGATTTTGTTTCATTTGCATCATCGCATCCATGTCTACAAAAAGGAGTTTTTTAGCATTAAAATATTTGATGGGACTTTTCTTTATGGAAAGAACACATAAGGGATGTGCTTATTCAAAAGAAGTAGATTAAACCCTTGGCAGGGATTGGAGGTAAGCCTGCAGATATGTCTAAGGATGATTGCAATGAGTTAGATGCAGTAGCAAAGTCTACTATTAGACTTAATCTTTTTGAGTCAGTATATTTCACAGTAGTAAATGGGCAGACTACGGAAGATTTATGGAAAACATTATGTGTCACTGATGAGAAGGAAATTGCCTCTAACAAAGTTTACCTCATGATGAAGAGGTTGTTTGAGCTACCACTTGAATGAATTCAATATTATTTTCAGCCAGGTTCAAGCTCAGAAGATGAGTTTTGATGTGGAGACCAAGGCAATATTTCTCTTATGTTCATTGCCATCCTCATGGGATACCTTATGTACAGCTGTCAGTAGTAACTCTGCACTTGGTGGAGTACTAAAGTTTGATGATGTTGTGGGTAGCTTGTTGGCCGAGGAGATTAGACGGAAGTCTACAAAAGGCAACAAGTAGGATGCAGCCTTAAATGTGCAAAGGGGCAGATCACAGTTCAGAGGGAAGTCTCGTAGTAGCAAATCCACGGCACAGAACATTGAGTGTTGTCATTGTGGCAAGAAGGACCACATGAAAAAGGATTGCTACAAGCTAAAAAGAGAGCTAAAGGATAAGGAAAAGAATGCAAATTGGAGTGACAATAAGAAGGAAGAGAGTCCAAAGGAGGACAAAGGAAAAATAAAGATCGAGGAAATCAATGCAATCATCACTAATAATAGTAACAATAATATTCTCTTCATGTCTAGTCTACATGCTGCTGCTGCAGACTTGCTTACCACTTCACACGATGCATATTACCAGGAATGGATTTTGGATTCTGGTGCTTCTTTCCATGTTACTCCCCATAAGGAATGGTTCTCCACTTATGACAGTGAAAAGACAAGTTATATGCATCTTGGAACCACTTATTTTGGCACTCATCTCTCTCTTGAGAGTTGTGTGATGTAGTCTAAGTTTGATATCATGGGATTGCTCATAGACACTTAGTCTGGCATTCAATTGTCCCTTGATTTTTGTGTGTTGCAGTTGAAGCCTAGTGTTAGATATAAAGACCACAGTTAGTCAAGGTTACACACTTATTGTTTGTGTTTTGATTTTCTATAGTCTGTTACATGAGTTGAGAGGTTACCTAGGTCATTTTTGAAACTTCTTGCATTGTTAATTGTTATGGATTAATCAGTTTTTAATCTCACCTGGCACTTAATTCTTTTTTGAATTTTGTGTTGCAGCTTATTGCATATTAGATGGCTCACATTGGCTAGAAGAGGAAGTTTCAGCATCGTAATCTCAGTAAGACTCAGAGAAAGGTGCTGAAAAACAAGAATGTACACTTCTTAATGAATGTTGATCAAGACATCATTAAGATAGCTTTCAATAATGGTGAAAGCGATGTAAAAAATTTAGCTAGGACAATGGCAGATCATGGAGTGAGGACCTTGCATGAACAATATCCAAATGTATTTCCAGTAGAGTCTATAGATCAATTCATACACCACTTCACCTTGGAGAGTCGAGGATGCCTTGGTGTAACATGAAGTTGGGAGTAATAAAACTTCATGCACCTCTTCACTTCCTACTACTTCCAATCTTAGAGACAGAGATCATCACTGACAAAGGAACATTAAAAAGAAGCTTTTATGCTAAGAGACCACACCATAATTTCCTCCCTTAGATGAGAATGAAGATGAAAACATCCCAAGCGATGTTGTACTCAAGCATAGGGAGAAAGAAAGGATCAGCGGAGGCCATAATCTCAACAAGCCAGTCTGTGTCAAAGAGAAGAGTGTTACATTGTCGAAAGAAGATCTTGCAGCTCAACATGACATGAATTGATATATATCAAGGAGTTTGAAGGGGTTGATTAGGTCGGATGGGCAGGTTCCAGGGAAACATTGCACCTCCTTTATAGATACCTTTACAATGAGCTCAAAAGACCATGCAAACTATCAACAGATACAAAGGCCTATAGCTTCTAATAGAGACATGATATTTAAGATTCAAACACATTTAGAGATGCTCCTTGAAATGGGCTTTGATTTGATATAAGTTTCGTAAGAAACAGAGAAGTAGTCAGAAAGATATGGGCAATTCAATGGATGGGGGTAAAAACAGTCATAAACACAACTGTCTGACACAGAGACTCATAACTTTTTGGGTTTGTATCAGACCCAAGATCTAATTACACAATGAAATGCACCTTAAAGAGAGCTTTCCGTTTATATAAATTTCATCAAAATTGGACCACCAAGAAAAAGTTATGAGCAAAACACTGACAAGGGGTCAAACAGTCATGAAAACCACACACTCCTTCTATTGGTGCTGACTTGGGAGAATACTCCCTCCATGCTTAGACTTTATCAATGATCCAAATCGCATAGAGATCAAATTCCCTTTGTGGCTCAGAAAACGGGTGGACCATGTGCGCACAATGAGCGGATGAGTAAGAAGCACTTTGAAGACTTTGAAAGGAAGAAAAGAACAATGGAAAGAGAGAAGACTCAAAGGACACAAGGGAGAAAAAGAGGTTTCATACATACAAGAGGGAGCGGGATTTCCAAGACTACTCATAGAAAGAGAATAAACTAGAGAGATATTGACTCAAGAGTCTACATAAGAGGATAACTATAAGAGAGAGAGAGAGAGAGAGAGAGAGAGAGAGAGAGCTCATGGAAGAGGCTTGAGGAGACTAGAGCTACAGCAGCATGAGGCTCAATGGTGGAAGAGATGTTGAACAAGGGAGAGGAGGGCTCCTTTTATAGAGATTTTTTCACCCTCCTTCACCCATTTACAAATACTGCTTGTAGATTCCTTTCCCCATCACTCACACAAGCCCATATGTCACCATCCACATCCTTTTTGGCTACTCTTGCCATGTGTCTCATCAAAGAATCTCAAGACTTAAAATATTGAGAAATTCAAGAGTCTCCCCACATGGAGCCCATAGGGACCCTCTCTTTTCCATATTTCCATATCCTTCTTATTCCACATAAGAATTCTAGAAGGATTCCTCTTGACTCCATTTAAGGCTCCTCCACATGCCTTCCACAGCTTGGCATGTGATCTCTCTTATATTATTGAACACATGGACATGAAACCCACCTCTTTATATGACTCACTCTTCCTATTTTCTAAAAACCCCATAATATCCCCCTTGGGTACCAACTCAATATGTAATATGTTACTACCCTCATACAAAATCCATGGTATGGAGGGACAAGGTCCATATATAATATGCATGGATTTCCTTTAAAATTTTCAAATATGCAAGGGAAAAATATGAAATTTTCATGTCCCCCCTCCCACAAAATATAAGGTATGTACCTTGAAAAATATGCAAGATTTTAAGATTCATACATATTTTTCATAATATGTGAGGCCCAAGGGGGGGTTCTTTTGGATGAGGGGGGGTAATTTGAAAAATACACTAAAATATGAAAATCCATCTCCTTTCATATTAATGTAACTTTTTTACGTGTTACCTAAATTTGAAGGTGTAAAGACATATTTGAATCTCTTTTAGTGTAGATCATGTTAATTTGAATAATTTCCACTCATGGCATATTGTTAAATTCATCTCATACTCAAGATTTTAATAGGTTTTCTTACTAAAGGGAGTTGGTACCCCATGAGTATCCCACACACAAATAACTCTCACCCCATACCAAGTTATTTACCATTCATACACATGATTACAATGATCCATTCCACTCATCCTCTCAATCCCATACAATATCTTAGAAAATAAAAATAAGTGAGAGCTACTATGCTATCACTTGATACTCAAACTCTTATCAAACATAGAGAAAAACAATACCATTGTCAAATAAAATATATCAATTTTTGGCGTCACATCTTCCCCCCCCCCCCAATAGATCCTCTGTAGTAACAGAGAGGGTCTGTTGGCCCTCAAGGTGGTCGAGCATAGAAGAATTTAAGGCGATACTCATTGGTGCATCCGGGTATCACCATGTCGTCAACACCCTCAAGCTGATAGGTTCCATTGGTGAACTTCTTATTGACTCAATATGGTCCCTCCCATTGGCCACTAAAATTTTGTCTAGCCACTTGTCCAAACGGCTATCAAATCTCATTACCAAATCTCCTTCTGCAATATCTTTCTTCTTGCATAATTTGGTGTCAAAATGGGCCTTGCGCCTTTTTTGAGAAGCTTCCAAGTTTTATAAGGCCTGTAATCTACATTCATCCAAGGCTTCTAGCTGTACCAAGCATTGTGCAATGGCGTCCTCCTGTCCTTCTATTCTTGCAACATCAGTGCGAAGACTAAGTATCTTGAATTCAATGGCCAAAATGGTTTCTATCCCATACACTAGTTGGAATGGTGTAAACCCAATAGCTAGCTTGTGTGTGGTTCTGTAAGCCCATAAAACTTCTGCCAAGTGCCTATCCCAATGCCTTTTCTTGGTGTCTACAAGGTTTCCCATTGAATTGCACAATAATCCATTTGTTCTCTTAGCCAAGCCATTACATTGGGAATAGTATGGCGTGGACATTCTATGATTTTATCTTTAGCTTATGCACCACATCTTCAATTAGTTCATTTCTAAAAGAGGTTCCTCCACCAGTGAGAATTTCCAAAGGACAACCAAAGCATGAACAAATTTGATCAAAGAGAAATTTTGCAACTGTGCTTGCCTTGCTATTTAATGCTTGCCTTGAGATGAGCGAGGGAGTGGTCCAACAAAATCCAACCCCCACCTCTCAAAAGGTCCAAATGATGGAATAGGCTTCAAGGGCCCAGGAATCAACTGTCTCCTTCTAAACTTTTGGCATAATGTACAACTTTGACACCATTCATATACATCCTTATGGGGGCATGGCCAAAGGTAACATGCATTAAGAATTCTCCTAGTTGTGCTCATTAAGAAGCAAAATGACCGGAGCATTCATAACACATTTCTAGGATTCTCTTGGTTTCCATGGGATGGACCACCCTACGGAGCACCTTATCTTTTCCCAATTTATAAAGAATGTCATCAACAATAGTATAGGGACAAGCCTTCCTTACCAATCTCCACTTTTGTTGTGGAGTTAGCCCTTGAGGAAACATGCCTTCTTCCACATATTGCTGATCATCTTGCAGTTCTGGCCATCCAATGTCTACTAGAGAAGCCACCCCCCCGCTATACTGGAATGGATTGAGTAGCTAACTCATCTGCCCTTTGATTTTATTTTCTGTTTATATGAACAAACTTGCAAAAATCAAACTCACTACATAGTACCATAGCCTTCTGATTAAGCTCCTTTAAATGAGGACTTCTTTCTTGTAATGCCCTCGCATTTGCTTTATAGTAAGCTGGGAATCTCCTCTTACTTCTAACTCTTTAACTTGACTTTGAAGACAACCTTCCAAACCAAGAATCAAAGCATTATACTCAGCTGCATTATTAGTTATGATACCTGGAAGCTCTTGTCCTCTTGCCCATACCTATTGACCTTCAGAATTCATCAAGACCATCCCCTCAGCTCCTTGTTGGTGTGAAGGACTAAAAGTACCATCAAAATACACAAAAAAAGATGGTGATGGTGTCTCCCTTTCATCTTTTATGTTTTCCTTATATTTCTTTTCTTCTCCTAGATCCTCCCGTCCCTGTGAGTAAATCTGCCATAGTGGACCTAGTGGTATTTTCAGTGAGATAAAAGAGAAAGAGAACTCTTGAAGCTCAGACAACCATTTTGCGAATCTCCCCCCAGGATTAGGTTTGCGAACTAGATATGCTAATACATGATTTTGTATGCACCCACACTCCAAAGCAAAAAACGTGCACAAGGTGGTAGCATGTAGGCCATCGGACATAGCAGTCATCTATGATGGGGGTATGGCAGACCATGCATTTTGGACCCTAGTGCATAGTAGGATAGGCACTTGATCTAACTATTGCGGCCGTCAATACCACAGCCTTGCTCTGTACATGACGAAGTTTCTTCTTGATTCCTTCCTCCCTCATCCCAAGGCTGCAGATGTTCTTCTTCATCTCCTCCACTTTTTGCTCACTATGCAACAGCTGCATCAGAATCCCTCAGCATCTGTTGAACTTTTGTAAATTCCTTAAAAACTTCTTCATGGGTAGTTTCCAAGACTTCCACTCTAGTTTGGACATCTCGCAGGGCAAGGGACTACTTTTCATAACTGTCAAAAGCCACGGCAAGCTTGTGCAAACATCTATCATGATCTTCTTGCAAGGTATTGTAGGTTGCTCTTTGGACTTCCAATAGTGTTTTGAAAAAACAACCCTCATCGTGGCTGCCGAAAAGTTCTCCACTGTAGTGGCTTGAACTTGCTCCATTGTGGTGGTTGCTCTATGCATCCTTCCTAGCCTGGGGAGCTGCCTCATTGTCTTCTCCACCCCAACTACTCTCTGCCCCATCCTTCCTGGCCTCGAAGCTCTCTCGCAATTCCTGCATCACCTTTCTAGTTTCTGCATTCTCCCTTTTCAGCTCCTCCATCATCTGGTCTTTTTCAATGTTCAATGAGTTCTGCATGTTGCACAGGCATTTGTAAAGACCCTCCTTTTAGGCTCTCTAATCTTCAAGGTCCTTTCACATCTTTTCTAGCTCCTTGTCCTCCATGTCCCCGCCATTTCTCACTCTTCAGGCCTATCTCGGAGTTCCTTCATGTGCTTCTCTGCTTCTTCTCTTCTATGCCTTTCCATGTCGACCAATTTTGTGGCGGCCTCAACTTGCTCTTGTGCCTGCAAGGCCCTCGCTTGTGCCTCCTCTACCTTGGCTTTTGCACCTTCCTTGAGACTTTTCTCAAGTTGCATTGCCTTTGCTGCATTGGTGGCTTTCTCTTGTAGAAAAGTCACCTTCTGAGACATCTGCTTCTCATATTGCTCAAAAATTCCTTTGAGGGTGGATGCCATTAGGTGCATTGCAACTCCAGCAGACTGAGATGACAATTGGGATTGGCCATCCACACAATTCTTCAGGTTGGTTAACACGTTCTTCGAGATCACCCTTGAGAAAGATACATCACATCCTTTCAGTTGCTCTAATGTTGCTTGAACTTGCCAGAACTTGCAGGTTCCTCTCGTATCAGGAAAGAAGTGAATTGTCTTCTTCAGTACATCTTGGAGGTATGTTGGCAAGCTTGAAATCTTGACTCCACCATCTTTACTAATCTAAGTGTTGGGGTTTACTTCTAGAATATTCTGTCTCTTCCACTGCTTCTCAAAAGTGTGCTTGCATACTACCTCCAAAAATTCCTAGAGCCTTTTCAATCACGCTTTCATTGATGGCAATCTTGTGACCTTGATAGACTAGTTGCCCCTCCTTCACATTCACCTCCTGCACCATCCTGGTGAAGTTTTGGAGAGCATCCAAATTGGGCTTTTGAATAGCAAGAGAGGAGCTCCCATATGTCATGATTTCAAGATGAGGGGAGGAGGGGCTCTAGCACTGTGCTGGAGAGGGGGAGGAAAGATTGTGTGAGGAGGTCCTGGACTATGCAGGGTCCATTACGAGAGGGGACAAAATTTGAAAGAAGAGTGCAAATGGTCAAGAGGGATAGAAGATGAAGTAGTGAAGGAAATGGAATAGTGGAGGCTTGAGATTGCAAGGTAGAACTAAATGTTCGAGAGGGATATAAGAGGAAACTGTTAAGGGAATGGAACAGCCCAACTACACTATTAAGGTGAGAGCCACCATGGTGGTTGTAGCCCGACTACTATCAAGGTGAGAGCCACCACAGTATTGGCCCGAATTTTGAATAATTCAAGGCGGCAGTACTGACTTGCATGGTAATGAATGATTAGAGGTGGTGGCATCTAAGATTCCTAGCTACATCTGTCAGTTTATTACCAGCCACCGTAGTGGCCCATAATTACTCATCTTCCAATTACCACCATCGGGCTTGCATGCATGATTACTACGAGTGCAGTAAATTATGGTAAGGAGGGATAAGAGGTGATTAGGCTTCATGATTTACTTTTGTGGGAACTACTGCCCGATGGCGGTGGCTGTCATTAGCCATGGCTACGATTCCACCGTGCCACTGCTCACCCACCACTGTGCTTTAGCATGCATGACCACTATGAGTGCAGTAAAAATTACCAGTAATACCACCGCTCACCCACCACCACGCTTTAGCATGCATGATTACTACAAGTGCAATAAATTATGGTAATGAGGGATTAGATGTTATTAGGCTTCATGATTTACTTTTGTGGGCTTTACTGCCTGATGGTGGTGGCTGTCATCAGCCATGGCTACAATTCCACCATGCCACCGCTCACCCACCACCGCGATTTATCATGCATGATCACTACGAGTGCAGTGAAAATTACCAGTCATGCCACCACTCACCCACCACCATGCTTTAGCATGCATGATCACTACGAGTGCAGTAAAAATTACCAGTCATGCCACCGCTCACCCACCACCATGCTTTAGCATGCATGATCACTACAAGTGCAATGAAATTACCAGTCACCAGTAATGAGTGATTAGACATGGTAATGAGAATTACTTCTCGGCTCTCATTAGCCACGTCTATCATGGCTAAGTTAATTACCAGCCACCGGAGTGGCACCACATGGCATCTTCTTCATGATTACTAGCCCATCTAGGGGATTCCACTGCAGTGGCCTATAATCAATATGGATGGAACCCTAGGCTCTAGTCACCCTGGTGGCTTGAACTTTATATATATATAAGATTCATGGCATTTGGCATTTTACTACGTTGCTCTGATCCACCCATGCTCTGCTACTTTTCTCCATACCCCTCCTCTATCCTCTATCTCTTTTTCGCCCCTGCTCTACTTCGCTCCACACTCCCTCCTACAACTCTCATCACTGCATCTGCTCCCTTGCTCATCTTTTGTTCACCCACTCATCTTCAACATGCCTAGTTGGTCCCCCCCTTGATACTCTGTGATTCCAATAATATGTGCTTTCACATATAAGGTCATTGCATTGCACTCACGTGGAATAGAAATGCTTGCACTAGTGGAGACTCTTCATTCCCACAAGCAACTCCCCACACATGTGAATGTCATCACCTTGGATAATATGCTCATAGAGGGCCTCTTTATTGCTGTGATGTATGGGTTCCCCTTAGATGTCGACGAAGCCCTCAATATTCTCAGAGCAAAGTACTCTCAACTTGCTAGGGGAGTGATTAACTGAGTCTTGGCAGTGTGCATGGTCTTCGACCTCTCCATCATATCCTCCTTTGGCTCCCTAAAAATTGTTAATGCAACAAGCTAGATTGGCTAAAAATTGACTTGTACAAATTCCTCACTGTATGTAATGTTTTGGTCTCTAAGAGCCTAAGGCAGTTATGTAATCTCTTTTTGTTCAGTTTGAGGCTCTAATCCTGCACTGTTGTTAAATTTTATATTTGTATTTGAATGGTTATGGCCGCTACCTATAATATTTTGTTTAAGGCTCTTAGCAATTGCCGAGTTTTTATAAATGTAAGATCCTCTGTTCAATTTTTGCTCAGTATAAGTTGATAATTTTTATATAACGTGTTATTGGATGTAAATGTACATTGTAATCTTTTTTTCTCAATTTTCACTTGTTAAATTATACTTTTGCCATCATTTATTTTTACTACAACAAGGACTAAATACCAGGACAGAAGGATTACAATTTCCTTGGTTTATGACCAAAATAGCACTAAAATAACTCCAACAACCGCACCATTGTGGTTGCATGGAGATACATCTAGAAAAATACAATTAAACTTTCAAAAAATGCAATTGATGATATGGGCCTTGAGGGGCCTTCTTTAGGGGCAAGGGCCATATTGACATGCCATTTCTATCCAGTGGCATCCTGGATATTGTATAATGCACGTAGATATGGCCCTTGGCCCCAAAGGGGACCCCTCAAGGGCCATATCGTCAATTGCATTTTTCTTGGTTGCACAACAGAATACATTTTCCTTGGTATAAAAATATATAAATCCAAGGACTAGCATGGTGGCTTTCATAGATCTTCTCCCATAATACGTAAAGATGGGTAATGGAGCTATAACTCCAAGAACCATTGAGGTGGTCTCTCCAAGACAGTCTTGAATTCTGGGCGATGATAGGTGGTCATATTCTTCCAATGGGACTCAGGGGAATGCGAGCTGGTCATGCCAAAGACTGTACTAAGGCGATGCTCAAAATGATAGATTGTGTCTCATTATTATGCCAAAAACCAGCGTGGTGGTCTCTCTAAGCCAACCTATGATTTGCATGGGCTACAGGAAAAGAAGCGCACATGACCCATCCCGTAGAAAGATAACCAATATTTCTAGCAGGCAACACAGGAGAAGACACATTACAAGGTATTGGGCAATTTCCAACACTACTAGCGATGGAATTTGTGAAGAAATAAAAAATTCCTAAGTGTAGAAACATTGGTTATCCATCGGTAAGAGGTCATTGGTACCTGTGCTTGGCATCGATGGAATTATGCAGAAAAACAATATCAATATATGCTTCAAGCACCGATGCTGTTAAAATTTTTATCAAAATGGAGGGCTAGAATGGGAGTTTGTGACCCCCATTCTACCTTACGGTAAGTTAACATAAAAGATATCATATGTGTGCACAAAAAGAACCCTCAAAGGGGCATGCATATATTTTGCAAATTTATTACAAAATGCCCTCGAAGGGGCATGAACATATGATGCAAATACAATCCTTGAGGGGGCATGACTATATAAGGTCACCAAATCAATCACAAGAAATCTCAAAAACAACATACACAATCATACTCTATACAAAAAAGAAAGATCAGTAGATACAATCCAGAGCCCTTGTCAATTTGAGCCTCAATTTAGCTACAATCTAATGCACTTGTCGATCTCCTAATCTAAATCACCCTTAGAGGAATCTATCTATTCTTACTTCACCTCCACTAATTTTAGATCGCTTGCTAGCTCTAAATCGTTTGCCTAGTCTAGATCCATTTACCTCTCCAAGATCTACCATACTAGGTTGCATGTAAAATGGATGGAAAAGTTTATTAAGTACATCAAAATTATATAACTCAAAAGAAGCTAATCATATTTCAAAAGTAAGCGTAGACAAAGAATTATGGAAAAGTTTATTAAGTACATCAACATTATATAACTCAAAAGAATCATATTTCAAAACTAAGCGTAGACAAATAATTACTTCTATTATAGTTGCAAATTAATCGAGCTATACTTCCTTGCCTTTAAGCTTCTCAAAGAGAGCCTGAGTATTATGTGGATAAGAAAAATTATACTCATACTTGGTTGGCATACAACAACCATGAGTCTGCAATAGCAAGAGTTATCCATGAGAAAAGAGAAGGGCAAGAACATCCATGAAAAAGAACATACATCAAACAAAAAGCATTAACTCACAAGATGATAAGTAATAAAGATACTTACAAATTCCCTAAATTGACCCTTGTATTTTCTTTCAAGGTGGGAACCTGTCTAATCTTTTGTTGTTGTGCATAGGTCACCTCTCACCACACTAGCTCCACTTCTCAGGGCTTTTCCTATGCTCATCCGTTTCTTGGCACCGATTCTCACAAGAAACATATTGTGAGTGTGCTAGTCTATTTCCCATTGAATCTGGGATCCATAATTTGCAATGAGTCTTCACTACTATCTACAGAGTCATCACTATGACATAGTCCTTCGTGTCTCCAATCTTTAAATATATCTTTGTTAAACACAATGCTCATGATTTGTCACATCCATGAACATAATATCCTCTATCATCCTCTATGATCTTTGTCATGTCATCCACAAAAAATGTGGGATGCTCATGAGAAGGCATAAAAAATGGGTATCCTTGAAGGCTCAAAGAATAATCAATGTGGCTAATGACTCCCAAGTGCTCTTGGCATCACAGTGCATGTTAGTCCAAAGGAAACAATGTGCAATAGTCCTGAGTTGGTGCACGATGGTCTCATGTCGCAACTAACACACACAAGCTCAACAACCTTAGTGGCCCCTATGCCAACAAGTACCCTCTCCATGGATCCTAGCCATCCTCTTATCTTCTATATGATGATGGAGTGCCCATGGATGACATATTAATAGGAGGCATCCGATGGTGGCAACTAGAGTCCCCTGACCTTGAGGGCCTTGGCACATATATAAGTTGACACCACACGTTATTACTATGGTGAAATCTAACTATATAGAACTAAATGAGCTACTTAGGACTCATTGAGATCCATGGGGCTGAAGAGAATTACCTACAAGATGACATAGCTGCCTATGCAGAAAAAAATTAAATAAGACCTAACATTAGCATGTCTTTGCAATGAAAGCAACCTAAAAAAAGTTTAAAAAGATACGCCAAAAGAGAGAATATGAAGAACTTCCCCAAGTGGTCATAGGAGAGAAATAGATCATGCTAGGTGACTGCCAATTTGAATTTAAGAATTCACTATTAATTAAAGGCCATATAATTAATTATGAAATAAAGTGAAATAGGAAGGATATTAATTGAATAAGTAGAGAAAAATAAGAGAATAACTATAGAATATAGGAAAATTTTGTCAATTCATGGGGGTAATCACACCCCTAATAATACAACCATAGAGGTTAAATGAAGAAACCCAACATTTCAAGTTTTAAAACAATTCATACCCTTTTATTTAAAAGAAAAATCTAAGTTAAATTAAATTTTAATAACACAATTTATATAAGAAATTAAGTTAATGGCAAGTCAAAGCCACAATTAAATTGCATTATAAATAAGTAGTGTTAATGGGCATGGGGCAAACTTGTTAGGCAACTTAATTAAGGAAGCAAGACTACGTTCTTAAACGAACAAAAATGCATGCTACATATTAACTATATATCAATATGGATATGTATATCAATATAAAAATCTATATAAAGCATGGAGTAAGAGGGAAAATGTACCAAGGGGAGTTATATACTTAAATCTAAAATACCTATCTAGCTAATAAAATAAATGCAAAAGCAATAAAGTAACCAAAAGAATAAAGAAAAAACAAGGAAGTTTCCTTAGAATCACATACAACAATAAAAAGGCAATTAATCCATAAGGAAAGAAAGAGAAAATTAAAAAATAGAACATTAACTAAAACTTACAAACTTTTACAAAATACTATGTATTTAGCTTGCTATAGGTCCCCCAACATGAAAATTTTCATAGAATGCATTGAGTGGTGAGGTGGGGTGAACACAATTAAAATAAACTTACACAAATTTAAAAATAATAATTAACGTTGGCTTACTTGAGATTATTTAAGAGCTTTGCGACATTATGAATAATGCGGAAGGTTGCAAAATTGTCCCCTAGTTAGTGTGGACATTACTCGGACATTAGAGGAGCAACCAATCTTCATGCCAATAGAGATGATTGTTTTGAGGATTTGCTACATGTTGCAAAAATTAGTAGATTGCACCCATTGCTTAGAGCCTGCACAGTCATGTGTTCTTTGTCCAAGGCATGTAGATCGCGCAGCTGTACAAAAATATCTTTGAGTACAAAGAGTGAAGAATATTGAGTGTTTGGGCGTTGAGCGACAGAGCTTGCGCTAACAACAGGAAGTGATTTCCCGGCAGCTAAATCTGCCTTACTCTTCATTCCATTGTCCATATGTCTGCTTTACTGATGGTTTGCTGCCGATTCGAATGGTTACCTTTCGCTCTGTGGGTTGAAACAGGCGCGGAAGGTTGCTGTGCCATCGCCATTCTGAGCTGCTGGGCTCACGACCTAGACCTGTCTACCCGGAAGTCTGCATTGGCAGCTGCTTCAAGCAGCGACAGCTGTTGCAAAATTTGTGCAAAAGAAGTAGTTGGAGTTGCTTCTATGTTTCAATCTGCGAAGCTATTCCATCTTTTGTCGCTTTTGGCCTGTGTCACACACAGACTTATTAGGTTTCCTTGTACGGCGGCTGTCCTACCGTCTAGAAATCACAAATCCACATCGATGGAGCGTGGTTTGTCGCTCTAAAAAGATAAAATTCCGAAGAAAACTCATGCTCAGTAAAGACGATTGTTCGACACGCACGAAACCGCAGTAGGAAGCACGAAACCACAATACCAAGATACTCCAATTATTCCTTTTGAAAGAGTACATTCGAATTTTGATCGTAATTAGAATTTTCGATGGGCAATGCTAAACGTCCTACCCCTCCCCTTTTTGAAGGAGACGACGATCATATCTGAGGCCAACTGCAAGACGTCTTGGCAGTTGACGCAGACCCCACATTCGCCGAAAATGGCTATGGTCACCGGGCCCGCGCACAACATGGTGGTGCAGCTCGAGCAGGCCTTCTGGCAGCACCTGTCAACAAGAAATTCCGCACATCCAGCGTCGTGGGGGTGTTGCTTCTCCCAGTTGGATGCCGCTCCCATGCTGATAATCGCTATGTGAGGAGAAATTCTGCCACTTCGCTGGTGATAAGCGCAATGTGGGCAGAGATTTTGGAGATTCTGTCGCTGCGTCGCCTTGCAAGTTGCATCGAGTGCGTTGAGGGTTCTTATTTCTGAAAGCCGTTCAATTTTCCATGTTGACAGATGAGGACCCTCAACATGGAAAATTGGACGGCGTTCAGATATGACTCTATGAGGACCCTCGGGCCTCAACTCACTCGATGCAAGGTGCAAGGCGACGCAACAACATCGCGCTACTTGAGAGTCGGGCGTCTCTACGTAGGCTATATAGTCAATTGATCATCGCATGTTGTCTCTCGAACTCATAAACTAATTCAGAAATGGGCGTGTCTACCAACAGTTCTCGAAGGACAATAAAGACACCCACAATATTTAAACTGCCTCGATACATCCTTCCATAGATCATGGTTTTTTAAACCTGCTTAGAGGGCCTCCCCACGCCACCCAATGGCTTTGCCTCGATAGATCCTTATTTTTAAAACCCGCTTAGAGGGCCTCCCCACGCCAGCCAATTCTAGAAATGTCATATTGAACGTGAGCAAAGTATTTACTCGGCCAGCACTAGGACGTTTTTTCAAATTCTGAAATCTTGTGCTTCCACATGGCACAATATACACCCTTAGATTTTTTAAATTCTGAAAGCCCAAAAGCTTTGAAAGCTTTTGAAAAACTGTGTAAAAAGCCAACTGCGTAAACTCCCTCACCTCCCTTTCTACCATCGTTGTTGCGGACGACACCATCCTCTACAGCCACATGTCCTCCAATTGCTTTTCTGCACCTCACGATGGCCTTCGTTTGCCGCTTGCACTTCTGCAGCCGTCTCGTTTCATGAAGAGAATGACTTAGGGTTGGAAAATATGCTACTGGATTCTTGTAGTAGAGTTGGAACATGTGTTTGCCTCGTCATCTATCCATGGTACAATTGCAATACATCGGATGTCTTTTTGTTGTAGATCGCACGTCAAGCACCGAAAGAAGAAACGGTTTCCCTTGACGGACAAAGAATGGCGAGAGGTCTTCGACTCCGAAAATGGTTGCCTGATTGAGGAGTACAAATTTTTGAAAAAAATTCGTTTCGAGGTGAGTGTGCTTCTCCTTTCGCATTGCAAATTTAATTCTTCTACGACTCAATCAGTGATTCCTGCGGAGATCCGCGTATGCCGTATTAGTACTGCACTTAAATAAAATTTGGAAGGGTTGTCACTCGCATATATAATTAATTGTCTTCTATGAGGTTTTATATGTAGTCAAACGGACTTAGAACTTGGTAGCATCAAGGTCTACAAGCTCTGGGATATGGGTTTATGCTCTTCACGTTACATCCGTGTGCTCCGGGATGTTTCATCAAAAGCTTTTATGTGTGCCGTCTTAAAAGTTATGTGCTGGATTTTGGAACCATTTTGCCTACGGATGGATCTCCTCGTGCCTCTTCCGCATTCATCTCAGTTTGCTGCCATCACAGTTTGTTGTGGAACCAATCGCAGTTTGTTGCTCAACAGCCCTCCTGAAGCCTATAAGGCCTCCCTCCCTCCCTCCCTAGCCATGCTTCCTCGCAATCTCCCTCTCCCTACACACAAATCAAGCCTATTTGCTTCCCCCTTCCCTCTACCTCTGTAGCTTGTGCTTCTCCCTCAGATTTGGCCATGGAATTCCGCACCACCCATCTTCCCCTCTGACCTTGACAAGCCCGCAATAGGAGAGGATCGTCAAACAGAGCTGCCAAGCAATCACAAGAAGAGAGAGATGTGCCATGGGCAACAGTGTGTCGCGCGTGGTGGGGTGCTTTGTGCTTGTTGCTCACGATCGTGAGCGAGTGGCTGTTTTCTTCTTTGAGCCTCTCAACGAAGGCTTAGGCCATTCCTTCTGCTATGTTCGTCCATCCCTCGAGTCCCCCCCTCACCTCTCTCCCTCCCCCTCAGACAGATACAGTGTCGTCCGTGTTCCCTTGGTTGATTCCGAAGCTCGCAGCGGTTCTTTCCGATTGCACAATAGTGACAATGCTATTGTTTCAGCTGACAAACCAAGAAACCTCTCCGAAACCACCTTCAAATCAATCTCTGGTGCTTCCATGAGTGCAAACACTTCCACCCCGCATACCGCCGTCTGCCATGAGCAATTCCACTCCTTCACCAGCGTCCCGGATGATCGTGTGGCTGCCTTCGAGAGCACCTCTTCCTTCAGTGCGTTGCCACTGCAACCCATTCCCAGGGGCGTCACCTTCTCGGGTCCGATCTCCGGAACATTCTCTGGACCTTTGGAGAGGGGATTCATGTCAGGACCCATCGAATGGGGGCTCATCTCGGGACCTTTGGAAAGAGGCTTCATGTCAGGGCCATTGGAGCGGGGCTATATGTCCGCTCCTTTAGAGATGAACACTGATGGGAATCACTTCTCGGCTCCTCTCGCTAGACCTTATTCGATTTACAGCAGGAGAAGACAAAACAGTATCGCGCGGCTCCTCAGCATTGTAATAGTGTACAACAGCTCGAAGCAATGATCACGGATGTTTACCTTCGAAGACGAGCTTAATTTGCTAAGTGTTCTGCTCGTTGACTCACCGAAGTTGCCTATATCGCGGTGGATTCCGAGTGAAGGGGACAAAATAGAAGCGCTTGATCCTCCGTAAAATTGTAACTAGAACTGCTCAAAGATGTGTGAAGATGATTACCTTGATGGTTTGAACATCTTTGATCGTTGGATTGTGTATAGCTTTTGTGCTTGAATTTATCATCTTTAGGAAATTGCACATATGCTAACCAACATATCCAAACATGCAGAACATGAGGAATGCATATTAACTAATCATGATTGTTTTTCAGATTCCAACATTCCAACAAAGAAATAGGCGACTTCTCATCGAGTTGTTGACGTCACAAAGGATACTCCACGTAACTAGAATGTACGGTCATTTCAATTCTGAAATGTTTATGCACCGTCTGTTGCTCTGGTCCGCATTAATGCGCTACACCTCCAACACTGGAGGTGACTATTCGAAACGGGGGGATGGCACGTTCCCCTATGATATATAATTTTTGGAGAGACATGTGCCGGCTCTCCACCATACATTATGTATGGTTTTTTTTTTTTTACACCTCATCTTGAGCACGCACACTTCTTCGCATATTCTGTTTCTGCAAGGGGACATTACATTTGCTTGGTTCGACCAACATACTAATCATGTCTGGAACACTTCTGTTTTCGAGATGTTTGCAGCCTCCAAACGAGTGTCTTCTCCTAAAGGTACGCATAACAAAATGTATTTGCTTGATTCAAGTTATTTTATCAATTCTTTCACCTCCTAAGATAGAGGTTCAGTCCATTTTGTTTTTCCTGTTGCGTTTAGACAAAACCACGTGAGTGAAATTGTAGCAAAGTTTCGCATGGTTTTTATTATTCATCCCTGTAGGTGTTTAAACCCGAACATAAGACATCGATTCATGTCACGATGTAGAAATGACCACCGGAAACTCCTTCAAACATGACCATTCGTCAACGCTCAGAGCAGCCAGAGGTCGAGCTATTCAACTTGATATAACATCAAGAAAGATGTCCTTGAGGCCAGCTACGTCATCGTGGTTGACCATCGCAGATAGATACAAGCAATGGGTTAGTAATTGCGCGGCTATTTTCTCTAGCCTTCAAATCTACGGTGTCTGTGGCATAACCACGCTATTGTCTGCAAACCAAAGGATCGTTTCTTCGCAAGGCATAGGCATCTCGAGCCACAGCGCCACACTCGGAAACATGATACTTTTGGATGCCTGTGAGAATATGGGCATGCAAGTGACTTACTGGAAATGCCAAAGCTGCACACGAGATGCCCAACGGAGCAGATACATTGTGCGGTTGATGCCATAGTACTCTCGGCAGTTGCTTAAAACAAACCACCTCCACACGCAACTGCTAAGCATCATAGATATATCCATTTCAGTTACCACAAGCAATATTGGATTGTTCTCGATGTTGTATGCAAGCCCAACAACAAAAAATACATAGGGAGCATGACGGACCTACCGCGGAGGATCAAACAGCACAATAAAAAACCACCGGCGAAAATGAAAGAGGACTTGCAGCGTTACAAGCCCTTCAAAGAAAATTTCGAAATCAAAGTTTTGGAAACAACAGACACTGTAGACAAAGCACGAACTTTAGAGCAGTACTACATAAGGAGCCACAACACAATAGGTCCATTAGGTTACAACACGCTCGAGGGCCATCCGGCTAGAGCGCGGAAGTACTATTTTCTAAAGCGTAGGAACCTAATTTGACCCAAAAAATAAACATTTGTGCCTTCGAAAAAAGGGATCCAATGAAGTTGCAAATGGTGTTGGAACTTTTGTCGTACATGCAATGCAGCTTTGGGTTTGGATTATTCCTGTCACAATTGCATGCTTCTGTCTCAATTTGGTTTTCATTTATTATTTATACATTTCTGAAATACATCTCCCCGTCGTTCGCTCGAAGTGGAATGACAATAGATTTGCTTACAGTGCAAAGAATAGGAATTTGTCTTCCTCCGAAAAAAAGAAAAACTGCGTTTTACTGTTGACATGAACAACATCAAGTGCAAGCAGGACTGGATGATAACGAAATCTCTAGAAAAGGTTGCATGCAATTGAACATCAATCTTTTGCATCATTTCTGACAACGTGACTCATGTGAACCTCAACAAGATAGCAAAAGAGAGAAGTATTCATCAAGAGCCCAGCTGGCCAAGCAATCTAGTTGGTATACATTTACTAAATGAGCTACTAGTTTTTGTGTCATTACATAGTGTCGATAGGAATCAAAAGCATTAACCAAGGCTCCCTGTCCTTGGTTCCTACATGGCTCACTATAGCTACATGTATCACCAGCGAGATGTCTCTCCCTCTAGCTTCCATGTGCACCTAGATGCACTCTGCCAAGTCAGGGAGACCAGTAGTACCATGATCTAATCGGTAAGTCTTTTGTAGATCTAAAAGCCAGTGGGCTTCCATCTAAAGCTCGCTCCGAAACTTGCATGCAAACATTGCGATAAGCTAGAGGGGAGAGCTCTTCAAACTCTATGCAAGCAATGGAAACTTTAACATTTTCAGCTAGAACTCATACATGTATGTTCAGTTATAGTGTTCTAATACAGGCTCAGAGGCATCACCGTGCTACTCTAAAGCACTCTGCCATACCATGTGGAAGTTGGCCATCCCCTCGCAAAGTGTGTTTGTGATTATTGTCACCTAGGGGAAGCACTCAGGAGAGCCTCATCGACGGGGCTTTACTCCACGTCTAAAGTGTTAAACATAGTGTGAGGACGTCTACAACCAAAATACATGGTCGTTCTTCTAGGGCGGCTGCTTATGCCATGAGAGCATGAGGAGAGCGGAAGCTTGAAATTGGGAAAGGTCAAGTGAACAGAGAGCGCATTTTTGCTCTGGATTTTAGTTCCTGGACACAGAGCTATGCCTGGAGCAAAGTGAGCATCAAGAAAACAAACACAACCCGACTGTCACAACACTCATGCTCCTATAACCCATGTCTCTATCTAGTCGATGTCCATAGTGTGGAACTCGTGGTGTTGCTCCCCAAGGTAGCTGGGCCTTTTGTATTATGTATGCCTTACAATGCAAAGCCTCTCCCTAGTGCCAATGAATTCTCACACCATGCTTTCCAGAATTGTCATGTGATGGGTGGTGCCATGCCAAGAGTCTCAGAGGATCTCAAGCTTTTTGGGAGATATGAGCCAGTGCAAGAAGGTGGGGAATCTATGAGCATACTCTCCCTTGGTCATATACAATGTCACGTATAGTAGCCAAGGGTTCTCACCCATAGCTCTGGATGTCCCATACATTCATGCCATCAATTTGGCTCACCATTGTCACCTTCCCGCTTGAACTCTGGAAGGTGTGTGTGTGTTTAAAATAAAAAACCTTTTAACAATACGGCACACGAAACTCAAATAAGGGTGGATAAAAAATTATTTATTACATGGTTGTTCAT
Organism: Dipteris shenzhenensis; assembly: GCF_047967505.1. NCBI lineage: Eukaryota > Viridiplantae > Streptophyta > Polypodiopsida > Gleicheniales > Dipteridaceae > Dipteris > Dipteris shenzhenensis. The sequence continues at coordinate 43,248,049 of NC_141615.1, forward strand.
AAAACCAAAAGTTGGTGAAAGAGTGTAAAAAATAATAACACTGATGCAGTCCTAACAAGCATCTTATTAACTAAAGAGGAGAATATGCATACTTGCCACCATCCAACAAGAAAACATGATGAGAATCAGATTAACTTAAGTTGGGAAGACAGGTGTCATAGACACCCCTCCCTTGTTATCGAGGTCAGAGTAAATTAGAAACTTAGCCAAAACTTTAACTAGCAAAATGTAGAAAAGACATCGTGTAAAAGGATGGGTAAATTCAAGTGTGGATCTGGTGGAGTAAATCAAGTACAGGCTTAGGTTGCATATTTAGGGGAGGAACAGTGTAGGAAATATTTTAAGTTATAAACTAAACAAAAAAGAAAGGGGGGGGGAGGGGGAATGATTATAGGGGGAAAGATAGGTTAGGATCATGGCAAATTAAAGGGGAAGTGAAGAAAGAACAAGGGGAGACTATATACAGAGATAAGGGGAGAGGGGAGACTATATACATTAAATAAGGACAGGATGAGGTTTTAAGTAGGGTTAGGATGAAGATGAAAATTTACGATACAAATTCTCGAATGTGAGAAGCCCGGAAAGATGAGGAAAAAATAATAAAGATGAGGGGCAAATTACGGGTACATACTTATTAGAGAGGGGGGTAGGGATTATATATCTATAAAGATATATGGAGAAGGGGAAATATCTATAGATAGATCTATAGAGAGGGAGGGAGGGGGGGGAATTATAAAGAGATCTATAGAGAGGGAGGGAAAGAAAAAATGTATTTATATATAAAAAGAAAATTAAAAACTTATCAAGGGACATATATCCAATTTGTTAGCCAATATTAATGTAAGGAAACAATATTTATAACTAAAAGAGGGGGGGTATTATAGATAGAGAGGGGGAGGGGATAACTAAACATATGGGGGGGGGGGGGAAGATAGGTAACTACAAAAGAGTGAGGGGGGGGGGAAACAAAACGTAGAGAGTGGGCTTAAACTTGATGAAAGAAAAAAGGGGGGTTTAAACAAACCCGAAGGTCCATTTGTTTGATGGGCTATCATAAGGAAGGCATAGTTTGTACTATGTAGTACAAACTCTAGATATGCACAGGTCTGCTTGGAGTCAATGACCACATGGGCACCGGACCTTAGTGCAGCATGACTGCAGTAGCTCGGTCTTTTTGAGGGTAGCGCAAAAGGGAGCTTCGATCCACAATGCAGTAGGCAGCAATTCAGACAGGACAAGATTGGTATCAAAGCACTATGATCTTCCTTGAGCCCATTTATGCCATGTCATCATCTTCTTCTTCTTCCCCACCTTCCTCTCCATTTTGCCCCTTTCTGCCCAACTACTTGGAGGGTTGAATTCTCTCCTATAGAAGACCTCTTCTAGAGTCCTTCTGGATAGAGAGACCCTTCATATAGGCGACCTCCCATGTCAGAGCAATTAGGGAATGGCGCCCTTAGACCCGCGCAACAGCTGCTTTCTTTCCGATGCCATTTCATGCAATACGACTTGTTGGAGCAACCATTTCAAAATTCCTCTGAGCCACGCTTGCACAACAACATGAGCTAGCCCCTGTCCAAATTTGAAGTGAAATGGTCCACCAAGGAGGGAGCAAACGCGAAAAAACCAGTCGACCATCAAGCTCTTGGCTATGGCGACGTGATGTGGCATTTTGACTTTCCTCTTCAATGGCTCTTCTCTAGTATACCAGCTTTATTTCTACCTAAAAAGCCCTCTTTTCTTTGTCTTGAAGAGTGAGATACAAGCCCTCCAAGATCAGGCCTCTATTTTGGATAGTTTTGACAGTGTTGTGAATTTGGTGCTACATTAGATGCTACTTTGGCATTTCTAATATCTTAAAGTGTTTAATAGCATCAGTACAATCGTGGCTACAACTTTCTTTTAGGTTGCTATACTTGGATTTGCTTGGAATACTTTCATTTAGCCACCTCTATGAAGCATGCAAGTTGAAGTATCATTTCCACTATGATTTTTATTATGGAATTTGGTTACAAGTCTTTTCTACACCAAATGCTTATACTTTGAAGCTTTTCAGTCTTTTCTAGCCTTGTAAGAGAGTAGACACTGCCCATTTTGGGTTAGACCCTCTCATGGCTACCTTCTTGTGTATTGATAAGTTCAATGGTAAAGGCTTTCACACATGGCAGATGAAAATTAAGTTTGCATTGATGAGGGAAAACCTCTAGGGGCTTGTCAAACCTGCTTCAACTTCTTCTTTAACAGCCTCTAATGCTAGAGAATCCTCAGCTCCTACACGCTCAGCACGAGATCCTGCTAGAGAGGAGAAAGCCTATGGCATTATTGCTCTTGGCTTAGGAGATGACTATATTCATCACATTTCTGATATGGAGTCTCCTTCTGAAGCTTAGCGAAAGCTTGATATTCTTTTTGGTACTAGCTCTCACATCTCAAAATTGTCACTTAAGATTTCCTTCTTTGAATTGAAGATGGCTAGTGGCACTCCCTTGGCTGCCCATGTCAATCACATGCGGAGTCTCATGACTCAACTTGCTTCTATCAACTCTCCAATCACTACGGATGATGCAATGGCAGTATTGCTCAAAAGTATGCCTGAAGATTATGATCATGTTGTCACCACATTGAAAAATCTTCGTAATTCTACTCTTGAAGGTCTTATTACTGCCCTTCAAGAAGAAGAAAGGCACAAGGAACTCCGGAGAGGCAATGACACAGCCTATGCCATAAAAACTCAAATGGGCAAGTTTCCACCTTGCAAACATTGTGGTAAGACCAATCACCTCTCAAAAGATTACTTCAAGTCCTTACAAATATTGTGGCAAAAACAATCACCATGAAAAGTTTTGTAAGGCCAAAAAGGAAGCAACTACAAAACTAGGAACTGCCAATTTACTTTCGGTTGATGTGCCTCCACAAGATGAGGCCTCCTATGATGATTATGCTTTTTGAACCAGCTCCACATATGCTCCATATCTCTCTTTTATGTTGAGTCAAGGTACTCTGTGTGGATAGTCCTCCAAAATGATTGGAATAAACTATTGTGTTCTTTGTAAACACCTCTGGTCACCATATGATGTAGGCCATGTGTATGTGTTTAGCTCCATGGTACCTCCTGCAAACATTATGTGCATGTACATGCAGGGGAGATAACCATTGAGGGGTCTTATGTATCCCTTTGTTTGCCTCACACCCTTGGGAACCCTTGCTAGCATGAGATCCTAGCCATAGATTTATCCTTGACCACCATGAGATGGCTTGCGACACTATGTGACTAGATGTATCCTTGACATAGCCTGAGGCATTCCCTTGAGGGGGGGTTTGTTGGGATATCTCAAGGTATATGCCCCAGGCACACCTTGGGTTCTATGTGTGTGTGTGCTAGAGGCACAGTTAGGTGCCCATAAGCACTGTTAGGTGGTGGTAGATGCCACATAGGCTGATTGAGAGATTCTAGGAGCTGATTGAGGAGATGATTGTGGAGCTTGGTGGCTCATGTAGAGGTGCCTATATATGGACCTCACCCTTCTTCATTCTATAAGCATTCTCTTATTTCGTGTTCAGCTTCATGCTTTCCTTTCACTTCTCCAACAAAGATGGGAGGCACAAGGGCCAGCACCGACTCACACAGCTCGCATAGGTGGAGGGAAGAAAAGACTTTCAAGTCGATGGTCTTTAATGAGAAGCAGCGAGACTTGAAGGAGCAGGGGGTGGGAGGTAGCTAGTACGAGAGGGATGGTCTATGTGGGCACATAATTAGAATGATAGGCATGAGTGAGGTAGGGAGGAGGGTCTATATAGGTGAGGGAGTCTTAGTCAGGGAAGGGGGGTCAGAAAACAAAGTCGGGTAAAGGGGAGTCAGCTTTTTTGGAGGGTGGTTAGGGAGTAGTTTAGCAGATAATTAAGAGGAGATTAATTAAAAATCACTTATTAAAACATAACATTGTAACATCTAATTTGAGAATTGTAACCTCAAAATGAGAACTCTAGGGGAATCTTTGAAAGATTCCCTTCTTTTCATGTGAAATTTACATTTTTTTTAAAAAGATGGCCGTTTTGCACAATGTCTTTTGACAAAAGACATAAAAACCATCTTTTTTTTAAAAAAAATCGACAACAATATTTCAGAAAACAAGCATGAAAACCTTTACTTAGAATACAAAATCCACATAAAATATAATAGTGTCTCAAAACCTTTACAATATGGACCTATGTATCCAATGCAAATAAAAGGGCCATGGCATGACATATTTCAAAAGTCTAACATGTTAGAAATTACATTGCTTCACAAATATACATGCCATTTATTCTAGAAAGAATACTACTCATTCTCAAATCCTATACCTTCAAATTCACTAGAGCTAAAGCTTTGTGGGGTAAAAGTTGTAAGAGCCTTCCTCCTCCAAACTATCCAATAGAACATTCTCTGATTCAACCTAGCCAAGTTGAGATGCCACCCTCTTTCTTGCATGGCGTGTCTTGGCTTTAACTTGTGCACTGCATCCAATCAATGTCTTTGGAATCTTTCGGGATAATGTTATGTATTGTGTCGCCTTTGGCAATTGCCCTGCTTATCTTAATTAAAATGCATATACCAAAATATATAACCCAATTGATCAGTCAATGATATCATCTACCAAGCTCTACCTTTCTTGCTTTATGCAACCAAGCTATATGCTTGGTCAATGATATCATTGACCGAGTGAGCCAAAACCTTTGAAAGCTCTAAATTATTTGGGAAAATTTTAAACTTTTTGCAGATACATATTTTGGTACTTTTGACATCAGAAATGAGATTGGAAGGCCCCAAAACCCTAAAACCGACTGCAAACATAGGTACCTTCTGATGATTTTTTTAAAAAGCCCAGAGAGAAAAGCATGCACCCACGTGCTAGGTCGATGATACCATCTACTTGATTGATGATGTCATCGACCAATAACGTTCTTGGTAGATGATATCATTGATCAAACGCATGCCAGGTAGATGGTATCATCGACCTAGAGCCGGGTGCATGCTTTCCCATCTAGAATTTTCAAAAAAGCATCGAACGGTATTCATATTTGCAGTCGTTTTCAAGGTTTTGGGGCCTTCCGAGATCATTTATAATGTCAAAAGTACTAAACTATGAATCTACAAAAAAAATTACTTTTTTTTTCTCAAATAATTTAAAGGTTTTGGTTCACTCGAATCAAAGTTTTCTATTCTTTCTTTATGTGATTTAAAAAGTGGGTGAAAAGTCTTGTTCGGACAATAATGAGTAGAACATGCTATTAGGTGCAACAAGTTAAGATAATAAAAGTTATTTTTTGATAAAAACACAAAGGTCACGAGAAGGAAAAATCTTTAAGAGTTTGAGAATATAGAAAATCGAAAGATATTTTGCGATATAGTGGAGGCCCTTTTTAATTTATAGGCATGATGTTTGAAAAATGGTTGATTTTCACTACAAGGTTCGCCAAAATCATTGCCGTTGAGAAATCTTAGGTATGTTTGACTCTGATCTCTCTATCAATGATATTATAGTGTCTTCACGCCCGTATGTTGAAGAGTTAGAGGTGCAATTTAAAGAGTTCTTTTCAAGGGATGCAGTGATGATTGACAGTGCTCACAGTATGTGCAGCTCAAGGATGTTCAGGCTGCAACAGACCAACCACAGAAGTTAAATAGAGATGTAAGCAAGGTGCCACTGAATAAAAAGAGAGTGGACATGACATGTCCCATTCATAGAAAAAAATGATGTCTAGTTGATTACATGTATTGCTTCATCTATTATTTGCATATGGTCCTTGCAGAAGATGTAGTTTAGGAGGACAATCAGGAACCAAGAGAGGAGAGTAGTTAGCATACTACAAGGCAGAGGATGAGCAAGAACCAAGAGAGGAGGACAGGGAGGATAATACAAGGGTAGAGGATGATGAAGCCCAAGAGATTATTTGAGGACATTGATTTAGAGGTAGAGAGGGATTTAAGTCAGAGGCTTGATACTGAAGTGGTTAGGAGAGAAAACACCAAAATGGTTGCACGTCTATAGTAGTTATCTAATTTAGAGAAGAGTCCTGACTGCATCCCTACATGTCATATTGGTGACAACAACTATGTTTGATTACAGATATTCAAACGGTGTTTCAAATAAGGGAGGATTATTGCCTCGTAATCATTGCACAAAATCTTGAGGAAGATGAAGATTTTGTGGAGTCAGATATAGATAAATATTTACTATTAGATGCAAACGTAAAGGATTCTAAGTTCCTCTCTAATGCAAATACATTAACCTTGATGTGCAAAGATGCAGCGCATTATGAACAGACCATTCCCACCAAAAGTGAATTCCAAGAAAGTTAGGCGAAACTAAACATTATGCACATGGGAAAGGAACCAGGTACCCAACCGTCCAACCGAGCACTATGCACATGGGAAAGGAATCAATTACCCCAACTGTCCAATAGAGCAACACATCAATCGACATAAGGACAGATACTCTACTTGTTGATGCAAGAATCAGAAAGCTTGTTTGTTCATAATGATGTATACTTATCCTTCTGTATTTTCTTAATGTTGGCTTGTACTAGGAAAAGACACAACCCTAGGAGTGTACACTCAACAATTTCAATTTCCAGAGGTTATAATATTCCACTAGAAGTACTCAAAGGACAATCTAGAATTCCCCTTGTTCGCAATAGAAACCCTATTTAGTTATCTTGGGGGATATCACGTATGGTGGAATGCATAAATGGTAATTCTTTTAGAGAAGCAGTTAGCTGTTAGAACTTTTGGCCAAGGTCCCGTAACAATTCTTAATTTTTGAGTGCTTTTTCATGGATTTAAATTAATAACTCAAGAATTTTTTTTGACATGAATAGGATCCTTAAAAACAAGAAATACAAAACTAGGATTTCATAGTAGTTTTTGCATTATTAGTGCAACATTATAGAGACAATGTGTGAAATTAATTATGTGGAAATGACAGTGCTAGAAAGTAAACTTTTGATTCTTGAGTGACATTTTCATGAAGCAAACTTCCCAGTTAGGAAGGATTTTTAGGATTAGTCCAAAGATAGGCATATGAGTCCAAAATTAATGAAATATGTGTTTACATAAGGAGTATAAGGGGCAGTTAAAAACCATTATGTTGAACCCATGTGCTATAGGGGGTTTTTACATAGTGAACCCCAAGGATCCCCGACTTCTTTCGCACCTGCTACTACTACTAGAGGGTCAATGTCAAGCTCATCTGTGCCTTCACTCCTTGTTACACCATTCATATCTCTTGTCTTTGGCCACTAATTCCCTACCTACTACAAGTTCAAAAATAACAATAATATTAGCATTAGATTTAGGTATCTGACCTCCATCTTGGCACATTGGCATTCACCTTTGCCAATCTTCTTCTTCTTCTTGGTGGTCTACCCCAGTCTGTCTAGGGATGTGCTCTTCCTCTTCTTCCGAGCAATTTGTTCCAATGTCGCATTATTATCACCTACATGAATCAAAAACAATGTCAAATTAGGCTCTTAAAGCAAGGCAACTTGCATTCAATTCAAAAGTGAAATATTACAGCCTCCAACAATAGAGTCAAGTCCAACTCACTAGATATAAGGGAGGCCATTGATCCAAGAACCATGTCTTTAGTTTCCTTGGCCACCAATCGCATGGGACATGTTAAGGGGCTTCTCCCTAAGTGTCTCTGGGCTAGTTTTTCTAGTCGATGCATGAATGAGATGCCAAACTCAATCATGAAAGAAGATGTGAAATTTCAGTTACAAATGTAGAGCCCACGATCAACTAACCCGTCTCATTCTTTAGGGTTAGAGTATGGCTCTTCAAGGTGTAGCCTACTTACACCTGCCCATTGGTTTTCCCTCTTTTGGAGAGTCATGACTGTCTCATCAGGTCGGCCATCATCGCCGTGTACCCCTTCCAAGTATCCATACTTGTGTTGATTGGGTTTCTCATGCATTGTTCAAGTGATTCCTTCTTTTGTGAAGAAACAAAAGCGCCTGTCAAAGCATATAATTTGCATAATAATCTTCTACCAGACCATCTATTCCTACAAGCAATTGGTACCATGGCATACACTCAACAGTACCTGCAAATAATAAATCTGTGGAGGAGGATCCGAGAATGCTACAGCAATAAACATAAATATATTATTATTTTAGTGAGAGTAAAAGTGCTAAAGGACATCTTCTTAACCTCATTACTTTGATAACGCGTTTTATCTGCATTAGTAGGGCATTAATAATATAATAGTGGTTTCATACCAGTAGATAAGAAGAACACACAACCTATTATTCTAAACATGCTCGACATCACCATAATCATGGCCATCAAGGACTCCTCGCTTACATCCTATCTCTCGCTCGGGTTTAGTACCCACATCTAGCACATTGGCTGCAGCAACTAAGCTTTATGGTTTACATAAAACATGTAAGCTTAGTAACTTTATGTTTGATCAAATGCAAAGTCACTAAGGCCATTGAAATTATTTGTAGGTAATTGGGACTTTAACAGTGATGGGTGTCAACTCAACATTGTATGAGAATCCATGTGCCATATGTAAGGGCAACAAAATATCCAAATATCAGAGAAGGTTTATTGCCTAGCTTGCAACAAGCCATCTTCCCTCCTCAAGATCTTGAAAGGAAAGGATGTTATAACAATAGCCGAGGGAGAAACGATTGATGTAATCTACACAATTGTCGATAAAGTTCTAAAGCTGCCTCGACCATTTGCAGATTTGCTTCATGGGAACACACCCTTCCCAAAGTCATATCTATTCAACAAGAAAATAGAAGGTCTCTTCTTGATGATCATGCTCGGCTCAGTGGGTATATTGCTCCTACTATGGAGGAGGAAAAGTGAGCCCTTCACTTGATGTAATGAGAAGTCTATTTTCCCAATGTAAGAAGGAACGTGCTTGCAGAGAAGCACTTTGTAAAAGTTGTTTGCTTGCTAATAAAGGCTTCTCTTAAGTTTGTAAAAGTTGTTTGGTTGCTAATAAAGACTTCTCTTAAGTGTCTCTTTTCGCAATTTGTGGTTGGTGATGAAATCTACTCACATGGATATCGATTTTCTACAAACTTTTCCAGAGAACAAGTGTGTCTTATTGTGTATATCATATATACTCCACTTTCACATATCGACTTAGTCTTTATCAAAGAAATTAAAGGATTTGATAACATCAAATACCGTGCGCTTCATTGAATGGAAGAATAGTTTTGACAATCCAACTTTTGAGAGCATATACCCAAGAATGAAGAAATTTGAAAGCTACCTTCATTACATAGAAGATACAAACTTTGTGTTGAGTCCTTTTGACTCCTTTGCGTTGTCCTCATTGGCTAGCACATATGCTTTTGGACTTGAATTCATTTTTGGCGACAATGACACGAAGTATAAAGTGTATGAGAGTTGCAACTCTAGCACAAGGAATTTAACCATATAGATTTTCATCCAATGTTTGAGTACGACTGTTTGACAGTTTAAGTTTTCAGAATGGACGATCAAAAGGAGAAGATGGTCTATAAACATGGAGGAGTGCTTGCAAAAGCTTGTACTAGAAGAAGGGCACACAAAATCTAGTATTATTAAACAATATATGCAACAAACCTACCATTTGTGCAACATTTTGGTTTCCACCATCAAGAGGAAGGTGCTTAAAATAAAGCAAATCACAAATGAGATGCATGGCAAAAGAACTAAAGAAGTAGAGACTTTATATCCACAATGTTCATCTTCAAGGACTATCATCCGAATGAAGCCAAGGAGAGGATTTCCATTGACAGTAACATCAGCTCTAGCAAGTTTTTGCAAATATTTGGAAGTTGCTTGCACTGGATGGAAAAATATATAAAAGAAACCAAATACATGCCGTCATACGATTGCCTCTCATGCAAAAGAATGGTTTTCAATAAACAAAGCATCTATGTTAGCAAGAGAACATTTGAATGGCTACAAAGAAAAAGAGAAAATCTAAATGTTGAATTCATCGAGAAACACCATACAATTTGCCTCAAAATGTAACAAAGCAATATGTTCTCCTAAATACTTCGCACCAATGAACATAGCATTGAATGCGCCATTATTTCTCGTATGCATGTTAAATGACGTGGAGGAGCACTTGGTAGCACCCATGCTTGCTTTCACACAAATCAGGGAAATATTCAATGGGCAACTAGGCCATTGGGAGCATTGTGAATGTATTGGCCGACACAAGCAAGATACAACACGTGTTGCTGCGCTTCGTGAATAATTGTTGGAATCAAGAAGAGAATGCAAGATAGATGAACCTTTGGAATTGGAAAGGTTTGGCCGTACACCCTGATGAAAACATTGAACATACTAGTGGATACACCATTATTTACAGCCCACAAAGTCATTATAAACAATGAGTGGTACAAACATATACTAGGAACAAGCTCGCAACAGATCAATTCCTCCGAAGAAGGATACAAAGACAATAGCAACTGCAGAGATGAAGAGGAAATTGAGAGTGACACCTTGATACATGATAAGTGCAGGGCAAGCCATAGACTTTGCAACACAAGCTATGTATGTGGCACCTTCCAAAAATCAAAGACCAGCAGGTATTTTCAAAGATGTGCACAGCGAGGAGTTGAATTTCCCAACATTATATTTTGGCTCTCGAAGTACAATTGGCAATACTAGACTAACAAATTTGGATATAGTGAAGTGGGAAATAACACACAAATCGTTAAAATTCACTCATAATATTACCAATCTATTTTTTATATCTATCAAACTTTTGATACATCAAGTGATGCATCTATATGGGTGCGTTTGAGGAAAGGAATGCTTGAGAATAGACTATTGTGTGTGAGGGATGTTAAAAACAACACCAACATTGAGAAGATACTTAAATCAGGAATAGGATATTGGGACTTTAAGAACTTGCATACTTCACCCAACCACAAAGAGAGGCTACGCAAAGAGGAATTCACTATGATGTGGCAATTGTGGCCCCCTACCTTTTTCATCACTTTCTCATGTGCGGAACAAATGTGGGATCCTTTGGTTAGTGACTTGAAGACAAGATACAATCCAAGGAGCATGCCTACTACACTTGCATGAGAAGAAGCAGATGTCATGCGATTGGTCAGGCAGAACCCTACATTTTGTGCTCGATACTACACTCACAAAATACAAAATATGCTTTTTCTACTACTCAAAGATAGCTCCATACTGGGAGGTGTTGTTGATTACTTCTTTGTCACATGATTCCAAAGCTGAGGAAGTCAACATGAACATGGGATCTTGTGGGTCGACAATGCACCAAAATATAATTCGAGCAGTCAGATGAGCTGATAGCGTTCATAGATGGGCACATAACATGTTTGATAAAAATTTGTTAAAATCCAAACATGAATGAAATACAGACTCATAAACATACAAAAACATGTGTGAAGAGGCATCATAAACTCTGCAGATTCCACTATCCCAAGCCGCCATTGCATGAAACAATGATAGTTGCGTCGCTTGAGGGTGAGGATAGGGGAAAATACAAGGAAGTTAACGAAAAAGTTCAACGATAAATTCAGGAGCTCAAAACAATAGAAGGCACTTCATTTCTTGAATGGCTTCAATTTGTGCAAGTCGACTTAGAAACATACATCCTTGCATTGAGGGCATCGATAACCAAACCAACATTATTCCTTATACGTCAGCTTAAAGGTATGTTTACAAATGCGTGGGGGGCAAGGGCTGTGATAATGACTGCGGAGAGGAGGCGTGCACGGCATGTGATAAGCTTGCCATTCATTAAAGATTACTTGTGCTATACCCGTGCTTTGCACGTTGCACGAGCATTAAATGCTCACCACACCGAACTTCCAATCTCTCTCTTTCCTCTCTCCAAACCTCCAATCTCCCCTCGAACCACCATCCTCTTGCCATGTCACTTGCTTCGGTCAACTTCTCCTTAATATATAATATATATAGAGAGAGAGAGAGAGAGAGAGAGAGAGAGAGAGAGAGAGAGAAGAGAAGAGAAGCCTTCAATGCCTTGAACCAGGTGTGAGATAGACAAATTAATTGAATTTAGGAGCGAGGCCAAAAAGATTTAGGCCTTTGTTGTTTGAGGATGTTTGTTATGGGGTTACCGTTAAAAGCCTTTTCCATATCACTATGGTAATTCTTTTATTGCCTCCTTTTTCTCTTTGGTCTCTTGGGAAGATCTTGCAGCTCTCCCTTCCGGAAACCTCTGCAAGATCCCTCCCATTTCAGCTTCATCCTCTCCTTCAATCAATTCATCTCTCACGAAACGCTCCGCCATCTCCCACAGTTTGCAACATATTACCTTCATTTGATGCTTTCCGTACGGATCCTTGCAGAAGTAGGCTTTGGCTTCGCCTTTTCCTGCTCGCTTTGCTTTCATCGCCTCATCGAATTTTGGAAAATTGAATAGCTCACCTTATCTTCCCTGCAATTTTGAGCTAGAGACTTGTATGTTGTCATGGAATTTCCAACGAGTAAGAGACACCTTCTTGATGAAACAGGATCTATGTTAGCCACGGTACCGCAAAAGCAGGGCATAGGAACGCCAAGACGACGGATATTACAGGCTTCGCAATTGCGCATTGTTCCTCCAGCCCGTAAAACAACGTTCTATAATGGAATTCAGGTGATCTGCTCTGGCTGTTGCCTTTCGTTGCCGATGCAATGGACTGCTTCGTGTCAATGTCCTTTCAAAAGAATTTATAACTATTCATCTCATCCTGGATATGCGGGGAACAGGGAGATAGGTTCATTCCCAATCGCAGTGCAATGGATCTCGAAATTGCTCACTTCAATCTCTTCCGGGAGACTAAGGAAAACGCCTCGTCAGCGCTGAATGTTGCCTCACCTGTGAAGGTACGATTCCTTATTCTCTTTTTCAATGCTTCGCAGCGTATATATTCTGTTCTCTTTTCAGCGTATTAAAAGGACCATGTTCGGCAGGAAGAATACAGAAGGAAACTAGCTGAAAATCTTTTACATAATGGGAACGGCTTGGAGAGAAAAAAAATATTGGCTTTCAAGAGTAAGGAGAGCCCTACACAGGGAACTGGTGAGGATTCTCTGGAACATTGGTACTCAGCAGAGTGCATGGAGAGCTCTCTAGCAAGAAGGTTTCACCGGCATGTTCCTCAGGTAGAGGGGTCTCACAGGTTTATCCCATCAAGTCTGCAGCCTGGTTTATTCTGGATAAGCGTCTTTTCCTGCTCATTCCTCAGCTCAAGTCAAATGTTTGTTTTCGAGCTTTGTAGTCACCAGAAAGAATTCTTGATGCCCCTGAACTGGTGGATGACTACTACTTGAATCTTCTCGACTGGAGTTGCAAGAATGTTCTGGCAGTTGCTTTAGGGACGACAGTCTACCTTTGGGATGCAGAGTCCGGTGCAATCAGCCAATTGATGCAGACAACTGAAGAGGATGATTATGTTACAAGTGTTGCCTGGGCTGCAGATGGAAAACATATTGCAGTGGGCATCAACACGTCCGAAGTTCAAATATGGGATGCTTGTAAGGGGAACCAGGTGCCATTCTTGTTTTCCATAGTTCTCAATATATAAGGTGGTCTTCTATTTCAAAGTACAGAGATAACATCAATGCATGACTAACAATTGCAGTTTTTTCTCATCTGCTCTTTATGTATCGATATTATCTTGCCTCCAATTAACAATAAAAATGCAATCGTTTGGCAAACGTAGGTGCGACGGATGGCAGGTCACTCGGCTCGAGTTGGAAGCCTTTCATGGAATGGCCCTATCCTTTCATCTGGAGGCCGAGACAGTCGGATTATCAATCACGATGGTATGTCTCCAAATGTTGAGCATGATGTCTATGCAGCAGCACACTCACACATGCACGCACGCACGCATTTGCAATTCCATTTGCACTTGTATAAATTACATTATGCACCAAGTGTTGTTGGTAAGAAGCGTAGTTACATCAAACACTTCACTTTTATTCATGTTCTTTGATTTTAAAATCACAATGGATTATTCTTTTCAAGAGTAGGGTGTTATGAAGTGTTTCTTCTCACTAAAATTTTTGAAGTATGTATTTCAAGATATGAAATTTGGAAATGTTTTAAACAAGCCATTATTTGATGTTGGATAATGAGGACACAGCTACAAGAACAAATTCCTAAAAGCCTTCACATCTGTGAATGCCACATACATACTATCATTAATTACATCCATGCAAGAATTAAACCCCAGCAGGAACTACTTATTGCACTTTTAAGATTGTGGATCACCAAATGCTCCCCTCACATTGACAGCCAGTATGATTTCTAGGAAGGCCCTTTGTTAATTAAACACAAGACAAGAAAAAGAAGAAGTCATAGATGGAAGGAGACAGATCAAGAAGAAGAGGGTGATGATTGATAATGCCATAAATCTGAGAAGATCAACACCAACAAGGATAATAAGAAACAACCAGCTAGTCCAGTAAGGCTGCCATTTGTCCAGCCCTGCTGCAGGACTGCAGACCGCTGATGACACCCCAAACATCCCGTACCTGCTGCTGTACTGCCAACGAATACATGCTGCACTGCTGACCAGCACAGGCTATAAATAGGCTGTCCCTAGAAGAATCCTTCTTATTTTGCTTATCCTTTCTGGGTTTGCCTTTACCCCTACTAGGGTTTGCCTTTATCCTTACTGGGGTCTGCATTTACCCTTTCTCGCAGAATTGGTAAGTGCCTTTCCTCCTCGTCAGCATCACTACCCTGCAACTTCAACCCAGCTTCTTCTTAGAGCAACAGAGGACAAACCTCCTCGAATGGGAGAGGCCTCGACCATTCTATTGGACATCAAACACTTCTAATATTGAGTCGTCAGGTCAGTCTCTAGCCCATTGAAGCTACGTGGAAGCTTGTTGAGGAACAATATGACAAGCTGATTGCTGTCAACCTTTTGGGCTCCTCCTTTTTCTGATCCACTTTCTGCTTCCTAGAGTCTTGCACAAGATGTCTAGGCTGATCACAGAAATGCAATTTCTCTTTTTCTTATGTTCCCTGAAGAATCCTTCTTCTTTTGCTTATCCTTACCGGGTTTGCATTTACCCTTTACTAGGGTTTTCCTTTACCCTTTCTCTCAGAAGCGGTAAGTGCCTTCTCGTCACCTTCACTGTCCTGCAACTTCGACCTAACTTTTTCTTGGAGCAACAGAGGACAAACCTCCTCAAACCAGAGAGGCTTCGACCATTCTCTAGTCGCTAGGTCAGTCACTAGCCCATTGACGCCACTGCTAAGGAACATCATGGCAAGCTGATTGTTGTCAACCTTTTGGACCATTGCTGCAAGTTGATCCTTGAGAACCTTCGCCTTGACTAGATGGTCGTTGACAGATTGCCCCTCTCCCAATGCCATTGTGAATAATTGATTATGGAGAGTAAATCACAATGTGACTCCTTATCTTCGAGGCTGGGTTAATCGTTCCCATCCGGCATCCCCTTCTTCAGAAATTAAGAATAGTTGCCATGGCTACTTTTGTAGATTCCTTGAAGTTCCCGTCAACCTTAAAACTTTTCCACTCATTGCAAACCTCTCTTTATCAATTCACATCTTGTGAATTAAGTTACCTTTCTTTCTTTGGAGAGCAAAGGCCTCCACCTTTAATCGTCTTCGAATTAGATCTTTGGAGTAAGCTACTGGCTTATCTGGCTTTGCCATCAAGGACATTCACCTCTTTGGCTCTGATACAATGTTAAACAAACCTCTACTTGCAGTAGCTTAGCACAGCATAGCTAATCAACGTTTATACCCTAAACGTCCCATACTTGCTGCTATACTACTGACTAGTACGTGCTGTACTTCTGACTAGCGCACTCTATAAATAGGCCCTCTGCAGGTGCCTCTTCTTTTATAGAATGAGCCAACTTTGGTGGGTTCAGTGGCCCGTGTGGCTGCTGCTAAACTTCTTAAAGAAAGATGTACAATTGCTGCACAAGTGGCAGCCTGTCTGCTGCCCATGTGGCAGCCTCTTTCAATCTCCCTACATGTGGCAGTGTGGCACGCTGCACAATCTACACCCAACATCTTGTAGGTGTCAAGCATCATTACAACTCCTCATTTGGGGGCTCACGGGTGGGGCATTGACCCTAAGTTTCCAACAATTGTATATGTATATGAATGGTTATGTAGTAGACATGCAATTAAGTTATTATTACTCTTTTATTTTTGCCATTTACTCATAATTTTGCCTTACAAACTCCCTTTCCTTAGCTGAGCTTTGATGAGGATGCTGTTAGAGCCAAGTGGAGTTGGCTCTTGGTTCCTTTGCGGGTGGATGATTTTTATTGCTTCATATCCTTGCAGCTTCAGCATAACTCTAACCCTCTTCCCATTAAGGACTCCATGCATCTTACTAGATCATGGGAGTCAAAAATGGATTGCCACATGGGCAAAATAATGAAGCAAGCCGCTTCATCCTCATGGAAGATTTCTACTTCCTTATACTTGAAATAAACATTTGAAACATAGAGTATCTTTCATAGCCATCTAGTACGGGTCAAGAACCTCTTACTTGTAGAGTCCTTGTGCACTTTTTGAGGACTTGAGAGTTTAAAGGCTGCATTTCTTTTAAAAAAAGACTTTTGTGGTTGACTAGATTGAAAGATATGACTTGACTTTCAAACGAGATTTTAGATTTAGTTATAGAATCGTCATAGATTTGAGCAAATGTAATGGCCTCTTGTAAAGATTTTGAAGTATTCCTACGTGCTTCAATGCTATAATATTCTTTTAAGGTCGCACTTTAAGACCCTTAATTTTGTGAAACTCAGTAGGTCTTCTAATTTAGGACTGGCTGTACAATGCCTAGCAATATATTGTTTTAATGGGGACTTTTCCATATTTAAAGAATCCCATGATTCCCAATATATTCCTTGTTCATTTATTGGAGGGAATTTCTACTTACAATTGCAATGAGGTATTGGAAAGCAAGTTCATCCACAACTTATATGCTTTGTTACCCACAAGTTTCTTCAATAACTTGCAGCTTAGGATGTGTAGATTTCAGCCTAGGGATATCTTGCCATTCGGAGAAAGGTATAAAGAGTGCGTTTAATACTTACACGATCGATGGTTCACCAAACTATTTGCAAACACTACCAACCCTAATAATAGGCCAAGATGAAGGTCTCAACATTTCTTACCACCACAGAGAAGGACCTTTGAACACGTGAGCCTAAATCCATAGAATATCATTGTGCGAATCCATAGCATGACCCACTGTGATTCATGCCCGCCTCTTTATCCTGCTAATTGTTGCATACACTCACGAAGCATTTGCTCAGGATTACATCTCTCTAGCCTACTCTGTAGAGGCCCGATCAACTGCTTTGATATGCTAGGAAGATCTTATCACCTAGCCATGACAGATCATCGTGAAGGAAGCTCAGAATCTCTAGGTGCATCCATTGCCACCCTTAAGCCTAGTTGTTAGGGTCTTAGCATATGTTAGGAAATAGGATGGTAATGGTGGGAAAAGGTGGTCCTATCCATAAAGTTAAGGTGGGAGAGGACACATGGTATCGTTTCATGTGTTTAGGAGGTTTTGGCCAAGGACCCGTGGCATCATTTCATGTATTTAGGAGGTTGTGTCAAGGACACATGTCATCCTTCCATGCTTTCCAATCCCTAAAGAAGGGGATCCTGTCATGTGCACAGATTGGTATCCGACATGTACTGGGTACACAAGACTAGCTCACGTAGCCTAGGGAGGCTTAGAGCTAGGCAGGCTTGATTCTCGGGTTGAGTGGCAAGGGTACGAACCAGTTAGAGAGAGGTCTTCGCTAATTTTGGCGCTTGGGGCCCGAGTCTATAAAAGAGGCCCAGAGGTTCAGTTCTCAGAGAGCCGATGGGAGCAAGTTTCGTTCCCAGGTGCTAGGTCTGATCCTGGATTGAGTCGCGGATGCGCGCCTGCATCATAGCGTAGCCCAAGGCCCAACAGCAGATCCCAGGCTTCACAGCGCCACCTGGTGGTATGGGACACCAGGCTGGCTAGCTGGTTGGGAGTTTGTGCCAGTAGCTCAGCTCGTGGCTCGGAGGGGACATCTCCTGATTCGGGATCACATCCCGTAGATGTCATGGTTGGGTGGTGAGCAGCCTGCTTAGTTTCCTCACGTTGTGTGTGTTCTTGTGTTTGCTCGCAGATCAGAGGTTTCAGGAGTGCTGGGACGTGTCAGTTGGTATACTCCTGAGGTAGGAACTTCTGTTGTGAGAATTTTGGACGATTTCTTCTCCAGGTATGCCCTAATTTCGAAATTCGTGCTGCAAGTGTCTGCTGGTTCATCGCTTAAGGGAAGTGGTTATGATTTAGGGAAAGAAGGAAGGAGAGAGAGAGAGTGCAGGGTGATTTCGTTGCAAGAAGTGACAGGTTGAGAGAGAGGGAGAGGTGTGTAGTTAGGAGGAAGAAGTGGGGTCGAGGTAAAGGCGTCAAAAGGGAGTCAGGAGAGAGTGTAAAGTTGGGGCGAACCAAAGGGGGATCCCGCATGTCGGCTGGCTGCTCAGGCGTTGTGATGGCAGGTAGAAGGGGAGCGCAGGAAGGTGCGAAACAGGATAGGGACAGATCGCAATTTGGGTCAGCTGCTTTTCGGGGGGGCCTGGGGGCCTAAAAAAAGCGCTACCCCTCCGTTTTTGGAAGGTGAGCTTTTGGAAAAGCAGGGCTTTACTAAAAGCCTGCTAAAAAAAAAAGCGTTACCCCTCCATTTTTGGAGGGTGAGCTTTTGGAAAAGCAGGGCTTTACTAAAAGCCTGCTCTCCCGCCATAAGTTCGGCCAAATTGCCTTCTCCCATATCCTGTAGATTGTGCAGAATTCCAGCCCTCTACACCTTCCTGCTATAAGTTCGGCTTTAAAAAAAAGCGTTACCCCTCCGTTTTTGGAGGGTGAGCTTTTGGAAAAGCAGGTTTTACTAAAAGCCTGCTCTCCCGCTATAAGTTCGGCCAAATTGCCTTCTCCCATAGCCTGTAGATTGCACAGAATTCCAGCCCTCTACACCTGTACAGCCTGCTACAGCACTTCGTACGGACAGCCAGGAGCGGAGTCCCAGGTTCTAGAATCTGAGCTGAATCGTCAGCTCAGCTCAGCTCAGCCCGCTTACCTTCTTCATGGACCAGCTTTCCCTTCTTCCATCGCCTCCTTCTTGGCCAGCTTCCACTTCGTCTCTACCTCCTAGCTCCGAGGCCACCTGCTCGTTTCTCTTCTCTAGCCTATCTTCTTTTCAGATCAGATTTCAGTCATGGCTGATTCTGTACACCCTGAGCTTGCGACGGGAGACCAGGATTTGAAAACTACCATGATTCGTTCCATGTTGCAGGCTTGGGTTGGAGTTCTTTCCACCACAATAAAGCCTTTCCTGACATAAACCCGGCTGCAAGCTGTATTTTCTTGTCATCTGGATAAGGATGAAACTGGAAGTGTACTTGCCACTTGTGCAACCAAGTGTCAACAACCTCCTTGATACGATACTTTTGATCTCCGGGAAAAGGATCTGGAGTGATGTTCGGACCTAACACTTCCTTCGTACCTTGAAGCTAAAGAAGGAAGGACGTTGCTTCTTCTGCGAGGAGCGGGGTCACACTAAGAACGATTGTCCTAAGTGCAAGAACCAAAAGCAAGCGTCGGGACCGAAGCTCCAGGCGGCTCCGGGTACCAAAGCCAAGGGAGCTAATCAAGTTGCGATGACAGGTATTTCTGTAAATGTCATTACTTGCCCACTTTCTTGTAATTGCACTTTTAATACTTCGTTATTTGGTTCCCATGATCTTTTCCCAGTTTATGGAGAAGTTAGGGACCAAAGAGTTCACATTCTCTTTGACCCGGGGAGCTCTCACAACTTTGTTGATTACAAACTTGTGCAGAAGATGGGACTGTCCACGATACCTAGCGATCACACCTATGAGGTGCAGCTTCCAGCTGGGAAGCAGTTTTGGGATCGCAAGATTGAAGCCCTTTCTATCCGGATTCAAGAATACAGAGCGGCTCTTACGTGCTATGTCATGCACTTGGAGCATGTAGACTTGTTAATCGGAATTGAGTGGTTTAAAACCCACGATATTCAGATTGGATGAAAGGACGATATTCTTTCTTTTTTGGATAAGGACACCTAATTTTGTATTCAATGTGATAACATTCCTTCTTCTCAGGGACCTATTGTATCTGCGATGCAGCTTCGGAATATATTAAACACTTCTCATTATGATGTCTATTAGTGTGTTTTGATTCCGCTTTCTTCATTTGTTGTCTCTGTTAATAACAAGAATGATTTAAGTGTGTTTGAACACCGTGAATTGAGCATGTTGTTAGATGATTTCATGGATGTATTCCTCGCTCAACTGCCGGAAGGTTTACCTCCAGAACGGGCAGTAGATCATCGCATTGACTTAGTATCTGGGGCTCAACCTATTAGTGTTTCACCTCATAGGATGAGCCAGCTTGAGGAAGATGAGTTAGCTTCACAGCTACAGGATTACTTGACTATGGGCTATATTCGCCCAAGTAAATCACCTTGGGGAGCACCTGTCCTCGTAAGAAAGAAGAAAGATTCTACATGGAGAATGTGTATAGATTATAAACGATTGAATAAAGTGACAATTAAGAATCGATACCCTCTACCTCGTTCCGATGATCTAATAGACGGTTTGGCCGGAGCGAAGTATTTCACTAAGATTGATTTGCGTATGGGTTATCACCAAATCCGCATCTATGCTAAACACATAGATAGAACCGCATTTCGAACTAGGTATGGCCACTACGAGTTTCTTGTATTACCTTTTGGTCTGACCAATGCTCCTGCCACCTTCCAGTAAATTATGAACGATTTGTTCCAAGATTTTCTGGGCAAATTCGTTGTAGTGTTCTTAGATGACATCTTGGTATATAGCCGAACGCTAGAGGATCACATAGGATACCTCCGGATTGTCTTAGTTATTCTAAGACAGCCTAAGGTCTATGCCAAGATGAGTAAATGTGACTTCTTTATGAAGGAGATCATTTATGTAGGGCACAAGATTTCTTATGAAGGTATTAGCATTGATCTGGGATATTTCTGCGGAAGTCTGTGCATGATTATTCACACATCACGGCACCCTTGACAAACATATTGAAAGGTCTCCGGATTGTCTTAGTTATTCTAAGACAGCATAAGGTCTATGCCAAGATGAGTAAATGTGACTTCTTTATGAAGGAGATCATTTATTTAGGGCACAAGATTTCTTCTGAAGGTATTAGCATTGATCTTGGGTATTTCTGCGGAAGTCTATGGATGATTATTCACACATCACGGCACCCTTGACAAACATATTGAAAGGTCGTGGAAGCAGGTCTACCCAGCCGATCTCTTGGAATGATGCATTGAACAAGGCTTTTGAAACCTTGAAGTTTTCTATAAGGAAGCACCCGTTCTTGCATTACCCGATCCTACCCGGCCTTATGTTTTAGAGGCCGATGCGAGTGATTTTGCGATTGGGGCAGCTTTATTCCAAGAGGGCAGAACTGTAGCTTTTGAGAGTAAGAAGCTAGACGATGCCCAATATCGTCGGCCCACACTAGAAAAAGAACTCTATGCAGTAGTGTATGCCCTTAAGGTTTGGAGACACTACTTGTATGGTTCGAAGTTTCTTGTATTGACCGATCGTCAAGTATGTGTGTGATGGGTCTGACTTGAGGGGACGGAAAGCTAGATGGGCAGAATTAATGCAAGATTCTGATTTTGAAATACGTTATCGAAAGGGTTCGTTGAATAGTGTGGCGGATGCCTTAAGCCGAGTCAAGTTTGTAAATGCTATGTCATTTACGGAAATATCCTTAGACCTATTTCAATCCTTGAGAGGGCTTTGCGCAACTGATAGTCATTTCAGTTCTTATTGGCAGAGAGTCCAGGATGGGAGCTCCATGGTTGACCAGGACTCAGGGATTGTGCCACCTACGGTACAGGCGGCGGGAGGTCAGTGGATGATTAGGAACGGCTTGCTGTTCCGGAATGGAAAGATTTGTGTGCCAGATGTTCTGGAACTTCAATCCAAGATTCTGGTTTGCCACGAACGCGCAAGGGTCATGACTCCATTTGGGTCATAGTCGACCGTCTAACAAAAATGGCTAGATTCTTATCTACTAGAACAACTATTTCAGCTGTTCAGCTGGCTCACGAGTTTGTGGACCACTTGTTTAAGCTGTATGGTTTGCCCTCTGACATAGTCAGTGACAGGGACTCTAAGTTTACAAGTAACTTTTGGACACTTGTTTTTGAGAAGTTCGAAACTACTCTAAGTATGAGTTCCTCAGATCATGCACAATCCGATGGCAGTACAGAGAAGGTTAACCAATTGGTTGAAGATATGCTTCGGGCATATGTTTCTAAGAGACAGTCTTCATGGGAAGATTATCTACCTATGATAGAATTCGCTTATAACAGTGCAAAGCATTCGAGTACTGGTTACAGTCCTTTTATGCTTATGTACGGGTTTCAACCAAATTCACCAGTTATGGTTGGGTTAAAAGGAATCCAAAATGATGCTGCAAAGACCTTCTTGCTAGACATGCAGGAAATGTTGCAGTTTGCCAAGGAGTCTATTAGAAGTGCCCAAGATCGGGACATATTTTATGCTAATAGACATTGTTCACCAAGAGAGTTCTCTGAAGGAACGATGGTATATTTGAGAATTCCCAAGGAATCCAAGAGCCTAAGTACTGGTTTGGTTCCGAAGTTATCCCCCAGATACTGTGGTTCGTTCAAGGTCATTAAAAGAATTGGACCAGTTGCATATAGACTAGAATTGCCTCCTGATGTTAAAGTACTTCCAGTCTTTCATGTCAGTAGAGTGAAAGAAGTATTGGGTGCGGATGATCAACTTGTTTCTCCTCAAGAAATAATAGAAGTTACAGATTTGACTTTTATTCCACACGAACCTGAGTGTATTCTTGAATTTCGTGAAAGACAGATTCGTAATAGAACTATTACGGAATACAAGATCAAGTGGAAGGATCGTGTTGAGGAGGATGCAACATGGGAGACATTACAAAACCTCCAGAGGACATTTCGGGATTTTTTAGTGAACTCAGCAGTGAGTTCTTAGAGGAGGGAAAGTATGTCATGTGCACAGATTGGTATCCGACGTGTATTGGGTACACAAGACTAGCTCAGGTAGCCTGGGGAGGCTTAGAGCTAGGCAGGCTTGATTCTCGGGTTGAGTGGCAAGGGTACGAACCAGTTAGAGGTCTTTGCTATTTTTGGCGCTTGGGGCCTGAGTCTATAAAAGAGGCCCAGAGGATCAGTTCTCAGAGAGCCGATGGGAGCAAGTTTCGTTCCCAGGTGCTAGGTCTGATCTTGGATTGAGTCGCAGACGCGCGCCTGCATCATAGCGTAGCCCAAGGCCCAGTAGCAGATCCCAGGCTTCACAGCGCCACCTGGTGGTATGGGACACCAGGCTGGTTAGGATCTGGTTGGGAGTTCGTGCCAGTAGCTCAGCTCGTGGCTCGGAGGGGACATCTCTTGATTCGGGATCACATCTCGTAGATGTCATGGTTGGGTGGTGAGTAGCCTGCTCAGTTTCCTCACGTAGTGTGTGTTCTTGTGTTTGCTCGCAGATCAAAGGTTTGAGGAGTGCTGGGACGTGTTAGATCCCATTCTGATTTCAAGGGTCTTGAGGTTGTGGTTCAAGATGGGAGAAAAAGTGGCTATTTCCATGCTCAACCTTTGCGAGACCAGGATGGGAGTAATGATGACAAATAGATTCCTATCCTAAACCCATACTATTCCTCGATGTGCTGTCCTAAGTTTGTACTAGTAATAATTGCCCTAATTGTCCTAACTAGATACTACTAGGTCTTTACTTCAATCCTCTAACTAGTGACCATTAGCTTAACTTTCTAACTTCATAATCCAAGGCACCCCCCCCAACCTGTGTGGGCTATAAATATGCCCCCCAGGGTCAGTCCCTTGCAGCCCTCCTTGCTGCTGCTTCTGGACACCTGGGTGCCCACTCTCCAGCACTAAACTAAACCAGGGCCTCCAAGCAGTCCCAAAACCTGCTCCACATCTGCTCCATCCTGCACATCCTGCCATCATTGCGCCTCTGCCAGGCTCTTCTCCAGCAGTGTACAGAGCCGTACACCCTGCAGATGTCCACGCCATGTGATCGCCTCCTATTCTGGGTCCCTTGTGCTGGCTACTGCTTCGCCTTTTGCTGGTGCAGATCAGCCAGGTACCCTCCTTCCTTGGGATACCCCACCAACCATGAATGCTCCAGATCTGTCCCAGATCCACACATCCAGGTATTCTCTCTTTGGGCACATCCTAACAGCCACTTGAAAAACCCTTTTGTAGTAGAGCTGCTTTCTGATAGAAAACTTGCTAGCTTGTCCATGTAAAATACAATCAAAGGGATTGGCACCATATTCCTGCACTCCTACAAAATCAACAAGTTCCTGGATTCGAGGGAAGCAACACAAGGAGGTCATTCCGAAGTAGGCTACTAGGTGGGATTCACAATGTAGAGATGGTTCACACGGATCTTTGTGGACCTATGTAGACCCCCACTCTAGGAGGAGCTCTCTACTTTGTGCTGTTGGTTGATGATTTCAGCAGTTTCACTTGGTGTACTTCCTGGCCTAGGAGGATCTAGCTTAGCTTATACACGGTTTAGAGAATGGTGTGCTCTGGTGGAAAAGGAATCTGGACTGTTGTGAACGCTCTTTGGGCTAACAAAGGAGAAGTCTACTCTCATGCTTTCAAAAGATCTTGTGTAGAAAAGGGCATCAGGAGGGAGCTTGTTCTCCGTGGTAGAAAGGAAGAACCTGACCCTACTGAAGAGAGCAAGGATGATGTTGGAGCATTGTGACCTTCCCCGTTCTTTGTGGGGAGAGGCAGTGGCGACGACAGTCCACACCTCAACCGTTCTCCATCGATTGCTGTCCCAAATGTGGATGGCTTGGACGATGTGGGCAGCAAGTAAGGACGATGATGAATGTTTCCTTAGTCAGATGCAGGAAGTCTCTCCTTGAGGAGAGAGAAATGTTGGAAATAGGAAATGTGCAGGAGCAAAGAGGAAGGTGGGTGAGATCCAACAAGAAGATTGCTTGCACACCTTTGAAGGTGCAAGAGGGCACGTGCAAACCAAGCCTTAGCATGCCCTCCCCTACTATTTGTTACCCTAATCATAAGCTCGAGTCTCAAAGCTCATTTCAGATCTCATCTCCAAGGTTCTTTTACATTTATAGCAGTCTCTTTTTCAAGAATCGAATTTGTGCATCAGTTGACTCTAGGAAATTGACCAGGCTAGAAATAAAGTATAAGCCAAGCATCATGCTACTACGTCATATGCTGGATGGATGCATGCGACATACTGGACATTCTCTCTATCACCTTTTGTGACATGGGGGATAGGTTTTGCTGGATGTAATGAGACCCCAATGACCTCTGAAAAGGCTATATCATACTGACAATCTATTATTTCAGCAAGTGGGCTGAAGTAAAATATGCAAGGAATAAAAATAGAAAAAGAAGCTGCGGTATTTATAATGAAAGAATCATTTATAGTTGTGGGCAGGAGTCACCACCCTTATAAGACAACAGAAGGATTGACAAGGATTGACAATGCTTCTCGGCTATACCTAGAAAAACCACATGCTATAAAAAAGGTGACTGTTTGGAAGATCAGGTCTTGAATCGTCATCTGTAAAGAAGACTTGCTTGTTGTTGACTTCTAGGCATCGAAGGTTTGTGCGTGTGTGCGTACATTCCTGTATGTATGTATTTGGCTATTTTCGTGTGTGGACCTCCCTTGTCACATGTGAGAGAGAGAGAGAGAGAGAGAGAGAGAGAGAGAGAGATTGCCAATGCCTTAAATATCTATTTTTTCTAGTGCGCACCCGTGATCACATCGTTTCCATTCTAAGGGGTCACAATCAGGAGGTGTGTGGCTTGAAATGGTCCTTGTCTGGTCAACAACTTGCAAGTGGAGGCAATGACAACCTGCTCCATATATGGGATGTGGGGTCTACGGAATATCTTTACAGATTAACTGATCATCAAGCAGCAGTAAAAGCTCTGGCATGGTGCCCCTTCCAAATAAATTTACTTGCCTCCGGTGGTGGGACTGCTGACCGATGCATAAAGTTATGGAACACACAATCAGGAATTTGTCTGAACAGTCTGGATACACAGTCTCAGGTAACTTTGTCTGAACAGCCTGGATACAAAGTCTAAGGTAACCTGTGATTTTTTTTGCAAGGAATGAGTTTCAGCCATATACATTCTCTTCAAGCTGAATTCTTTTACTATAGTGTTTTTGTTTTAGAGCCCAACTTTTTGCCTGTGAAATTCATAATTCAGGTCTGTGCACTTCAATGGAGCCAGCATCATAAGGAGATTTTGAGCAGTCATGGCTACAGTCAAAATCAGCTTTGCCTCTGGAGATATCCATCTATGGTCAAAATTGCAGAACTTACTGGCCACAATGCTCGTGTTCTGCACCTTGCTCAGGTTTGCACACTCCTTCATGTTTCTAACAGCCTTGCATGAAAGATAATATCTCTAGCGTGACATACATGCTTCTCAGAAATGGAAGAGTATGGTGTAAATCAGCAAGATGCTTTTCAATGCATTCTTTATTCACAGACAGCATATTACAAATTGAAGATAGGTAGCATATGGTCAGTCTGCTCCTTTTTTTAAATTTCAGCATGTGCCCTTGGAGGGGTTCATTTCAAATTTTGGAGGTTTAAGCTAAGCATGAGAAGTGTGAGATTGCATGTTTCAGGATTGAAACCATTTTCTTGCCTTAACTTCAATTCGAGGAAAGTATTTTATAGATAGATAATTGCTTTTCAAATAGAAGAAAGTTTAGGAGTTCAAAATATCTTATCGGAATGGAAAGGGAAGATTTTCTTTGAAACTAGAAGTCATCTCTTCAGCTAATTGCTCAAAGCATAGTAATTAAAAGATGAAACTCATCATAGGAAATTTGTCATATCTTATATGGACAAATGTTCCAATAAATTTGTTTTTATTTGAAAAAAGTTTTACTTAGAATGTCTTTTGAGAGAAGTGAACTCGTCTGCCAAACCTTACGCCCCTGTCTTAGTTTCTCAAAAGGATCTGATCTCAAAACACCAGAGTTTTTGTAGGTCTTCAAGGTTTGTTTGCAACCCAAGTATCCCTTTTCTTTGTGCTGCTTGGAAGTTTCACAAAATTCCAAAGAAGCCAAGATTTATTGCAGCTACTTGTAAGACTACTTTGACAGATGTCACTAAATAGATAAGCTACTACTTCAAAGCCATGTTGCCTAGTGTCCATGAACTATGGAGGGACTTATTAAAGGAGGCAGATGGGCAGATGTTCCTTCACAATCAAGCTGGATTTTAAATGACTTATTAAAGGAGGCAGATGTTTCTTCACAATCAAGCTGGATTTTAAATGACTTCGTAGGAGTGATTCCTATTGTAAAATTTTTAATTCTGTCTTGAAGCATTCAAGGAAAAGAGTCTCCTATTCTCCTTCAAACCTACAATTTTACTATGCTTTATACAAAGATCGAGCTTGAAGATTTGAAGTCTAGAATTAAAAAGCTAATAGCTGAAGTAAGCAGTGAAAACAGCTGTATGCTTTGACTTTTGGTGGCTAAATAATAAACATAATGACATTGATTCTAAAAAGAAAAGATACACAAAGGTCGTTAAGTGTTGAAGATGTTTGCTCTTGGATAGATTTTCTGTTAGATAATCTTTACATCACAATAGGCGATTCTTTGTTGCAACAAATTATAGGAATCCCCATGGGCACTAATTGTGTTGGCTTTTTAGCAAACTTTATCCCTTCACTTATGAATTTGAGTTTATGGAAGGTCTTATCTCCATCAATACTTGCCCCTATCATTTTACAAAGCTTAGCCAGGTTAGGCGTTTTATAGATGATTCATTTGTACCAGATGTTCTTGACTTTCAAGACTTTATGTACAAAGATGCTTGTGCTTTTGGAAAAGTAATCTATCCTCATGACTCTGCATTTCAAGAGGAGTGTTTTCTTAGATCCTAGACTCTCTCAGTCAGTCGTAGAATTAGAGATTGATATATACGATTAACGTCAACAACCTGAACATAGTGGTTTTACATGTTATAAAAATGCCTCGCATTGACTCAAACATATCTGATTTGGCAAAATATGGAGTCATACAACTAAGGAATCTTTATATTATTGAATGTAGTAATTTGATCAATTTAATACACAAGAGGTATAATCCAAGAAAAGTAATGAAAATAGTACACACAATCTTAGATATGAAGTCTTTTATCTACGATATATCAACCTTAGGCATGTTTAGAATGATTGAACATAAGCTGAAAACAAAAAGAGGGGAGCTGAACAGCCCGTTTTTCTTTGTTTCAAAAAGAGAGTTAAATTGAGTATGCATGTGCTTTCTAAGTTATTGCATCTTTGTAGGAAGTGGTACATACTTTGTAGGAAGCGGTACATAAGTGTAAGTGGCTCCTTTAGCTTTTTATGTTTTAAATAATTCATTCATTGTGTCTTTCTTTCTTTCATTCATACGAGAGAGAGAGAGAGAGAGAGAGAGAGAGAGAGAGAGAGAGAGAGAGAGTCATATTAACGTCCACGGGAGGCCTCACGGGCCTATGGGACAAAATGCAAATGACTTAAACGTCTGGATAAACCAGAGAGTCGAGGAGGAGTGCATATGGCATCCCCGCTCGAGGTTATCTAAATTGTAGTCCTATCATAAAATGGCCTTTATTACATCAGTTTAAGACTGAGGGTCTTTAGGCTTAGATTTGAAATTTCTAATTAATGCCAATCCATCTGTAGACTGCCCATTTTCCAGCTTTGCGTGCATCCTTCACTTTAGTAACTTCTATATTCCTTTGTTTGAGTTGAGTTGGAGTGAGTTGCTCAGATATCCATGTCCGTTTACCCTTCAGCTCGTTTGTCTGGTGGAGAATCTTAACTCTTCCTGCCCTCTCTCTGAAATAAACTTGTAGTTGTTTTCCCTTTCTTGTGATACAATTAATATCATTTGCATCCCATTCAACTTCTACTACCTCCTTCTTTAGGCATGTGATTCTCTCCTCTTCATTGTATCCTTCATCATCATCAAAGCTCGTTTGTCTGGTGGAGAATCTTAACTCTTCCTGCCCTCTCTCTGAAATAAACTTGTAGTTGTTTTCCCTTTCTTGTGATACAATTAATATCATTTGCATCCCATTCAACTTCTACTACGTCCTTCTTTAGGCATGTGATTCTCTCCTCTTCATTGTATCCGTCATCATCATCAAAGCAGCCAAGGCAATCTTCTGACAGCCCCCAATGCGTAATAGTTTCTTATTATGCACTCTGGCCTTCCTGCTCTTTTAGTTCTACATAAAGATCTTCTTTGTCAATTTTGTTGTTGGCCACAGTGGTCTGCTCTTGTTTGGCTGAACTTACTTGAGCGGTGATCATCTCTTTGTTCGTGGAGACAAGTGTTGTGCTGGTGGAGATGTGTTGCACTTTTGTATGACCTCTGCAATGATTTCTTGCTTACCATTTCCTGCCATCTCCTTCACTTTCCTATCAAGAGCCGCAACCATAAGTTTGAGGTCTCTCACTTCTTACTGTAGAAAGTATATTGCTCTTGTAGATCAGATCCAATCCTCCGCTTGTAATGCAATGCATAGGGGTTGGGTGTCGATGTCGAGGCTGCATAATATTAGAGTAAGAGGGCTTTCTAATTGGTGGAGTGGCAAAAATCTTAATCTTCGGGAATTCCATGGTGGCGTGTGCCAAGGACTCAGCTCAGTCTGGGGTGACCTTGAACCCTACCCTGATCTGCTGCTATTGCTACTACTGCTCTGCCACAGTGTAGAGATAGGTATGGACGAAGAGAGAGAGAGAGAGAGAGAGAGAGAGAGAGGTATGATCGAGGCAGGTAGGTACGGACAAAACAGGAAGTACGGATGGACGGAAGTTACATACGGCAAGTACGAAGTGTTACATACGTATGTATGTACGGCGAGTTGCTTTTACACACACTGCAAGTAAGGTGAGGTATGACAGACAAGGTATGGAGAGCAAGTACTGTGAGGTACGAAGAGCATGTACGGCAGGGTATATAGTGTTGGAAAGGTCACCTCCCCATTTGTAAGCCCCCAAATGAGGAGAGCATGGGGGAGGGAGACCTAGGGTGAGAGAGAGAGAGAGAGAGAGAGAGAGAGAGGGCTGCCGCATGGGCAGCACCTCACAGCAAACCGGAGCTTCAGAGGGTGCATCAAAGGAGCTGATGTGCAAGAAAGATGGCGGGGCATCAAGCCTTGGATCTGGCCTGGCGCGAGGCGACGGAAAGATGGGACTAGAGAAAGCCAGACAAGAGGCACCTTGAGGGACAGGTGTTGCAGCAGCAAAGGGGGCAGTGGTGGTGGCTATGGAAGGCCAGCCACCTATAGTCTTGGTACTGCCCAAGGGAGGGGCCTTATATAGGCCTCTCCCTTGGGGCTTGGGAGCACCCTAAAAATGCGGACCAGGCCAGTCAGCAAACCAACCATCAGGTCAGCCAAGGAGCCTTGCAAAAGGGCATCAAACTGAGCACCCCATAGTCGGTTTTGGGGGGCAGCAAAGTCGGCCAGGAATGCCTGATCCAGTCGGCTATTTCAGAGGGCCTTTGGGGCTAAAGGGAGGCCCAGTGCCTCATTCAGAGCATACAGCATTCCAGAAAGTTGGGGAGCAGCAGAAGCAGCTACTCACACACCCTCAGGCCTACTTCTAGGAGGTAGCGAAGTCCAGAGAGTGGCTGTAGGCTGAGCATTACTAGGGTTGGTATCTTGGTTGGCTGTCTCCTAGGGCAGCAAGAAGTGGAGGTGAAAGGACGGAGAGTCTACATGCGCTTGAGGTGGAGCATGCGGGCTCAAGTTCTAGAGATATCTGGAAGTATCTGGTCAAAGGACCACGCTCTGGTGGGACTTTGGATCTCTCTCTTTGTGACACATCCCAGCACTCCTGAAACCTCTGATCTGCAAGCAAACACAAGAACACACACAACGTGAGAAAACTGAGCAGGCTGCTCACCACCCAACCACGACATCTACGGGATGTGATCCCGAATCAGGAGATGTCCCCTTCGAGCCACGAGCTGAGCTACTGGCACGAACTCCCAACCAGATCCAAACTGGTGTCCCATACCACCAGGTGGCGCTGTGAAGCGTGGGATCTCCTGCTGGGCCTTGGGCTACGCTATGATGCAGGCGCGCGTCCGCGACTCAATCCAGGATCAGACCTAGCACCTGGGAACGAAACTTGCTCCCATCGGCTCCCTGAGAACTGAACCTCTGGGCCCCTTTTATAGACTCGGGCCCCAAGCGCCAAAAATAGCGAAGACCTCTAACTGGTTCGTACCCTTACCACTCAACCCTAGAATCAAGCCTGCCTAGCTCTAAGCCTCCCCAGGCTACCTGAGCTAGTCTAGTGTACCTAGTACATGTCGGATACCAATCCGTGCACATGACATACCTCCCCTCCTCTAAGAACTCACTCCTGAGTTCGCTAAAAAACCGGGGAAGGTCTTCTGGAGGTTCTGTAATGTCTCCCATGTTGCATCCTCCTCAACACGATCCTTCCACTAGATCTTGTATTCCGTGATAGTACGATTACGAATTGGTCTTTCACGAAATTCAAGAATACACTCAGGTTCGTGTGGAATAAAAGTCAAATCTGTAACTTCTATTATTTCTTGAGGAGAAACAAGTTGATCATCCGTACCCAATACTTCTTTCAGTCTACTGACATGAAAGACTGGATGTACTTTAACATCAGGAGGCAATTCTAGTCGATAGGCAACTGGTCCAATTCTTTTAATAACCTTGAACGGACCACAGTATCTGGGGGATAACTTCATAACCAAACCAGTACTTAGGCTCTTGGATTCCTTGGGAATTCGCAAATATACCATCGTTCCTTCAGAGAACTCTCTAGGTGAACGATGTCTATTAGCATAAAATCTGTTCCGATCTTGGGCACTTCTAATAGACTCCTTGGCAAACTGCAACATTTCCTGCATGTCTAGTAAGAAGGTCTTTGCAGCATCATTCTGGATTCGCTTTAACCCAACCATAACTGGTGACTTAGGTTGAAACCCGTACATAAGCATAAAAGGACTGTAACCAGTGCTCGAATGCTTTGCACTGTTATAAGCAAATTCTAGCATAGGTAGATAATCTTCCCATGAAGACTGTCTCTTAGAAACATATGCCCGAAGCATATCTTCAACCAATTGGTTGACCTTCTCTGTACTGCCATCGGATTGTGCCTGATTTGAGGAACTCATACTTAGAGTAGTTTCTAACTTCTCAAAAACAAGTGTCCAAAAGTTACTTGTAAACTTAGAGTCTTTGTCACTGACTATGTCAGAGGGCAAACCATACAGCTTAAACAAGTGGTCCACAAACTCGTGAGCCAGCTGAACAGCTGAAATAGTTGTTCTAGTCGGTAAGAATCTAGGCATTTTTGTCAGACGGTCAACTATGACCCAAATGGAGTCATGACCCTTGCGTGTTCGAGGCAAACCAGTAATAAAATCCATGGAAATACTTTCCCAATTATATCTTGGAATTTGCAATGGCTGTAATAAACCCGCGCTTCTAAGACGTTCTGCCTTAGTAACCTGACAAATCCGGCAACCTACCACATAGTTTTCAATAAATGCATGCAGCTTAGACCCTGAGCTTGGGATGGGAGACCAGGATTTGAACTACCATGCGGATGATGACCAGGGTCTCTATGATGATCTGATTACGAAAAAGGCCTTCAGTGAATTCACCACTGCTCTTGATGGAAAGTTTGAGCAGGTTAACACGAATCAAATGGGGTTGACACAGCAACTCCAAGGGATTCAAACTACACTCACACTTTTGACTAGCACTGTTCATGCGCTCACGCATGTGGATGTCATGGCTTTAGTATTAGGTTTCAACTTCACTCCAGATCCTTTTTCCGGAGATCAGAAGTCTCGTATCAAGGAGGTGGTTGACACTTGGTTGCACAAGTGGCAAGTACACTTCCAGTTTCACCCTTATCCAGATGACAAGAAAATACAGCTTGTAGCCGGGTTTATGTCAGGAAAGGCTTTATTGTGGTGGAAGGAACTCCAACCCAAGCCTGCAACATGGAACGAATTCGAAGGGTCTTCAGGAAAGAGTTTCTGAAGGAGGAGGAAGATTACGATATCGTAGGCAAGATTAAAGCCCTCGATATGTCCAAGCTGAATTTGACTTTTGAGGTTTATCTTCAGAGGTTTCGGGATTTGCAGACGATGGATCCAGTGACCTTGTTAGGTTTCTTTGTGGATGGTTTGCTTGACTCGTACAAGTTACAGATCAAGAACAACAAGTGTACCACATTGCAAGAGGCCATGAATTACGCGCGTATTTATGATGATACCATGGCCAGTGCAAAGGGAACCACAGTTCCCGACACGGGTGGGAAGAAAAAGCGGAAGTTCTTCTAGTCTACCACTGGTATTGAGGAGACGAAGTCTATAGACAACGCCTCCAAGAAACATTTGACTCAGGTGAAGAATGGTCGTGCCCGTTTCCTTCGTACCTTGAAGCTAAAGAAGGAAGGACGTTGCTTCTTCTGCGAGGAGCGGGGCTACACTAAGAATGATTGTCCTAAGCGAAAGAACCAGAAGCAAGCGCCGGGACCGAAGCTCCAGGGGGGTCCGGGTACCAAAGCCAAGGGAGCTAATGAAGTTGCGATGACAGGTATTTCTGTAAATGTCATTACCTGCCCACTTTCTTGTAATTGTACTTTTAATACTTCGTTATTTGGTTCCCATGATCTTTTCCGAGTTTATGGAGAAGTTAGGGACCAAAGAGTTCACATTCTCTTTGACTCGGGCAGCTCTCACAACTTTGTTAATTACAAACTTATGCAGAAGATGGGGCTGTCCACGATACCTAGCGATCACACCTATGAGGTGCAGCTTCCAGCTGGGAAGCAGTTTTGGGATCGCAAGATTGAAGCCCTTTCTATCAAGACTTCATAGCGGCTCTTACGTGCTATGTCATGCACTTGGAGCATGTGGACTTGTTGATCGGAATAGAGTGGTTTAAAACCCATGATATTCGGATTGGATGGACGGACCATACTCTTTCTTTTTTGGAAAAGGACACCCAATTTTGTATTCGGTGTGATAACATTTCCTCTTCTCAGGGACCTATTGTATCTGCGATGCAGCTTCGGAATATATTAAACACTTCTCATTATGATGTCTATTAGTGTGTTTTGATTCCGCTTTCTTCATTTGTTGTTTCTGTTAATAACAAAAATGATTTAAGTGTGTTTGAACACCGTGAATTGAGAATGTTGTTAGATGATTTCATGGATGTATTCCTTGCTCAACTGTCTGAAGGTTTACCTCCCGAACGGGCAGTAGATCATCGCATAGACTTAGTACCTGGGGCTCAACCTATTAGTGTTCCACCTTATAGAATGAGCCAGCTTGAGGAGGATGAGTTAGCTTCACAGCTACAAGATTATTTGAATATGGGCTATATTCGCCCAAGTAAATCACCTTGGGGAGCACCTGTCCTCTTAAGAAAGAAGAAAGATTCTACATGGAGAATGTGTATAGATTATAAACGATTGAATAAAGTGACAATTAAGAATTGATACCCTCTACCTCGTTCCGATGATCTAATAGACCGTCTGGCCGGAGCGAAGTATTTCACTAAGATTGATTTGCGTACGGATTCTCACCAAATCCGTATCTATGCTAAACACATAGATAGAACCGCATTTCGAACTAGGTATGGCCACTACGAGTTTCTTGTATTACCTTTTGGTTTGACCAATGCTCTTGCTACCTTCCAGCAAATGATGAACGATTTGTTCCGAGATTTTTTGGGCAAATTCGTTGTAGTGTTCTTAGATGACATCTTGGTATATAGCCAAACGCTAGATGATCACATAGGACACCTCCGGATTGTCTTAGTTATTCTAAGACAGCATAAGCTCTATGCCAAGATGAGTAAATGTGACTTCTTTATGAAGGAGATCATTTACTTAAGACACAAGATTTCTTCTGAAGGTATTAGCATTGATCTGGATCGTATCCAGAGGGTTTTATAATGGCCTATCCCTCAGACTGTGAAACAACTTCGTTCTTTCTTAGGATTTACGGTATTTCTATGGAAGTCTGTGCGTGATTATCCACACATCACGGCACCCCTGATAAACATATTGAAAGGTCATGGACGCAGGTCCACCTAGCCGATCTCTTGGAATGATGCATTGAACAAGGCTTTTGAAACCTTGAAGTTTTCTATCAAGGAAGCACCCGTTCTTGCATTACTCTGAAAATCGATCCTCATAAGCTCTAAGAAACTCATTTCTCTTCCGATCTTCTTTTGAGATATGAAGATCTTGTGAATCCCGTATATACACAAGATTACAATCTACCCCTCTTTTTACCAATCTGTTCGCTTGGGTAGGAGTAATCAATGGAATTGTATACACGTCCCGATCCCCTACGATCCTTATGTACAAAGCAACAATGATGAGTATGAGGATGAATAGCAGGGCTAAAATCATACCGCCATGAAACACCTAGAATCATGTCAACGTCTTGTAAAGGGGCTACTAGAAAATCCCTTCAAATTTTTGTATACGAAAAGGAACATTCCGTACTATGGATGTGTCTTCTTCATTGTGTCCCCCAAAAGCTCCTGAAAGCGACATGTTTTTTATAGGTTCTGGTTTAAGATGGAGTAATTTTGCCAATCTATCACTTACTAAGTCATAATTACATCCATCATCTAGGAGAACCACCATTCTCTGTCCATTCACGAATCCATACACCTTAAAAAGATCATGAGGCCCAAAGGTATTGGCTGAATGGACAGCATTCACTATTGGCTCAATAGTCACAGTAGATTTCGAGGGTGACAAGGTAGAAGCCTCACCCTTCGCTTGGATGCCTTGGCTTTCCCTTTTACTGAATTCGTCTTGGCAATCTTAGCCAAGAGAACGGGACACTTATGCCATACGTGC
The DNA here is from genome assembly GCF_047967505.1 of Dipteris shenzhenensis. Classification (NCBI taxonomy): domain Eukaryota; kingdom Viridiplantae; phylum Streptophyta; class Polypodiopsida; order Gleicheniales; family Dipteridaceae; genus Dipteris; species Dipteris shenzhenensis. The sequence continues at coordinate 43,284,086 of NC_141615.1, forward strand.
CCTGGCTTATGTTTCTTACACCCGAAACATTTTCCTTCCTTAATCAACTTCCTCTTCTCTTCGTCAGTCATAGAAGGAAATGGCACCCATCCAGGACGTGATTGGCTGTTCACATTCCTTACAAGAGCTTTACCCTTCCCTTTGTTATTCTTAAACCGGTTTGGTTTCCTAAAAGTGGGTATATTATTGGTCTTAGATGATGACCCATACTCCTTATTGAAGGGTTTACGAGGATTCAATTTTCTCTCGGCTATTTCAGCCAGCTTAGTGAGGTCCTTAAGCGTGGTCGGGTTAAACATTTCAATCGCGTACCTTACTTTTGGGCTTAAAGTTGCTAAATACTTCTTTCTCCTATCTTCCTCACTCTTTTCGGGTAACTCTAGAGAGAGTTTCCAAAATCTGGCTGTAAAATCTGCATTACTCTCATTATCGAATTGCCTAAACCTCTCCCAACGAAAGGTTAGGTTCTCTTCATGTCTCGGTGGCATGAAAGTGGCTTTCAGTTGCTCCACGAATTTAGCCCATTCATGAATAGGCTCTTTTCCTGTTTGTGACAAGGACCACCACATTAGAGCATCCTTCTGCAGAGGCAATGTGGCAAGAGCAAGCTTCTCTTGCTCGGTCTTGTCTTGATGGGCAAAGTATAGCTCAAAATGACGAATCTAATTGAGGATTTTGTGAGCCTTCCTTGCCCCATCATATTTGGGGAACTCAATTCTCTCTTGCGGTTGGAATTTGGACCTCTTAGAAGGGTTACTCAGCTCTTCATCCCCGAAGTTTAAAGTCCTCTTAGTCCCTAATCTTGTCATAATGGACTGCTCAATCAAATTGCTAAGCTGGAAAACCAGCTTATCAACAGGAGTCTCCTCTCTTCCTCTTGCACTTGGATTATAATCCATGTGTATTGGGTTTTGAGTTGAAGGCGTGAACTCAGCCCCTTGTTCTTGGTTGGTATCATTTCTTCTTTCATTACGAAAGGAGAACTCCCTATCAAGAGGTTCTTGAAGGAGAGACTGCTGTAAATCTATTTGTGGGTTATCATACTCAAGATGTGTATAACTCTCACCTAATCCATCCTCTTCAAGAGGGGGTGAAGGTGTTCTTTCTCTCTCTCCTTGGGGTAATGGAGGAAAAGGAATAAGTTCATTGTTATATGTCCCTTCCCCTTCCATTCTTTCCTTTTAGTAACACAAGAGAGAAAATGTCTTGCTGTAATTAAAAAAAAAAAAGTTTATTTTACAGCGAACTTCAAGTGTTGTAGAGTTGGTGGTACTTATCCGACTCCCGCTTCGTTTGTGTTGAGAAGACACTTAAAATGACCTCCTTTCCCTTCTCTTTCAAGCTTTTCTTCTTGTATTTCTGCTGTAAACTGGTACGCTCCGTTTGGGCTACTTGTTTAGAGCGGATTGGAGCTCTAGATACCGTTATAGGGGGTACTTGATGGGTGGATCACTCCCTTAAAATCTTATTCCGATCCGACTTCCCGTTGGGTAGAATGAACGGGAATCCCTTTTTCTCACGGTTTAAGGGTACATTCACATTTTGGGGGGGGGGGGGGGGGGGCATCAACCCCGTGAGGACACCCCGTTCACCGTTGAAGGCCAGAATTTTTCAGAAAAATCCCTTGTCTCAGAACCTTGAGATCGGTCAGTCGTGATCCTTTTCCGCAACCCCTCTTGTGACTTCCGTCGTTCGCAACTGTCGCCCTCTTCTCGTCCCGCTCGTGGATCGTCGCCGCTCTGATACCAAATGTGAAGATCCACACTTTTCGAAAATGCAAATGTGTGCAATGCATGCAAAATTTGAATGCCGATTGGCCCTCTAATGGGGAAGAGCGCCCTCGTGAGAGTACTTGTTTCTTTTTCGACCTACATGCAAGGTGGGAGAGAGATGACACATGAATGCAATGTGGTAGAAAGAATGCAACGTGAGATTCACAATGAAAGGGTGATATCCTTTCATTAATGTCCCTTGAGATCACTCAAGTTCCATCTTCCCATTTACACCTACCCTTAGCCTATGACCCATGCACCTACCATTCAATGCACTCTAATGCACCCTTTTCCTTTCCTATTGCCCCTAGGACCTAGACATGTGTGTGCACATCTTTATTACTAATCATTGGCCAATGTTACGTAGTTTTGGCGGTACTATTTACACCGCTTGATCGATCATAAATACAAACATATAACCGCCATCAAATTGGCGCCTAACAATAATAAAGTTCTAATGACTATTAATTAACTAAATAATCATTTCTCTTGTCATGACAGAGTTGGCTCTGATACCAACTGACACGTCCCAGCACTCCTGAAACCTCTGATCTGCAAGCAAACACAAGAACACACACAACGTGAGAAAACGGAGCAGGCTGCTCACCACCCAACTACGACATCTACGGGATGTGATCCCGAATCAGGAGATGTCCCCTCCGAGCCACGAGTTGAGCTACTGGCACGAACTCCCAACCAGATTCAAACTAGCCTGGTGTCCCATACCACCAGGTGGCGCTGTGAAGCCAAGGATCTGCTGCTGGGCCTTGGGCTACGCTATGATGTAGGCGCGCGTCCGCGACTCAATCCAGGATCAGACCTAGCACCTGGGAACGAAACTTGCTCCCATCGGCTCCCTGAGAACTGAACCTCTGGGCCTTTTTATAGACTCGGGCCCCAAGCGCCAAAAATAGCGAAGACCTCTAACTGGTTCGTACCCTTGCCACTCAACCCGAGAATCAAGCCTTCCTAGCTCTAAGCCTCCCCAGGCTACCTGAGCTAGTCTAGTGTACCCAGTACACGTCGGATACCAATCCGTGCACATGACACTTTGTATTGTGTCCGTAGCTTTGGACGGAAATATATAATCTTTTGGTAGCTTCTCTATTTGGCTAGATCATTGTTTGTTGATGAGTCTGCACATCCCTTGGAAGCACATAAATTAAGAATTTTGTGATTCCACATCCCTTGGATGCACATATGTTGTGTTTTTAGAGGATGAGTTTGGGAATGTTCTAGGTATATGCTTCGGCTGTATTAGCGGATATGCAAATTTCATTTGTGAAGTTTTCGTCCAAGTTGCGGCCTGCTGGTATTGCGATAAATCTTTCTATCTTAAATGATGCGTTGCCCTATTAGCTAGATTTAGATGCTCGTTTGGGAGAGACTACAATGAAATCGTTTGGACTTCACAAGCAACTAGTTGTAGCTTGAAGGAAGAGATTTGGACTACTTTTTTATTAGCCTTCTCCTTTAGTGCTAGCCTTCGTCATGGCTGAGTTTGCCATTCACCTCCGGAGTGCTGACAGAAACTCAGTACAAAGACTTTGTATAAACGGATGCTCAAGTATGTGTGGGTGTGTGGATTTGTATGTATGAGAGCATATTTTTAATACTATGGCCTACACCTACTGTTGGGCACTGATGATGTCATAGTAGCTAGTCCCTGCTATGCGTGATGGAGCTTATGGTTTTCAATCTTATGAGTGACTATCGTGAGATTGAAATTGCACTATGTTAAGTTTTTAAAGTATGAGTTTGGGAATGTTCCTGGATTCATGTAGGTTTATGCTTCTGCCATGTTAGCGGACATGCAAATTTCACCTTGTGAAGTTTTCGTCCAAGTTGCGGCCTGTTGGTATTGCGATAATTCTTTCTATCTTAAATGGTGCGTTGCCCTATCAGCTAGATTTAGATGCTCGTTTGGGAAAGACTAAAATGAAATCGTTTACACTTCACAAGCAGTCGCAGCTTGAATGAAGAGATTTGGACTACTTTTTGATTAGCCTTCTCCTTTAGTGCTAGCCTTCGTCATGGCTGAGTTTGCCCTCACCTTCGGAGTGTCGACAGAAACTCAGTACGAAGACTTTGCATAAATGGATGCTCAAGTATGTGTGGGTGTGTGGATTTGTATGTGTGAGAGCATATTTTTATACTATGGTCTACACCCACTGTTGGGCACTAATGACATCGATGGGGATGTCATAGTAGCTAGTCCCTGCTATGCGTGATGGAGTTTATGATTTTCAATCTTACGAGTGACTATCGTGAGATTGAAGTGCACTATGTTGTGTTTTTAAAGGATGAGTTTGGGAATGTTCATAGGTATAAGTTTGTGATTCCACTCACCACACACACTGTGTGGGCTTCTCGGCTATTCTATTAGTCTTTTGCTGTGCGTACCCTCTGTCGGTTGATTTCTAACATGGAGATCACGTACGGCAAGCAGGTACATGAGATGAAGGGTACGTACCGTACGTAAAGCAGGTACGTGAGAAACGTTCGGCAAGGAGGTACGGGAGAGAGCAGGTACGGGGGGGAGAGAGAGAGAGAGATTTTATTCCGGTTTTTTCTTTGGGGTTCTCTTTTGTTTCTTGATTTGTTTGTTTATTTTTGCTTAGTCACCTTCTTCCTTTGTTCTTTATTTCTTGTTATCTTTCCCTTTTGTTTAATTGGTGTATTTTATTAAGCACTGAGTTTGCCCAACTGATTGCTTATGCTTGGGCCCTGATGACGACATAAGCATTTTGTTTTTAAAAAAAGATTTTGTTAGCTCATTTTTCTTCTCTTTTGTTTTCTCTTTTATTTTCATTGTAGAATTTTGGACTTTAGATTCTAGTCTTACAAAGAGGTGTGTGTGTGTGTATGTGTGTATAGGTGAGCGGTGTTGAATATCAAGTTTGATATGACATAGACAAGGGTGCAACTTTTCCTGTTGAAGAATCTTCTACATGTTAGGTCACAGTCTAGCCTGATTTGATGTTGCATGCAATCAGCTTTTTCTTTTGGGCAGCTTTGAAGTAGACGTCTCATTAAGTAAAAAATGTGTTTCTATTTTGGGAATATCTCTACTAGTGCAGTCACTCAAAAACTCCCCTTTTGTTAGTGAGTGTGATAAAGTAATAAAAATGTGTCGTTCTAGAGTAGTTTGGTTGAATTTATAGCTGGAAACATGCGTGTTTCTCTGATTTAACAAAGATATGTTTTATGAACACATTCTCAAATGATATTTTCAGACCTCTTTTTGGCCTTAGGTAAGGTAAGGGGCCACGTCGAGTGCCATGCGGCTGCTGTTGGCAGATAGACCACCCCTATAGACTGGTCAGTAGTGAGTTGCAGGTCGGCCATATACAGTCTAGGTCGGCTTGTTTACAGACTCAGTCTGTTAGCTCCAGTCGGTGAGTTCTGGGTCAAGTTTCAGCAGAAGGGGGCATGTCACGGTCATCTCCCATGAACGCATAGTGGGCAAACAGATGGCAACAGAGAGCAGCAGAGAATAGGCCAGTCTGGGATTTTTATAGGGCAAGAGCAGGTCAGGGCAGAGCAGCGGAGAATAGGCCATTCTGGGCTTTTTATAGGGCCAGTGCAGGCCAGGGCAGAGCAGTAGAAGGCAACATCCAGTTGGTTGCTGCAAACAGACCACCCCTATAGACTGGTCGGCATTGAGTTGCAGGTTGGCGCTATACAGACCAGGTCGGCCTGTTTACAGATTCAGTCTGTTAGTTCCAGTCAATGAGTTCTGGAAGATTTGGGGCCTATAAAAGTATCCCTTCCTCATTAGCTCCATTATCTGGCTCAGTAGCTCTAGCAGCAGCAGCAGTAGTCTCTCCATTGGCAGCATGTAGCCGTGCAGTCCCTACATCCTCTACAGAAGCCCTTAGCCCTTCAGCAGCAGATGCAACTTCCTCATCTTCTCTAGCGGCTTTCAGATTCCCTTCCACAGCCCCGATAGCTTCCAAAGCTTCTGTCCTTTCATGGTTACAGCTCATAGCAGCTTGTCTAGCCTCAGCGTCCTCCAGCCCTTCCAATGGGACCAAGACAAAGCAGTTCATCCCCCTTTATTGAGGGAAAACCTAACAGTTGTATGATAGAGGGTTTCTGGTGACACGTCCCAGCACTCCTGAAACCCCTGATCTGCAAACAAACCACACACAACATCAGATCTGAGCAGGCTGCTCACCACCCAACCATGACATCTACGGGATGTGATCCCGAATCAGAAGATGTCCCCTCCGAGCCACGAGCTGAGCTACTGGCACGAACTCCCAATCAGATCCAAACCAGCCTGGTGTCCCATACCACCAGGTGGCGCTGTGAAGCCCTGGATCTGCCACTGGGCCTTGGGCTACGCTAAGATGCAGGCGTGCATCCGCGACTCAATCCAGGATCAGACCTGGCACCTGGGAACGAGACTTGCTGCCAACTGCACACTGAGAACTGAACCCCCTGGGCCTCTTTTATAGACTTGGGCCCCGGCGCCAAAAATAGCGAAGACCTATAAATAGTTCGTACCCTTGCCACTCAACCCGAGAATCAAGCCTGCCTAGCTCTAAGCCTCCCCAGGCTAACCTGAGCTAGTCCTGTGTACCTAGTACACGTCAGATACCAATCCGTGCACATGACATACTCCCCCTCCTCTAAGAACTCACTCTTGAGTTCGCTAAAAAATCTGAAAATGTTCTTTGGAGGTTTTGTAATGTCTCCCATGTTGCATCCTCCTCAACACGATCCTTCCACTTGATCTTGTATTCCGTGATAGTACGATTACGAATCTGTCTTTCACGAAATTCAAGAATACACTCAGGTTCGTGAGGAATAAAAGTCAAATCTGTAACTTCTATAATCTCATGAGGAGAAACAAGTTGATCATCTGCACCCAAGACTTCTTTCAGTCTCCTGACATGAAAGACTGGATGTACTTTAACATCAGGAGGCAATTCTAGTCGATATGCAACTGGTCCAATTCTTTTAATGACCTTGAATGGGCCACAGTATCTGGGGGATAATTTCGGAACCAAACCAGTACTTAGGCTCTTGGATTCCTTTGGAATTCGCAAATATACCATCGTTCCTTCAGAGAACTCTCTAGGTGAACGATGTCTATTAGCATAAAATCTGTCCCGATCTTGGGCACTTCTAATAGACTCCTTGGCAAACTGCAACATTTCCTGCATATCTAGCAAGAAGTTCTTAGCAGCATCATTTTGAATCCCTTTTAATCCAACCATAACTGGTGACTTAGGTTGAAACCCGTACATAAGCATAAAAGGACTGTAACCCGTACTAGAATGCTTTGCACTGTTGTAAGCAAATTCAATCATAGGTAGATAATCTTCCCATGAAGACTGTCTCTTAGATACATATGCCCGAAGCATGTCTTCAACCAACTGGTTGACCTTCTCTGTACTGCCATCGGATTGTGCATGATCCGAGGAACTCATACTTAGAGTAGTTTCCAACTTCTCAAATACAAGTGTCCAAAAGCTACTTGTAAACTTTGAGTCCCTGTCACTGACTATGTCAGATGGCAAACCATACAGCTTAAACAAGTGGTCCACAAACTCGTGAGCCAGCTGAACAGCTGAAATAGTTGTTCTAGTAGGTAGGAATCTAGCCATTTTTGTCAAACGGTCTACTATGACCTTAATGGAGTCATGACCCTTGCGCGTTCGAGGCAAACCAGTAATAAAATCCATGGAAATACTTTCCCATTTATTACCTGGAATCTGTAATGGCTGTAATAAGCCCGCGCTTCTAAGGCGTTCTGCCTTAGTAACCTGACAAACCCGGCAACCTACTACATAGTTCTCTATAAATGCACGCATCTTAGGCCAATAAAAGGTATGCTTCACAAGAGACAGAGTCCTATGTATACCCGGATGTCCAGCACTAGGAGCATCATGTCACTCCCAGAGAATCTTGGATTTAAGGTTCAGAACATCAGGCACACAAATCTTTTCATTCCGGAACAGCAAGCCGTTCCTAATCATCCACTGACCTCCCGCCGCCTGTACCATAGGTGGCACAATCCCTGAGTCCTGGTCAACCATGGAGCTCCCATCCTGGATTCTCTGCCAATAAGAACTGAAATGACTATCAGTTGCGTATAGCCCTCTCAAGGATCGAAATAGGTCTGAGGATATTTCCGTAAATGACAAAGCATTTACAAACTTAACTCGACTTAAGGCATCCGCCACACTATTCAACGAACCCTTACGATAACGTATTTCGAAATCAAAATCCTGCATTAATTCTGCCCATCTAGCTTTTCTTCCTCTCAATTCTGATCCATCACACACATACTTAATTGATTGATGATCAGTCAATACAAGGAACTTTGAACCATACAAGTAGTGTCTCCAAACCTTAAGAGCATACACTGCAGCATAAAGTTCCTTCTCGAGTGTGGGCCAACGATATTGAGTGTCGTCTAGCTTCTTACTCTCGAAAGCTACAGGTCTGCCCTCTTGGAATAGAGAAGTCTATGCGATGATCTACTGCCCGTTCTGGAGGTAAACCTTCCGGTAGTTGAGCTGGGAATACGTCCTTAAAATTATCTAACAACATTCTCAATTCACGGTGTTCAAACACACTTAATTCATTTTTGTTAATTACAGAAACAACAAATGAAGAAAGTGGAATCAAAACACACTGATAGACATCATAATGAGAATTGTTTAATATATTCCGAAGTTGCATCGCAGATACAATAGGCCCCTGAGAAGAGGGAATTTTATCACACTGAATACAAAATTGGGTGTCCTTATCTACAAAAGAAAGCGTATGCTCCGTCCATCCGATCTGAATATTGTGGGTTTTAAACCACTCTATCCCGATCAACAAGTCTACATGCTCCAGATGCATAACATAACATGTAAGAGCTCCCGTGTAGGCCTGAATCCGGATAGGAAGCGCTTCAACCTTGCGATCCCAAAACTGCTTCCCAGCTGGAAGCTGCACCTCATAGGTGTGGTCGCTAGGTACTGTGGACAGCCCCATCTTCTGCACAAATTTGTAATTAACAAAATTGTGAGAGCTGCCTGGATCAAAGAGAATGTGAACCTGTTGGTCCCTAACTTCTCCATAAACTCGAAAAAGATCATGGGAACCAAACAACGAAGTATTGAAAGTACAATTACAAGAGAGTGGGCAGGTAATGACATTTACTGAAATACCTGTCATCGCGACTTGGTTCGCTCCCTTGGCTGTGGTACGGGGACCCGCCTGGAGCTTCGGTCCTAGCACCAACTTTTGGTTCTTCCGCTTAGGACACTCATTCTTTGTGTGGCCCCGCTCCTCGCAATAGAAGCATCGTCCTTCTTTCTTGAGCCTCAGAGTGCGAAGGAAACGGGCTTTACCATTCTTGGATGGAGTCAAGTTTTTCTTGGAGGCGTTGTCCGTAGACTTCGTCTCCCCAATACCAGTCGTATGCTGAAAGAACTTGCGTTTGTTCTTTCCACTCGTGTCGGAAACTGTGGTTGCTTTGGCACCGGCCATGGTATCATCGTATATGCACGCATAAGTCATGGCCTCCTGCAACGTTGTGCATTTGTTGTTCTTTATCTGCAACTTGTAGGAGTCTGGCAAACCATCCACGAAGAAACCTAACAAGGTCACTGGATCCATCTTAGTGGCCCTGGTTTGCAAATCCCGAAATCTTTGAAGATAAACTTCAAAGATCAAGTTTAATTTTGACATATCGAGGGCTTTGAGCTTGCCAACGATATCGTAATCATCCTCCTTCTTCAGGAACTCCTTCCTGAAGACTCCTTCAAAATCTGTCCATGTATCGGGCTTAGGCTGGAGTTCCTTCCACCATAGCAAGGCTTTACCTGACATGAACCCTGCTGCAAGCTGGATCTTCTTCTCATCTGGGTATGGGTGGAATTGGAAGTGTACCTGCCACTTGTGTAACCAAGTGTCAACTACCTCCTTTAGTCTCGACTTTTGGTCGCCCGGAAAAGGGTCTGGTGTTATATTCGGGCCTAGCACTGAAGCCATGGCATCCACATGCGTGAGTGCCTGCACAGTGCTAGCCAGAAGGGTGAGAGTTGCTTGAATCCCCTGGAGTTGCTGTGTCAACCCCGATTGATTGTCATTGACCTGCTCAAATTTTCCATCTAGAGCAGTCGTAAATTCACTGAAGGCCTTTTTGGTTATCAGGTCATCATAGAGACCCTGATCCTCCTCTCCCACAGGAGTGTAATCCAAATCCTGCTCTCCCATGGTGAACTCGGGATTTGCAGCATCAGACATGACTGAAATCTGATTTGAATACGAACTGAGAGAAATAACTGACTGAAACGAAGCGCAAAGGAGAATGGAGCAGAGGAAAACCGTCCCAAGAGATGCCGTCGGAAAGAGATGCTGGAAACTGGCGAACCGGAAGCCCACGAATCCCGCAACCTCGCTGAACCTGCTACCGGATGCACGTGCGAAATCCTGCAGCAACCGTGCTACTGATGTGGCTATACGGTCTGCTGACGGAGGCCGTACAGGTTCTGACGTGGACTGTACGGCGTCCGTACAGTCGGCGGGTACCGGCTCGGAGCAGGAGGTGCTGACGCAGGCAGGGTTCGCTGCTGCGGGTACCGTACGGATGGCGATGGCTGACGCAAGCAGTGTATGGCTGCTGACGCAGGCTGGTGCAGGCACGGGCAGGCTGAAGCAGGCTGGCGCAGGCAGGCACGCGACTCGAGGAGCAGCTTCAAGGCACTAGGCAAGGCTGTGGGTAGGCTGGTACCCTGCCCCATCTATATAGGGAGCAGGGCAGCCTTATTTGGAAGCCTTGCTTCCAAAAAAGGCCAAGCTCCCCCAGCTTTGGAGGGGGTGCGCAGGCTGTTCACAGCCTGTTCGCTGCCCTTTGAGCCTCTCCTTGCACCCGCCTGTTTCCGTACTGCCTTGGGCGTCACCTCTACGCCTCCCTCGCAGCCTTTTTGCCTCTCTCTCCTACCTTTCTGCTCTCTCTCTAGCTTCCTACAGCCTTCTCTCACAGGCTCTTTCAGGAATCTCGAAATCTCTCCCTCCTTTCTTCTTCCTTTTCCCTCACATCTGTCCACCCTTGCTAACCCAGGTACCCAGCAGAAAACGCAGCAACAGATTTCGAAATTTAGGGCATACCTGGAGGAAAAATCCGTCAAAAATTCCCGCATCAGAAGTTCCTACCTCAGGAGCTGGCTCTGATACCAACTGACACGTCCCAGCACTCCTGAAACCCCTGATCTGCAAACAAACCACACACAACATCAGATCTGAGCAGGCTGCTCACCACCCAACCATGACATCTACGGGATGTGATCCTGAATCAGAAGATGTCCCCTCCGAGCCACGAGCTGAGCTACTGGCACGAACTCCCAATCAGATCCAAACCAGCCTGGTGTCCCATACCACCAGGTGGCGCTGGGAAGCCCTGGATCTGCCACTGGGCCTTGGGCTACGCTAAGATGCAGGCGCGCGTCCGCGACTCAATCTAGGATCAGACCTGGCACCTGGGAACGAGACTTGCTGCCAACTGCACACTGAGAATTGAACCCCCTGGGCCTCTTTTATAGACTTGGGCCCCGGCGCCAAAAATAGCGAAGACCTATAAATAGTTCGTACCCTTGCCACTCAACCCGAGAATCAAGCCTGCCTAGCTCTAAGCCTCCCCAGGCTAACCTGAGCTAGTCCTGTGTACCTAGTACACGTCAGATACCAATCCGTGCACATGACACTGGTGACTGCCAGGCCCAAATATATGGATGAAGATAATACCTAGCATATCCCTCAGTGCAACAATAATGTGATGTGCCATATGCTTGTCCATCCAAAGTCTCTCTCTCTCTCCATCGCAATAAGGTACTACGTCTAGCACACAAGCTAGCCCAACACGTACTCAAGACATGACAAATTGTAATATTTTCTCTTACTGTATGTAAGGGATCACTACTAGTTGGTAGTGATCACCAGTCCCATAGATCATGAAGGCTTTCCCGTGGACTTTAATACAATCATATAATCTCTCTCTCTCTCTCTCTCTCTCTCTCTCTCTCTCTCTCTCTTCATATTTAGCATTCCATGTGCGCTCCAATAATAGTACAGGCACCATTCATAAGAAAGTGATGCAGTCTTCCGTTACAATGCAAGCATCTTAGCTTTCAGCACGGCGATGTGTAAAGAGAGAGAACTATGAGAATGGAGGACAACAAGTGGAGAGTAGAGGGCTGAGAGCCGGCATGAGGAGGGGGTCAGGCTGGGCCTTCATGACGGGCAATTTTTCTACTTATAGGGAGGAGGGGATGCTGACCTGCCTCTTTAGAGTGAATATTCTACAGAAAGGCTATGGCCCAATTTGTCTTGAGATCTGGCAGGGGTGGATGTGACCGCACTTGGGCAGTCCCTTGGGACAGCTCTGGTGCACGTTGCTGAAAGAGTAAGAGGGAGAAGGCCACATGGTAGGTTCTTGCATGGGAAAGGTGAGGAGAGGTGCCAAATGTGAAAGCCAGCTTGAGAGGGGGACATGTGAAGATTGATTCATTCTCTTGGTGGTTGTCCCCATAATTTTGTCTTGCATTTTACTTCGATTTTTAAATACCCCCAAAATGAAAGAATTGGGTTTGTTCATAGAAGAGAATGTTGTTCCCCTTCATTTTTTGGTCTCCAAGGGCTACCAACTACCAAATTACTTAGGAGTCTGCAGGTGGTGAATGGTATACTCTCCTTTAATCTGTTCATGCCTGGTATAATACAGCAGCACGTGGAAGTTCATCTTCTACCATCCCTTTGCAAAACTGCATCTTCACTTTTAATGTTCTTCCATCTGTTGTTCGATTTCTAAGTAGACTACAAACCATCTCCCCTTTTACAACCAAGACTTTGTCCTGAAGGCGTATTTTTCCCCCATGTATAAGGGGTAAATTCTGTGCTATCGAGGCATGTTATCTTTGGGTCATCTGGTCACTGATGATAAGAGGATAAAAAGCCTTCTTATATGGAAGCGAAGTCTTAAATCGTAGGAAAGACAATGTTGATATCTACATAAAGGTATGTATGTACATAGATTCCACAGAGAGAGAGAGAGAGAGAGAGAGAGAGAGAGAGAGAGAGAGTTGAACAGCTATATTATTTGATTTTCCAGAGTCCAGATGGAACTACAGTTGTTTCAGCTGCAGCGGATGAGACTCTTCGCTTTTGGAAGGTGTTTTCTGCACCTGAGAAGGTACACTCTAATGCCAACTTACAGGCAGGGGACAGTGGTCCACTATCGTTGCGAAGTGTACATATACGGTAATCAGTGGCACGAGCTCAAGGAGGAGATCAGGGCTGAAGATTCATTTTGCGACACTGCTCCATAGAAGACATCTCCGAAGGTATGGAGGGTCGCATTTTCCTGAAGGTAACTCGACATTCCTGATCTAAAATTGATACAATGCAAAGTTTTCCTTCATAACCGTCAATGGACATGTTTGGATTGAAGTGCTCTTTGTTTGGAGCCAGTAAAGGTCCATATGCCTTCCTTGGAAGTCTAAAACTATGTTTGGTGACAAAAAGCATTGGTCTTACTAGAGGCATTTTCTGACATGTTCTTGGATTGTTTGTTCTTTGAAAGGTATCAATTTGCAAGAAAGCTGCTATGAACCCTCTGAAGGAAGGGTTTATCTGCAGTCATAGGTGGCATAAATAGAATCAAATGAGTGGATCTAGCCATATCGATCTGTAAATTAGAAGATGGGATCAACAGAAAGATGATAGGTGGCATAAATAGAATCAAATGAGTGGATCTAGCCATATCGATCTGTAAATTAGAAGATGAGATCAACACAAAGATGGTTGAAATCCCACCCATAAATCAAGATTGTTGGATAGTTATGCTTGCTTGCAAGTCTGCATAATGACAATGGATTCTACACTACACAATCACATACAGGCATCCATGTACACTTAACACAAAAGATCCTGGATTGCACTGAGAGAGCTGGAAAGGTACAGCCTTCTCTGAATATTTTCAATTGGTAATGGATACATAAAATGAATTGAACTAGCTTCTGCATTTGCTTGGATCATTGAAACCCCACCCATAAATCAAAGATTGTTGGACAGTTATGGTTATCCTTGATCCACTTGCAAGTCTGCTTTATGACAATGGATTCTATGTTACACAATAACGTACAGGCATCCATGTATACTTCACACAAAAGGCCCAGAAGTGCACTGAGAGTGCTGGCAGGCAACATGATTTTTGAAATTGATTAAATATTCTCACTTATAATGGATACCAAAAAGTAACTAAATTAGCTTTAGTAACTTGGATGTCTGCAGATCTAAACCTTCATTTGGGTGTATAAAGCTCTTCATTTTGTTTTTAAGGTTTTCATGCTTGTTTGTCGGTCTCTATTACAAATTGTAATAGGTTCATTGCACACAATGATATTCAAAATACGTTGTGCTCTAGCGCGCAGTGTACTTGATCTAATGAAAACTTGACATCTCAAACATATGTTTTAATAGCCTGATCTCTCATACTACAAAATATTATGGATACCATCGTAATGCTTGTATACTATGGAGAATGTTATGTCCATGCACCTAATGTATTAGTTTGAGATATCTCATGTATGCATTAGGCGGCTTGTTAGAGTAAAATTGAAGACCCATTTTAAGTAAAAATCAACGGAGATTTTTAAGTATGTGCGCTGATAGAGACAAACAAAAGCACACAACAGGCGTACTCACACAAGCACGCATGGGTGGAGGAGGGAGGGAGAGAGAGAGAGAGAGAGAAGAGAGAGAGAGAGAGAGAGAGTCGATCTTTTGACAAGGACACGAAACAAGTCTAAAAAGTAGAGGTGAAACCTACGTATGTATTGCACATGCAAAATTCAATTTATATTGTAGCTAAAATCAATTTCTTGTTGTGGATTGAGTACGGATCCAAGGCTACACTATAAAATGCTACATGAAAGTGGCCTTTATCAAGAATGAAAGTTTAGAAAGATAAATGAAAGTGCCTTTTGTGCTTCTATTTTCTCTAAACAATATGATAACATAGAACCCCCTTATGTCTAACGCTTTCTTAATGTACATGGTTTATCTTTGCTCATAAGTCCTTTGTCGTTAAATACTAGGGAGTGCCATTCCTCTCTTTGAATTGGGGGAACATTGTTCCATGAAGCCTAGGTGCACCAAACATGTAGAATGTGGATGAAACTGATTGTAGGGATTGAAACTCGGGGGAATGCATTATATACTTGAAAAACGTTCCAAATTGTGTTCTCGTTGGGTCGATGGCACCTCGATTGCTGGTGCAACGTGGGATTCCGCAAAACACCAAATAGAGGTGCTATGTCCTCTTTATCCACACTTCGCTGCAACGCTCTCCAACCCTACGCTACACTCTTAGCCTTCTCTTACCCACCACTGAGCCCTCGCTCCACTCTCCCCCCCCTCCCCCCCTCCCCCTTTCCCTTTTGAACCCTTCTCTCAAGCCCTTCACTCTCTCCCCCTTCTCTTAGGGCCTCTCTACTCTCAACCTGCACCTCTAGCCTCTCCACTCTCAACACTCCCGTCGGGCCTTCTCTTAGCCTTATCTCACAACCCCGGCCCCTTACTCTCAAGCTTCAAAATATCAGCCCTTTTATCCCAAGTTCTTATTGGTCAACCCCTCCCTTGTCTGAAACATGCTATGAGTGATGGAATTTTATTGTTTTCGGGCTAACGAGATCGGACAAATCTGAGGCCAGTCTGCACCAGACCCAACCTGCTGTAAGTCTCCTCTTCTAGGAAACCTAAAAGAAATATTTGGCCTATCACACCATGCTTCAACAAAGGAAGAAGCCTTGATAGTACGCTTTTATACTTTCCATACATGCATGTGGGGGTGTGAGAATACTTTCATACGATCGTCTAGAATTGAAGATATTGGTGGTATGTCATACGATAGAGTTTATGGTTTTTGGACCAACAAGATCGGGCAAATCTGCATTCTGCACCAGACCCAACCTACTTCAAATCTCCTCTTCTAGCAAACCTAAAGAAAGGTTTGGCCTATCACACCATGTTTCAACAAAGGAAGTATACTTTCCAGTCAATAGAGGATAGTAAAGGTGCTAGTGTGATGCAAATTTTAGGGATGTCAGAGGGAAAGCAACTCACAAGATAAAGTGGGGTAGGATCAACAAGCTAGCAGCTACAATCTATTGTCCAAGAAAGGATACAATAGTTTTGCAAGGTGCTCCTAATTTGCATGCACATGGATGTCACTTCTCACATGCTTTTAGGGGCTTGCATAGAGATTGAAAAGTATTGGGTCATTATTTGTAATTCTTGATCCTCGAGGTCGAGGATCACGAGTCCCAAGTGCAGCAAGTGAAGTCCTCTGTTGTCGAAATTGTGGTGCATAGGGCCTCACATGAGAACGGAGTGTATGGCCCAAAGGCTCTAGTCTCCTTCACCATATCAATGAGTAAGGCATGCGGGCTTTTACCATGGGTACATTTGCTCCAGAAAAGGAACGGTCCACTATTGCATGTACTTGTTTCATCCTCCCAAGATGCCATAAAGGCACAAGGCTACCGAAGTGGGAGCCCCGCATTTATGTGTGGATGAAGCTCTTATCTCAAACAAGGAGAGACAAATATGGAAGAAGCAATAGATGTGCTACCACACAGGCATTGAGTCCCATCAAAGAATATGATTGAGATACTGACACGAACCCTTAGCTTTCCTGAAACTTCCGGCCTACAAGAAAACACAAGAACACACCAAATGTGAGGAATCGGAGTAGGCTGCTCACCACCCAACCATGACACCTACAGGATACGATCCCGAATCAGGAGATGTCCCCTTCGAGCCACAAGCTAACCTATTGGCATGAACTCCCAACTAGATCTCGACCAGCCTTGTGTCCCGTACCACCAGGTGGCACCTTGATGCCTTGGCTCTGCTACTGTTGTATCTTGGACTACGCGAGGTGCACACCTGCGACTCAATCCAGACCCAACACTAGGGAACTATACTTGCTCCCATCGGCTCACTGAAGACTGAACCTCTGGGCCCCTTTTATAGACTCGGGCCCAATGTGCCAAAAATAGCAGAGACCTCTATCTGGTTCGTACCCTTGCCACTCAACCCGAGAATCAAGCTTGCCTAGCCCTAAAGCTCCCCAGGCTACATGAGCTAGTTTTGTGTATCCCAGTACACATTAGATACCAATCCGTGCATATGACATGCTTCCCCTCCTCTAAGAACTCACTCCTGAGTTCGTAAGAAAACCCAAGAATGTCCTCTAGAGGTTAGGTAATGTCTCCCATGTTGCCTCCTCCTTAACACGATCCTTTCTTGTATTCCATGGTAGTTCTGTTCCTGATCTGTCTTTTATGAAATTCAAGAATACTCTCGGGTTCGTGTGGAATAAAAGTCAAATCAGTAACTTCTATTATTTCTTGAGGAGAAACAAGATGATCATCAACACCTAGTAACTCTTTTAGGTGTCCGACATGAAAAACTGGATGTACTTTAACATCAGGAGGCAATTCTAGTTTATATGCAACTAGTGCAATTCTTTTAATAAGCTTGAATGGACCGCAGTATCTAGGGGATAATCTCGGAACCAAACTAGTACGTAGGCTCTTGGATTTCTTGGGAATACGTAAATATACCATTGTCCCTTTAGAGTACGCTTTGGGTGAACGATCTCTATCAGCATAAATCTATCCCAATCTTGGGCACTTCTAATAGGCTCCTTGGCAAACTGCAACATTTCTTGCATGTCTTGCAAGAATGTCCTTGCAGCATCATCATTTATTCCCTTGAACTCAACCATAACTGGTGACTTAGGTTGAAACCCGTACATAAGCATAAAAGGGCTCTCTTAGAATCGAAGCATATCTGCAACCAATTGGTTAACCCTCTCCGTGCTGCCATCGGATTGTGCATGATTTGAGGAACTCATACTTAAAGTAGTTTCTAACTTCTCACTTGTAAACTTAGAGTCCCTGTCACTGACTATGTCTGAAGGCAAAGCATATAGCTTAAACAATTGGTCCACAGACTCGTGAGCTAATTGAATAGATGATATGGTCGATCTAGTACTAGGTAAGAATCAAGCCATCTTTGTCAGACGGTTGACTATGACCCAAATGGAGTCATGACCCTTGCGCATTCCGGGCAAACTGGTAATAAAGTCCATGGAAATACTTTTCCATTTATTACCAGGGATTTGCAATGGTTGTAATAAACCCACGCTTCTAAGGCGTTCTACACTAGTAACCTGACAAACCCAGCAACCTACCACATAGCTTTCAATAAATGCACGCATCTTAGGCTAATAAAAGGTATGTTTCACAAGAGATAGAGTCTGATGTATGCCTGGATGTCCAGCACTAGGGGCATCATGACACTCCCAGAGAATCTTGGATTAGAGATCCAAAACATCTGGCACACATATCTTTCTATTCCGAAACAGCAAGCCATTCCTAATCATCCATTGACCTCCTGTTGCCTGTACCGTAGGTGGCACAATCCCTAAGTCCTGATCAACCATGGAGCTCCCATCCTTGACCTTTTGCCAGTAAGAACTGAAATGATTATCAGTTGTGCAAAGCCCTCTCAAGGTATGACATTTTTGTAAATGACATAGCATTTACAAACTTGACTTGACTTAAGACATCGGCCACACTATTCAAGGAACCCTTTCCATAACATATTTCAAGATGCTGTCTGAAAACAACTAAGACAATCCTGAGGTGTCCAATGTGATCCTCTAGTGATTGGCTATATATCAAGATGTCATCTAAGAACACAATGACGACTTTGCCCAAATAATTTTTAGACAAAGAGTTTGTCATTTGCGGGAAGGTAGCGGGAGCATTGGCAAAACCAAAAGGCAATACGAAAAACTCATAGTGGCCATACCTAGTGCGAAAAGCAGTTCTATCTATGTGTTTAGCATAGATATGGATTTGATGGTAACCTGTACACAAATCAATCTTACTGAAGTACCCGACCAATCGGTCTATCAAATCATCTGAACGAGGAAGAGGGTATTTATTCTTAATTGTCACTTTATTCAATCATTTATAATCTACACACATCCTCCAAGAGTGAGGAAGAGGGTATCAGCCCACGTTTCCTTCTTGGTTAGCGGCCTTTACGTGGGTCGACATGCTTGACCCCTTCGGGCTCACCACGAGTCCCGGCTTGGTACCCAACGGTTCACGGTTTGTACAATGATATGGAGAACAAACTTGGCCCTCACCATTCCCCACTCACTTTCACGTGCAGTCAACCCGTCCCACGTTTTGCTTTCCCGTGCGTGCACTTCAACGTGCACCACAAGATCACAACCCACAAGATGGCATCATGACATTACTTGCAAGACGATACTAAATGGAGTGCCAAACGATCGCTAGAACGCGCTTGATTGCAATAGAAAATATGTACAAGCAAGAGGGAGCATAAATGGCTGATGACGTTTTCCTCATTGAAATCAAGCTCGCATGAGAGAGCACTATCCTCCATTGGCTTAGGCAATAAGCCCAAGTAACAAGGAGGAAAAGATTTCGAGCCCATGCTGAGAGAGTAAGTAGTCTTTGTGAGAGGTGAGGATGCCACAGCGAAGAAAAGATAAGGGAGTTGAGAGTGAGGAGGAACAGAGAGAGGAAAGACAAGAAAGGTGAAGAGAGAGAAGAAATAGCGAAGGAAGATAGAGGTGAGGGTCTCTGGAACATGGCTAGTGGAGGATTCAATGCTGCATCAGACCTGGGCACATTAGGAGCCCGTGACCAAGAACCATTATTGTTTTCGGAGACAGGGGAAGAAAAATCCATAAACATGTTTGGGTGGGTGACTGAGGAGCTAGAACGGGGAGAATTGGAAAGGAGGGAGTTGAAAGGGATGATGGAGGCCATTCTGAAGAAGATGTCGGAACCGTCACCACAATGGGCGGTTTCAACCAAGAAGAAAAAGAAATATGGAAGGTCAAGCTCTCGAGGTGCTAGAGACCCCTCTTGGCATGTATGTGTTTTCCCTCATGAATAAATGTTTTGAGATCGTTCTTGTGCAAATATTTTTGAAGTCTGATTTCTTGTTGGTCCTTTGAATGTTGGCACAATCACGCACTTTAAAACGTGGAAACGTAAGGGTGACTCACAGAAGGCAAGGGGGTGGGACGAGGATGGCACAGCGCGAGCACGGACTACATGCACAGCACATGCACTGAGGGCCCTTTTGTGAGGTAGAAAACGTTCCCCCGCCGGGTTCGTTCGACGTTTCTAGTTATTATTAATTGTCACTTTATTTAATCGTTTATAATCTACAACTTCCTCCAAGAACCATCTTTCAGCTTTCTTAAAAGGACAGGTGCGCCCCAGGGTGACTTGGGCGAATATAGCCCATGTTTAGATAGTCTTGAAGTTGTGAAGCTGACTCGTCCTCCTTGAGTTGGCTTATCCTATAAGGTTGAATACTAATAGGTTGAGCCCTAGGTATGTGATGATCCATTTCCCGTTCTGGAGGTAAGCCTTCCGACAGTTGTGCACGGAATACATCAGTGAAATCATCTAACAACGTTCTCAATTCTCGGTGTTCAAACATGCTTAAATAATTTTTGTTATAAACAGAGACAACAAATGCGAAAATTGGAATCAAAACACTGTGATACACATCAATATGAGAAGTCTTTAATATTTTTCGAAGCTGCATCGCATATACAATAGGTCCGTGAGAAGAGGGAATATCATCACAATGAGTACAAAATCGAGTGTCGTTGTCAAAAAAAGAGGGTGTATGTATGTTCTTTCCATCAAATTCGAATATCGTGGGTTTTAAACCCTCTATTCCAATCAACAAGTCTACATGTTCCAAGTGCATAACATAGCACATGAGTAGTTGTGTACTCTTGAATTTGGATGAAAAGTTCATCGACCTTATGATCCCAAAATTGCTTCCCAGCTAGAAGCTGCTCCTCGTAAGTGTGATCGCTAGGTGTCGTGGATAACCCCATCCTCTGCAAAAGTTGTAGTTCACAAAATTGTGAGAGCTGCCCAGGTAAAAAAGAATGTGAACTGTTTGGTCCCTTACTTCTCCATAAGCTCAAAAAAGGTCATGGGGGCCAAATAACGAATTATTAAAAGTGCAATTACAAGAAAGTGGGCAGGTAATGACATTTACAGAAATACCTGTCAAATCGATGCTTAATTAGACCCTTAGCTTTGGTTCCTTGGCCTGCATGGGGCTTTGCTAGACCTTGCATCAGGTTCTTGTGCTTAGGATAATAATTCTGTGTGTGGCCTCGATCCTTGCAAATAAAATAGCATCCTTCTTTCTTGAGCTTAAGGGTGGGTAGGAAACAGGCTCTACCATTCTTCATATGAGTCAAATTCCTCTTGGAGGCATTGTCAATTGACTTCGACTCCCCTGTACCAGTTGGTGATTGGAAAAACTTCCTCTTGTTCTTCCCACTCGTGTCGATAGTAGTGGTTCCCTTTGCGCTGGCCATAGTATCATCATAGATGCACGCATAGTTCATGGCCTCTTGCAAAGTGGTACACTTGTTCTTGATCTAAAGCTTATATGAATCAGGCAAACCATCCACAAAGAAGCCCAACAAGGTGACGGGGTCCATCTTTGTAGCTCTGGTTTTGAAAGTCAAATTCAGTTTGGACATATCAAGGGCCTTGAGCTTGCCTACAATATCATAGTCTTCCTCTTTCTTTAGAAATTCTTTCCTGAAGACCTCTTCAAATTTGATCCAAGTGGAGGGCTTCAACCATAGTTCCTTCCACCAAAGTAATGCTTTCCCTAGATAAATACCCTGTTGCAAGTTGCATCTTCTTCTCATTAGGATAAAGGTGAAACTAGAAGTGTACTTGCCACTTGTGCAAGCAAGTGTCGACCACTTCCTTGGTCCTGGATTTTTGATCTTCAGGATAGGGATCTGGTGTAATATTTGGGCCCAACACTGAATCTAAAGGAGCAACATGTGTGAGCGCTTGAACAGTGCTAGTCAAGAGCATGATAGAAGCTTGAATCCCTTGGAGTTGCTACGTCAACCTCGGATGATTCGAATTAACTAGTTTGAACTTTGCGTCAAGAGCTAAGGTGAACTCACTAAAGGTAGTCTTCGTAATCAAATCATCGTAGAGACACTGGTCATCTCGTTCGTGGTAATCCATATCTTGATCACCCTCTGGAATCCTGGGTTCCCTTGAATTTGCCATGAATAAATTGTGGCAAAGGAAGAGAACTTTGGAATTGAATTCAGAGGAGAGTGCAGTCTAGGAGAGAGGAGCAATAGGTAGATTCGAGACTAGGGGTGAGAAACAAACTAGAGGCAAAAAAAGCAAGGCTAGAGGTAGGAAAGAGGGCAGTTGATCCGTATGACAATCAACAGCAACTGAAGCGGGCTGACAAGTTTCAAAGAGGGAGGATAGTTGGTGCGTGATTCTTTGGGTTGATAGAGACATGAGATCTGCCATGTTATAGGCTCGAAAGCCCTAGCTTTTAAAAAGCCTTGCTTTCCAAAAAAGCACATCCGCCTAACTTAGGAGGGCTCGTGCTTTTTTTAGCTTCCAAGTCCCAAATGCTGCTCACCCTAATTGCGAACTATCCAACTCCTATTTCATAACTCTCCTTGCCCTCATCCATTAGTGCAGCACTAAAACTCGCAGTCAGTTGCATGTCCAATTTTTCCATAGCCTAATCACTTCTCTTCTAGAAGTTCTACTCATACCAATCTACCCGCCATGCGATCCTCTCCACTCCTTCCTAGCTGATCACTCTCTCCTTGAACCCTCAATGACTCTTCCTAACAATGAATTCATATGGGCTCTCCCTCGCCTCCCTTCTATCCCAATCGAGGCCTAATTGATGAATCAACAAGCCCATGTAGGGTATCACTAGTAATTTCAAATTTGAATCATACTTAGAGGAAATCACGTCCACTCTTTCTTGTGACAGAGATTCATACCTCAGGAGTTGGTTCTGATACCAACTGACATGACCCCTTAGCTTTCCTAAAACATTTGACCTACAAGCAAACACAAGAACACACCGAATGTGAGGATTCTGAGTAGGCTGCTCACTACCCAACCATGACACCTACCGGATACAATCTCGAATAAGAGACGTCCCTTTCGATTTACGAGCTGAGCTATTGGCATCACGAAATCCCAACTAGACCCTGACTAGCCTGGACCAGGTGGCGTCTTGAGGCCTTAGATTTGCTGACTGTTGGGCCTTGGGCTACGCTAAGATGCAAGCGCACTCAATCTAGGATCAGACCTAGCACTAGGGAACTAGACTTACTCCCATCACCTCAATGAAGGAGGCTAAACCTCTGGGCCCCTTTTATAGACTCGGGCCCAATGTGCCAAAAATAGCATAGACCTCTATCTGGTGCGTACCCTTGCCACTCAACCCGAGAATCAAGCGTGCCTAGCCCTAAACCTCCCCAGGCTACCTAAGCTAGTCTTGTGTACCCCCACTACACATCACAGATACCAATCCGTGCACATGACAGATGTGGTGTCACAATGATGGAAGCGGATGGAGTGACACTAAGAGCTTCTCTATTCAAGGCATCATTGCATACTCCAGAGGGGTCATCTTTTTCATTATGACAATTTAGAGGGAATGTCAGTCGAGACATTAGCATTTGGATGGAGGCCATTGAGTATGTGGGGGCAAATAGTGTTACGTTAGTTTGTTTCGGATGGTGATCTCCAACAAGGAATCAGGCAAGATTCTTGAAGAGAAGTGCCTTGACATTACTTTCACTTCTTGCATGACACATGGATTGAATAATCTATTATTAAGTTGGATTGGATGGATCATGCCATTGATAGGGCTAATCAAATTGTCTCTTTCGTCACTCACCACCACTATATTTTGGCTATGTTTAGCAAGAAATTACCAAAGAATCTCTTGAAGTACTCTGACACACACTTTGCTTATAGTTTCACCAATATTGAAGCAACTTTTAAAGCTCAATGCAACTTGTTTCTTCTGAGTAGGATACATGGCATGAATATAACTTAAGTCCATTGTTTTGGATGACATCTTGTGGGATGATGTTGGCCTATGGATTTAGGTTACAAGGCCTATTCTCAAAATGTTGAGGCTCTGGGAGGGTGCATGAAGGAATGGGTAGGATGACGGAGACAATTCATGTTTTGGGTGCTTTGTAGGCTCAGAAGGAGTTAAACACACTTGCAACCTCTCATTCACCTTTGGAGTTCCAACCTTTGTTTTGGACCCAAAATATCAAGGGAAGGGGCAAGAAATGGAGATAGAGGTGGTGAGATAATATTGACATGTCTTGTCTCAAATGCAGATGATAGCTGAAAAGTGCAAGAGGAACTGTCAAGCAAAGGAAAGGGTCATTTGTTTAGAAGGATGGACAAAATGATAGGTTAAAAAATTGCTTTGTTTATTAGTGGGAGGACAATGGGGAAGATGCTCCATTATTGCAACGTTTGGCCATTTGCATACTCAACCAAGGTGCTAGCTCTTTGCCTGTTGAGAACTTGTGGAGCAATTTTGAAAACATTTGATCTAAAATGACGAATAAGCTTTGGGGCTCAAAAGGAAAATGACCTTGTATTTGTTAATGAAAATGTGAACCGTGTTAACAAGTTTAGGGTAGAGTACACTCTTGAACCAAATATTGGATTTTGACCTGATGGACGATCTTACATAGTGATGCAACAAAGGATGCTCTTCAACGTGAGGATGATGATGAGGCCTCAAACCATGGTGACAAGGATTTGGAGGAGGAGAAGGAGGGAGAGGTCTCTATTACTATGCCACTGTCTGTTGGGCTAATTGTAGCTTGCATGACACTCTTTATCCATATATCATGTACTTGACTCTCAAGTACATTTTCCTATTTTGTATTGAGGCTTTCAAGATCAAGGCTATAGGACTGAGGCATGGCCTCCTTTTCTTGTATTTTGCATATCATATGCTCTCTAATTTATACTATTCTACACTTATATGGCATTATTCACATGGCAAGCATCTTCATGATTATACATATTAGTTTTCTATGAATTTTTGTGTGCTTCTAGAAATTTAAAGATGAAATCAAAAGTTGAGCTACTAAAAGTGATTTTTTTTTCATATTTTGGTGTGTTTCCATGTGATTTGATGGCATGGCGTTCCCATTCCCCCTTCCACGTTCCCCATCCAAAATGCTCCTGTTCTAGCATTGAACATTCATGTGCCCTTCAAACTATGATGTATTGTCCATTTGCTTAAGTAATAATAGTCATGAAGTGGTAAGAATGAAAACATATGGGATCAAGGAGGATCAAAGCACAACAAGAGATACATAGCAAAAGCAAACACTCAATCTATTGCAATGTGTACTTGAACAATACAAAGATAGGATTCTTATATAGAGACAGCCTTTAGAATAGTCAAACCATGCAGGATCCTCTCATCCACATTTCTCCTTGTGGATATCCTTGATCCACATCTCCACATCATGTAGTCCACATCCTAGGGTGGCTACGTTAATACATTCATATACCATACCTTAGCCTCTAATATGTGCTCATGGCACCATATCTCAACACCTCCCCTTGGTGCCAATGATCCATTGGCTACTGTAAGGTGGTCAAATGTGAGTTACAAAGCCATCACCTCCCCTTAGTACATACATTGCTACTTAAGGTGGTCAAGTGTGGTTTTTACACGTCAATACCTCCCCTGGGTGCTTTCATAGCTACTCTTAGGTGGTCAGGTTTGATTTACAAACGTGTGGGCTGAAGGTGGCAAGGATGTTGCTTCTCAATATATGTTGTTCTTGTCATTCTGCTCATGGCTTGATAATGACCTCCACGTAGTTGACCTCCTGGTTCTTCAATATGCAATCTTGTTCCTTGTGTCCCAACTTCTTGCAATGGTGTCACTTTGGTTTGTTCTTTAGTCTGCAGTCACTTTGATAGTGACCCATCCTTCTGCAATGGTAACACTTCGTTGATGTTTTACTGAACAATGCTAGTTCTTCATTATTGCTGCTGCGTGTTGATGTCGATGCCTTCAACTCTCTTTATTTTTCAAGAACAGAGGATATACATTCCTCAAACTGTGGATCTGGGAGATTCTTCAAAGTGATTGTGAGTGCGCTGTACTCTTCTGCAGGCATGCTTTTAAGGAGAATTGCAAGTGCATCTTTGGTCATAATGCTTTTGATTTTGTTAACAATTTGTGCCATTGATTCATTGAAGCTCATGTGCAAACCATAGAATTCAATCTTAAGACGAATTTCTTAGTTTTTGGCTTTTGCACCAAACACTGTGTTCAAATCATCCGATGCATTCTTGGCATGATCCTTGGAGTCTATCTGATGAATTATGTTTGGACCCAAGTGCAAACCAATGAGTGATAGTGCTGCTTTGTCTTTTCTCCTTCCAGGCATCATTTTGTGCAGGGGGATGCTTGGCTTTTGTGCAATCTTCTTTTATAGTCTTCCAAAGCTTTTGATGCATCAGGAGATACCTTATTTGTGTAGACCAGGTGTGAAATCCTTCCCTGGTGAACTTCTCAACAGTTGGGGTGCATATTGCCATTGCAAAGGCCTTACTAGAGCTGAAGAAAATTTCAAATCTGGTAGTGTCTAATTGCACATGTCTAATTGCACACAAAAAAATTAACTTGACAACACGTAGAGCTCAAAAAGGCAATCACTTTTCCTTTTTGGAGCATGTGCAAATTCTTCCTGGATTGGAAGTTACGGCTTGTCAAAGTTTTATGAAGAAGAGGGGTCCAATTGATGATGTGGTTCAAGGGTTCATATGCTGCATGCAGGACTGTGCTTACAAAGGGTGGGTGGCACTGCTGACTATGCATGCTGATGTGGCATAACTAACCCTAACTCTAACCATTGTGGGTTAAGTTAACTACACCAGGATTGAGTCTTATCTGCCACATGGCAAAACTTTGACCAAAGACCATTAAACCAAACCTAGAGTTAACCATGGTCTAGTCCTATCTGCCATGTGGCTTTTCCTAATGTCTAAGACCTTGGAGAAGTAGAGAAATGGAGATGGCATGATGGCTTTGAGTTGGAGCCCGTTTGGCTGGCGTAGTTCTGAGTTTGGCTGGCAGATCCCATTTGGCAGGAGGGTGGCGGCCTGCATTGTTGGTGGAGGGCATTGCAGTGGAGCTTGATGGAGGCCATGTCATGGAGGTAGGTATGGATGCACTTTAAGTTGCTGGAAGTGCCGCTATGCTGAAAGAGCTTACAGTGGGTAGAGTCGATGAGCCGGTACCTAGGTCTAGTCGTTCGTTAAGGTCACTGGAGAGCCAGCGCTGTTGGTTGGAGCATGGGCATCGACACTGTGGAGGGCTGTTTGTTGGCTTGAGTGTGAAGCTATGGCATCCTGTAGATGGCTGCTCATAAGTGTCACAGGAGCATTGGAGCCGCTTAGTTGTAGAGCTACTTATGGACTGTTGTTTGCAAGTCGTTGGTCCAAATGTGCTCATTTTGCCACAAAGATGGATAATGATCTGCTATCCTTGGAGCTTGTGGCTACTTGAAGAGTAGCATTGCATCGCGAGCACTGGATGGCTCTATTCTCACCATCGTGTTGGCCTGCATATCCCTTGTTGTGTTGCTTTGCCTAGCTGTTGAGGTGGGAGCTTTGGAAGCACTCTCTCCAAGTGAACAGAGAACAAATGGAGATGAAAAACTTCTCCATCTCCTTTTTTGAGATCCAAACAGTTCCTATTCCCTCTCTCTTTAAGACTAGAGTGAAATCTCTCTCTCTCTCTCTCTCTCTCTCTCTCAATGAATTGAAATATAGATGAAAATTCCTCTCAAATGGATGGAAAGTCTTCTATCAAAGAATGGATGAAGATATCTCACCGAAAGTGGACTCTCATGGAGAACACTCAAGAGAACTCTCAAACTCTCGATCACTCTCACTCTCAAGGGTCGCAATGCCTCAGTGGAAGGCAAGGGAGCTCTAATACCATGAAAAAATATGGGATCAAGGAGGATCAAAGCACAACAAGAGAGACATAGGGAAGCAAACACTCAATCTATTGCAATGTGTACTTGAACAATACAAAGATAGGCTTCTTATATAGAGAGAGCCTTTAGAATAGTCAAACCATGTGGGATCCTCTCATCCACATTTCTCCTTGTGGATATCCTTGATCCACATCTCCACATCATGTAGTCCACATCCTAGGGTGGCTACTTTAATACATTCGTATACCATACCTTAGCCTGTAATATGTGCTCATGGCACCATATCTCAACAAAGAATGGGTCTTACACATCATTACATTAGTGTACTTTCCCTCAACAAGTTTGTTCATTCATAATCACCCAACTGCTTGTTATTTACAAGAGTAGTAATTAGATTGTTACTACTAGTTTGCCTTATAGGCAAGCCCTTCTATGTGTAAATATGGCATTTCTCCCCCTTTCCACACCATTGCACATTTCTGTAATTACTTTGACAAGTTTACACATCATAGACTTGAAATCCAGATTTGCTTGTAGAATTATATTGAGAATAGCAGAGTGGAAATAATAAATTAGCTTTCAATACTACAGGAAGAGAGCAAATAATTCTCTGTTTCCCTCATTGGATATACACCACTTAGGCCAAGGCAAACATCCAATGGTGGATAAACATTAATCCCAATAAAAAGCAATCTCAGCAATGATGGAAGATGCACTTCATTGGAATTTGTGTCATCCAAGATGAGGAGGGAACAACGGCTTGAGAATGTATCTTTCAACATGGCAAGGTACACTCCATGGAGACTACCATGTTGGCATTGTGAACTTGGCATGATATTGGGTAGTTTTGGGAAATTTAGTGCCCAAGTTCATGTCAAGAGAGCTTCTTGTGTGTGCTACTAGGGCTAGCCCAACCCTACTAGTAGTTGAAATCCAATGCCCCATGCAAGTCGGAATGCTAGAGTGGCATTTTTACAAACTCTACATTGCTAGAACAACCTTGTTTGAGGGATTTCTAGCAAAGAATTACAATTAGGCATTGGGATTAGCTCAAGCCTATCCATCTTCCACACTATTGATCAACTAGCTTGCCAAGACCCCTATTAAGCCTCATAAATATCACTACAAGATGAGCCCAAGCCTTCATGGGAACTCGTTGCAGCCATTCTAACTTCAACATGGTGATGTTGAATTTTCAGCCTTAGCAGCTGTTGTCTCTGTGCCAACATGGACTTAGGTAGAATAGAATGTGTGTGTAGAGTAGCGGCAAAGCTCCGCTTGTACTTGCATAAGGCTAGAAATAATCCCTCTTAGAAATCCAACTTGCATGTTCTACATGCAAGTTCTACATACGATTCCTACATGCAACTCCTACATGCAACTTCTACATGCAACTCCTACATGTGCGAGTTCTACATGCAACTCCTACATTCGAGTTCTACATGCAAGTTCTACATACAATTCCTACATGCAACTCCTACATGCAACTCCTACATGCAAGTTCTACATGCGAGTTCTACATGCAACTCCTACATGTGAGTTCTACATGCAACTCTTACATGCAACTTCTATATGCAAGTTCTACATGTAGAGAGAGAATGTCTTAAAATTCCTACATGCAGTGAGAAAAGCTCTCCAACTTGTATAAATACCCCATAATGGAATGAAGCCCACACTCTTTGGGGCATTGTGTTGAGTTCTACTTTGGTATTCCAAGCAATTGTCTCTCAAGTGTCCATGCTTCCTTGCACTCCATGTCCAAAAGCATGTCCTAACCTTGCAACTCCTCCTCCCTTCTCCTCCAACCTTGCAAGCCATCCTCTCCCTCTCCTCCTTCCTCCTCCTCCTGCCTTCTCCTCCTCCTCCTCCCTCCTCCTTTCTTCACCTCCTCCCTCCTCCTCCTCCTCCTTCCTCCTCCTCCTCCTCCTCCCTCCTCCTCCTCCTTCCTCCTTCTCCCTCCTCCTCCTCCTCTTCCCTCCTCTCTCTTCTTTGCCCCATGCTCTTACACCTTCTTCCTCTCCCACTCCTATGCTCCCCCTAAACTCTTAGTTCCTCAACCCTTAACCTCCATGATCTACAAGGGAGACGAGTTCTCCACCATGTACTCTACCCTTAACCTTGGAACCTCTTCTAAACTCTGGAACCTCTCTCTAAACCTTGGAAACTCTCTCTAAACCTTGGACCTCCTTCTAACCCTGGAACCTCTTCTGAACCTTGGAACCTCCTTTGAAACCTTGGAATCTCCTTCTAAACCCTGGAACCTCTTTCTAACCCTTAAACTCCTCCTAAACCCTGCAACCTCCAATGAAGACGAAAGACTTCATTACCTCAACCATGATGATACACGTTCCTTTTACACATGCATGCACTATGTTTGCTTACCACACTTAAGCCTACGTCTCACCGGAACACAACTCGAGGTCCTAATCTACACGTATACTACAAACGACAACTGCGATATATCTGTAGGTGACAAAAAGCCTCGGAACCTTGCATACTGAGAATACCTTGCTCTTCTTGCGAAAGCCGTGGGAAAGAGCCAACATTTGGCACCGTTGCCGGGGAGACTAGCATCTCAAGTAACGAGTAAACATACACAAGTATGTGTAAAAAACAAACTACTTCAAACTTTCATGAACATATCATTCAAGAGCTAGGAGAGCTAAAATTTTTCAAACTCAAGTAAAAATAAATAAAATTTTCCTAGCTGAAACTCTTCATTATCGGTTTAGGAAAATGCATGTTTTCTGGAAAAATAGCACCTTAAGGAATAAATCAAACCATGTGATGGTTGTCACAGTGTAGAGCTTGAAATTCTGAACATTTCTCCTTTTTACGAAAGCACATTTTGACACAACCACCAAAAGTTATGGGCAATTGATGATTAAAGGTTCTAAATGCCATAACCCAAAAGAAAAATTAAAAACACCTCCCTAGTCAAACTTGGACAAATTCAAAGGTGAACATGTGTTTGACTAAATCCATATCTCCCCCTCCCCTATAAAAAAACACCCATCCCTCTCATACTTTTTCTTTCACATGTTGCCTCCATCCTCTTCCCCATTCCGAGCCCTATGCAAGAGACTCCTCCCTCTCCATCGACCACCACCCTACTCCCATCCTCACATGGTAAGTTATTTTGAGCCCATCTTACAGCGATAACCTAGCCATCCACCCATCGTCCATTGGTCCTCAATAATCCCATTACATCGAGAAAGACTTGGAGAGCGTTCAGGTGACCATCTCTTCCTCCCTTTGGATTTCCGTGAAAGTTTTTCGTTTTTCGTCAAAGTTTTTCGTCCGTCAAGTTTTTTCTTTTTTCTTTTTTCCCCCTCCCCCTCCTCCATCTCCCCCTCCACCCTCCCCTCCATCTCCACCACCCCTTTTCCCCCCTTCGCCCCCCCATTCCTCCCCCCTCCATCTCCACCACCCCTTTTTTCCACCCCCCCCCCTTCCTTCCACCACCACCCTTTCTTTCCCCCCCCCCCCCCAACCCCCCTCCTCCATCTCCACCTCCCCCCCTTCCATATCCTCCATCTCCCCCTCCACCACCACCCCAATTCCCCCCCCTCCTCCATTCCTACCCCCCCCCCCCCCATCTCCACCCCCACCCTTTCCCCCCCTCCCTCTCCACCTCCCCCCCTTCCTCCATCTCCCCCTCCACCACCACCCCCATTCCCCCCCCTCCTCCATTTCCACCACCCCCCCTCCCATCTCCACCCCCACTCTTTCCCCCCCTCCCTCTCCACCTCCCCCCCTTCCATCTCCTCCATCTCCCCCTCCACCACCACCCCCTTCCCCCCCCTCCTCCATCTCCACCTCCCCCCCCTCACCACCACCCTTCCCCCCCCCTCCTCTCCATTTCACCACCCCCCCTCCCATCTCCACCCCCACCCTTTCCCCCCCCCCTCTCCACCACCCCCTCCACCACTCCCTCACCCCCTTCACCACTCCCCTTCCCCCCCCCTTCCCCCCCCCCTCTCTCTCTCTCTCTCTCTCTCTCTCTCTCTCTCTCTTCCCCCCTCTCTCTCTCTCTCCCTCTCTTTCCCCCCCCTCTCTCTCTCTCTCTCTCTCTCTCTCGCTCTCTCTCCCCCCTTCTCTCTCTATCTCTCTCTCTCTACCCTCCGCTCACATGCCTCTCCCTAGTCTAAGGGCCTAAGGCCCTTACCTTGAGATTGGCTGCACCAGCAACCCGACGCAGCCCGTGGCAGTGTGCTAGCTGTGCTCGCCTCGCCAGCAGTGGCACCCGCCCACCCCACACCAATGCCCGTGCCATGCCCTCAGCCCTCTCCCCTCCTCCTGTGTCCTCCCCCCTCCCGTCCACCCTCCCTTCCACCCACCCCTCGCGGCCACACGTAACACCCCCCTGGATCGCCACGCAAAATCCCCCCCTCCCAAAATGAGTTTTTAAATTAATTATATTAAAAAAAAACTAACCTAAACCTAACCTACCCGTTAGATTAACCTAGGTTAAAATAGTAGGATAGGTTAGGTTAGTAGCTTAGGTTAGGTTAGTGTTGCTAGTGGTTAGGTTTGCATTAACTCTAATCAGGTTAGTATACTAACCACTATTAGTTAGACATAGATATAGGTAGATTAAGTCTAACCTAGCTGTTGTTAGGATAGGTTAGTTGTTGCTAGGTTAAGTGAAACTTGTTAGGTCAGTTAGTTAAACTAGCTATAGTTAGCTAGATCCACAGTTAGTTTAGGTTCAGTTAGGTCACTTACAATAACTGTCCAGTTATAGTAACTGGACAATCACTATACATCAGAACCCACTAAACATTATCCTCGACAGTACAGTCATTCAAAGGGCTTTCTCACTGCCAACACACGGTGCCAAATACCCTACACGGCCTGCCGATGCAAAGTTTCTTGAGGTACAGTCTCTCCTCACCAAGGGCACACTGTTTCATAGGGACGGCATATTGCTTCGCACAATCCTTAACCATTGCCTCAAGGAAGCATCACAATTTCTATCCACAATCCTGGGGGTTAAATGTAGCAAGAATTGACCCCTTCCACTCCACACATTTGTTTTGCTGAGTAGGAAGCTAAAACAAGATTGGGTCCAGCACTTAGTCATCTAAAGAAACTAGATGGTTCATCAGGCCAAAAATGTAAAATTCCACACTTATTGTTTATAATCATAAAAAAATAGTTGCAAGAAAGAGAAATGACTCTGCCCTAGTCACCAAAACCAATTAAGGAGTTGGACATGCCCTTCTCACCAGTATGGGAGCCGTCGCCAACTTCTCCTACTATCACATTGATAAGTGCAGATGCCTTAGAAGAAATACCTATTCTGGAGGTTGGGATTGAGGAATTGCCCCATGAGATGCTACAGCTTGGTGCACAACTAGAACCAATATATCTCCAACAACAGCAACAACCAGAGCCTGAGGCAAGATCGACACCAAAACTTGAGGAAAGATGGGCACTAGAGCCTGAGGCTACATCATCACTAGAACCGCCCATCGATGCCAGGCCAGTCGATGAGCCACAAGGGGAGCTAGTGCTAGATCAACAATATGACTATTGTACACAAGGGACTGAAATACCATTGGAACAACCTCTCCCAAGTACTACAGAATCATCGGGATGGCTACATGGGCACCACTTGTATCAGCAGTATCACCAGTCCTCATCACCATCTGTCATTCTCCAACATCAAGCTAGCCAAATGATCCAAATGTTAGAACTATTCAATAGCTTGGCCAAAGAAGAATATGCAAGAGAATTGGATAGACAGACTGCAACAGAAATCGAAGACCATTTCCAGGAAATCGCCATAGAGGTCAAGGCACTTCGGGCACAGATAGATGAGAAGGAGGTAGAAGAAGTGCGCATGAACCAAGCTCTCCAAGCTCAAGAGAAGGCAGTGAGGGATGTGACCTCCAACCTCCACCAAAGTCAAACACAACTGACAACAGCAGTACAAGCAACGGCAATCCTATAGACCTACTATAATTCCTTGACATCTGCACATGCTCAACAGACGGAGGTAGTGGCACAAGCTTGACTCACTCTAATTCACAAAGAAGAAGAGCTCCAGGATTGCAAATACAAGCTTGAAGACATGAAACAATATTTGGCAGTACGTGCCTTCTAATAGATATCAATGCTCCACTCTCGTGTAACTATGCGGGAACCAACTAACTCTACTTGTAAGCCCCCCATATGAGGAGAAGGCATTTGAGTAGCTCGGTTATCTGGTAGGTCCTGGTTTGGACACCAGCAGATGGGGGCCATGTGTGGCCTGATGGTTAGACAGCTTCAGATAGAGTTGGCACACCGCCAACTAGGCTACATGCAAGTGCGGGAAGGCATCCCTTGACTGACGGCACTGAGGGTAGACGGAGCATTTCTCGGGGCAGCCCACTCTCGGGTTGCGGGGCCCATTTGGAGCCTCAGATGGTCCCGAATGGCTCTAGGCCAAACGGAGACCGTAGGTTAGTTGCTCTGCTTTGCGCACCAGTTCTATCATATGGTCGGTGGCCTATTTCGGGACCGACCCCAGCCGACCATTTTGGGTGGACTGGGTTGGTCACCCAATTGAGCCTAACCGACTACGACTAGTGGCTAT
This sequence comes from Dipteris shenzhenensis, assembly GCF_047967505.1. Taxonomy (NCBI): domain Eukaryota; kingdom Viridiplantae; phylum Streptophyta; class Polypodiopsida; order Gleicheniales; family Dipteridaceae; genus Dipteris; species Dipteris shenzhenensis. The sequence goes on from NC_141615.1 coordinate 43,318,401, forward strand.
ATAAGAGCAAGCCCATGAAGCCCATTTCAGCACTGGCTACAGCAACCCTGATTCCTTAGCATCCAGCCTCCTTCTACTGTTTCTAGCATGCCATCGAAGCTTCTTTCACAGGAGCGCACAGTTGGGAGGCAGTGCCATCTATTGTATCAGTTCTACAGTAATCAAAATTTTGATTCTTCATACTATCTTGTTTTCTCTCTTGCATATGAGATCCTGTTATCTGTTGTGCACAGACGTTGTATTATTTTCTTACATGGTATTAGAGCGTGGACTCTAGCAAGAAGACTTGGTAGTGTGTTTCTGTTTGCGAGCAGATTGTGAGAGATGGCCCAGCCCGCAAGACTACGAATCCCACTGTTCGGTGAAAGCGGAAAGTTGGACGGCTCTAACTATCCACTCTGGAAGATCAAGATGAAGACCACGCTAAGCGTATACGAGCTTTGGGACACTGCTACTGGGGTGGAGTGAGGCCGGTTGCAAGACCGGATCTAGCCAATGTAGGACAACAGATAGTACAACTGCGGATGAGATTCTCACGTGGACAAGAAGAAATGCAGATGCACTGTGTTCTATTGTCTGCAGTGTTAGTGATTCCGTCACGGCATTAATTCAACATGTCACCACAGCGGAGGAGGCATGCACAGTCTTGAAAAATCAGTACGAGACCATGAATCAGACGCAGATTTAGAATCTGGAGACTCAACTCGTGAATGAGAAGTTGTCTGAGTCTAAAGCAGCAGAGAAGTTCATCACCAGGGTGAAGAATCTGCGCGATCAGATGACTGCGATTGGCATCACCATCACCATCGAGAATCTAGCACGAAGGTGCATACAAATTCTCCCACCAAAGTATGACGGTCTTGTGACGGCACTGAATACACAGAATAGAAATCCATCCCTCAACTTTGAGGATTTCAGCGCAATGCTTATGGAGGAGGAGATGCGTCAAAAGATGAGGACTAGAGAAAATTCGGCTTTCTGGACTGGATCAAAGAAAGGTAAGGGTAAGGACTCTGGTAACCCATCTTCTTCTAATGATAAAAAGAGAAAGAAGAAGATCAAGTGCTTCTATTGCAACAAGGCAGGGCACAAGCAGAATGAGTGCTGAAAGAAGATTGCAGATGAGAAGAATGGAGTAAAGAAAGAGTCCAGCAACAACGCACAGGCAGCACCAATAGAGCTATTCATAGCAATTGAGGAGATTTGCACGGAGGCAGTTCATGTACCTGTGGATGAACCTTGGATCATTGACAGTGGTGCATCACACCACATGACCAGTCGGAAGTATTGGTATATCTCTCTACAGCCGGTAGGGAATGACATCTTGGTAGCAGTCGGCAATGATGCAAAATGTCCAGCAAAAGGAAAAGGTACGATTGATCTCAAGTCAGATGGAGTTGTAAAACAGTTGTCCGATGTTCTTTATGTGCCAGATATCAAGAGGAACTTGTTGTCCATTTCTGCGATCACGGATCGGGACCTCAAAGTTCAATTCAATAATAATGGTGCACAGATCCTGGATCTTCAAGGGAAGGTCATTGGTAAAGGTACACGGTGCAACAACATTTACAAACTCTCAGTTTTTAGTGCTCGAGTGGACGTGAAGAACACTAAGCTATGGCATGAGAGGTTTGGTCATCTAAACCTTAATTCTTTGAAGGAGATGCATAAAAGTGGAATGATTGCAGACCTACCAGAAATTTCAAATCTGCCTGATGTATGTGAAGCTTGCATGATGGGCAAGCAGCATCGGCATCCCTTTCCTAAAGAGGCTAGTAGGGCAAAGGCTCCTCTAGAGCTCGTTCACACGGATTTCTGCAGAAAGATGGAGACCGAAGCTTTGGGTGGTTCCTACTACTTCATGACACTAATCGACGAATACAGTAGAAGGATATGGATATACTTCTTGAAGACGAAAGACGAGGCTTTCAGTAGGTTCAAGGAATGGTATGTAATGGTCGAGAAAGAATCGGGGAGGAAGGTGAAGAAGTTGAGATCAGATAGAGGTGGAGAGTTCACATCGACTGAATTTGAAAGTTACTGCAAAAGTCACGGGATCAAGAGGCAGAAACCCCCGCCACATACATCACAGCAAAATGGAGTAGCAGAATGCAAGATGCGCATCATCTGCGAAATGGGCTGAAGTATGATGAAAGGGAAAGATTTGCCAAAGACTTTCTGGGCTGAAGCATGTAACACTGCAGTTTACATTCTGAATCATAGCTACACGAAGGCTATGAACGGGATGACTCCACTGCAAGCCTTTTCTGGTAAGAAACCTTCAGCTACACATTTCAGAGTTTTTGGATGTGACTGTTTTGTGCATGTCCCTGATGCTACTAGGACCAAATGGGAACCGAAGAGCCGAAAATGTATTTTCTTGGGCTACAGTGAAGAGGTGAAGGGTTACTATCTCTATAACCCTGTTACCAAGAAGGTAATTGTAAGTCATGATGTGGTCTTCTCAGAACAGCTGCATCAATTGGAGGAGGATGCTTCCTTCCCAGACAACCAGGACAAGGATATCCATCTAGTACTGCCACCAACAGCAGACCGAACTCCCCCAACGGTGCTTGGGAGGTTTCAAGACAAAGAAGATGAAGAAGAGCCTGTAGAACCACAACGGCAACGGCCATTCCCGAAGTGGGTAAAGCAGCTTTTGGATGGCAGAGAACCTCCAGCCATTGAGGAGGAACCATCCGAACACCGCCGGTCCAAGAGATTAGAGGAGCAAAGAAGTGCGTAGGAACACTTGGTCAACTATGCTTTGATGATAGAAGTGATCCATGTTGATGAACCCAAGTGTCTTGAAGAGGCACATGGTGATGATAGGTGGATGGAGGCTATGCAGTCGGAGTATGGCTCCATAATGAAGAACACCACTTGGGACCTTGTGGATTGACCACCAAAATGCAAGGTAATCAGAACCTAGTGGGTGTACAAGACCAAGTAGAAGTCCAACGGCACATTGGATAAGTACAAGGCTCGACTCGTGGCAAAAGGATTTGCACAGGTACATGGTTTTGATTATCAAGATACCTTTGCTCCCATAGCTCGACTAACCACAATTCGCAGTGTTTTGGCTTTAGTTGCCTAGGGAAGTTGGCTTGTGTTTCAGATGGATGTGAAATCTGCCTTTCTGAATGGAGATGTCAAGGAGGAGGTATACGTGGAACAACCACCAGGTTTTGAGATTCTCAGTTCAGAAGGTAAAGTTTGCAAACTGAAGAAGGCACTTTATGGACTGAAACAAGCCTCACGAGCGTGGTACCAGTGAATTGATGCCTACTTTCTACAAAACGGGTTCAGAAGGAGCCCATCTGATGCAAATTTGTATATCTTCAGAGAAGGAGGCAGGTGTATGATCGTGGTCCTTTATGTGGACGACCTTGTCATAACAGGGAACCATGTAGAGAAGATCTCGCAAACGAAGCATTTGCTAGGAAGAGAGTTTGAAATGACAGACCTCGGACTGATGCATTTCTGTTTGGGGATTGAAGTTTGGCAGGAGCCGAAACAGATCTTCATTTCACAGCTAAAGTATGCTGGAGAGATATTGAAGGCATTTGGCATGGCTGAGTGCAAGACAGTTGGTACCCCTATGGAGGTTGACATGAAGCTCTCAAACGAGGATTCATCACCATTGGTGGACGAAGCAAAGTATAGACGACTTGTGGGCAGCTTGATTTACCTGTGCAACACAAGGTCGGACATCAGTTTTGCGACTGGTGTACTAAGCAGGTTTTCCAATAAGCCCCGAGAGAACCATTGGAGGGCAGGGATGTGGGTGCTGAAATACATCAAAGGCACACTTGATTATGGCATCATCTATACCAAGGGCAACATCTTGACCAGATTTTGTGACTCGGATTGGGCAGGAGACGTGGATAGCAGGAGATCAGTGACAGGGTACTGTTTCTCACTTGGATCTAGAGTTGCATCATGGGTCAGTAAGAAGCAACCCATAGTTGCTCTTTCTTCTACCGAGGCCGAGTACAAATCTGCATGCTTTGCTTCTTGCGAGGCAGTGTGGTTGAGGAGGATTTTGGGGGACATGGGTGCACTAGAGAACAAGCCTACACAGTTATCATGTGACAATCAGAGTTGCATGGCAATTGCAAAGAACCCGGTGTTCCACGCTCGCACAAAACACATTGAGATTCAATATCACTTTGTATGCGAGCTCATCATGGATGGAGAGGTCGACTTGGTGTACTGTTTGACTACAGAGAATGCTACGGACATCTTCACAAAGGCTCTTGGAAGAGACTTGGTGGAGAGGCATCTTCATCGACTTAGCATTGGGCCGAAAAAGTAAGTTCACTTGCGGGTGGACATTGAGGGGGGGTGTTAGATATCAATGCTCCACTCTCGTGTAACTACACGGGAACTAGCTAACTCTACTTGTAAGCCCCCCATATGAGGAGAAGGCATTTGAGTAGCTTGGTTATCTAGTAGGTCCTGGTTTGGACACCAGATGGGGGCCATGTGTGGCCTGATGGTTGGATGGCTTCAGATAGAGTTGGCACACTACCAACTAGGCTACATGCAAGTGCGGGAAGGCATCCCTTGACTGACCGCACTGAGGGTAGATGGAGCATTTCTCGGGGCAGCCCACTCTCGAGTTGCGGGGCCCGTTTGGAGCCTCAGATAATCTCGGATGGCTCTGAGCCGAATGGAGACCATAGGTTAGTTTCTCTATTTTGCGCACCGATACTATCGTATGGTCGGTGGCCTAAGGGACCAACCCCCATCTATTTTGCGCACCGATACTATCGTATGGTCGGTGGCCTAAGGGACCAACCCCCAGTCGACTGTTTTGGGCGGACTGGGTCGGTCACCCAATTGAGCCTAATCAACTACGACTAGTGGCTATATAAGAGCAAGCCCGTAAAGCCCATTTCATCATTGGCTACAGCAACCCTGATTCCTTAGCATCTAGCCTACGTCTTCTACTGTTTCTAGCACGCCATCGAAGCTTCTTTCACAGGAGTGCACGGTTGGGAGGCAGCGCCATCTATTGTATCAGTTCTACAGTAATAAAATTTTTGATTCTCCATACTATCTTGTTTTCACTCTTGCGTACAAGATCCTGTTGTCTGTTGTGCACAGACGTTGTATCATTTTCTTACACCTTCAGCATTGATGAGCTTACAAGGGAATGCAGAATCTTAAAGGACCAACTTGCTACTGCTCAAGAGGCCAGCACTTCACAAGCACAAACCAATATAAAAATCTATCTAGTTACGGCAGGAATCCTAGGGAGATGTTTGGGTTTTCTCACACTCCCTTGAACCACCTGTCATGAGTCTAAGCCCTTGGTTTCCCTTGATTTTGTTTGATGTAAAAGCTAAGCTTTTGACTAAAGCACTAAGAGCATACAGGTGCTTTTCACAATAAAAAGACTATATAAATGTTTCAAACCTATTCGATTTGAAGAGATGGCCAAGTTTGGGCTTATTGGCATGTGAAGCTTTGGAGAGCCTCGCGATGACCTTATCCTCTACTCTCACAACCCTAAAAGCTTGACTTAATTTAGTGATCAAACCCCCATTTTCCTGAGGTTGAAGAGGTATATAATGCTAGCTAAGTGGAGAGTGAGAATGTTATGTGCTCTACTTCGGACTGCCTCTAATGATAGTTGTCTTTTTGTGCCGTCCAAAGTTTAGTAACCGATCTGAGAATGTTGGAGTCATCCCACTCAAGGATGCACGCATGTTTTTTAGATATTGTCTCTCGGCGTTCGATTATGATTACGACTATTAGCATTCAGGTAATATGCCTGTTTCTTATCCATTCATGAGACTTATCCTCGGCGCTAATATTCTTGGTGTTTATATTCTCGGTATTATCTCGGCACCCAAGGAAGGGTCAAAGTATAACTCTTTAGGGAAGGAAGCGCACTGCCTCCTCACCCACACTATGTGTGGTTAAAATAATTATATATTATATATTATAATATTTAAATATTTTTAATTATTGGTCCATTCAAAATTTTTTGTTTTCAATCTAAATTCTTACAACATTCCTCTCATTTAATGCATGTTATCGATGCGAGGGAGCAAGGAAATCCAAGATGGATGCAAGATTAAAGGATGACCACCTTCTTATTCATGTATTTGTTAGACTTCAACTTCCAAAATATGGACATATTCACAAAATCAATAATAAATCACCACCCCTAACATTTGTAGGGAGGATCGGGTCCTAACGGACCATGTGTCGCCTCTCATGTCCACTATTTTACTCATTCTCTTTTTTTCAACTGACCTTTTGCATGCATCCTCTAGCATACTCCCATTATTCCATTGTGATATGCATCCCCTCGTCTCTCTCTGCTCTCTCCTTTTCGTCAAGTGGCCAATCGACATGAATATCCTTTGGAAGTGCTCTTAGATGCTCTGGGTATGGCACACGAGATCCATGGTGTGTACGAAAGAGGATCCTTTCTCCTTGTCTTCTTGCCTTTGCATCCTCATATCTTGTCACCCATCTTTTCATCACATCACTATTAAGCATGCAATAGAGGTTTAGATTATTAAGCAACTCCCTGTCCATTACTTTGCTCTATCCTTTCCCTTGAGGCATAATAGAGGTCATCCTTAGGTCTTCTTCATCTCTTCATATAAGTCGTGAGAGAGAGCTATACACATCAACAAGAAACTTAGAAATATATACAAGTGACTCTTGTACCAACCAACCCTCGGCCATGCTACCTTTGGGCCTTGCATTTTTCCTCATGAAACCCTTCAAGGTCTTCATGAAACGCTCAAGGAAGAACACCCATTGTGCATGTACAGTGCCGCATATAGCAATCTCATCCACCAAATGCATTATGAGATGTAGTTGGCTTGTGAGAATAGAACATGGCCCAGGTCTCCTCCACTAAACAAACTACTTCCATTGACATAACTCAAGCATCCTCAAGCGTGGTGGGATCTATTTTCTTTGAACTCACATACCTAGAAAGAAACTAGATTTGTGGCAGGCAGCCTTTTCATCATGGAGCAAGTGACTACTAGCTTGAAATTGAAGCTGAATCCTACTATTATTAAGCTTGACTTTCGATGCTTCTTTGTGTCTGTTTTGGATGTCAAGTGGTTTAAGGACATGGTGGAAAAAGGCCCTAATGCTCGGGGGGGTCACTCATCATATGTAATCCTATCACGTGAGTTCAACAGAAGGATATTTTTTATTTCTAAAATTTACATAAATAAATATACATAAGGGACTATTTAAAAAAGTTTTGGAAAAAATTTACAGATTTGTATAGAAAAGGGGTATATTTTATTAAATTAAAAATTTATAGATAAGGGATTTTAGAAATAGGCCTTGAACGCACATGATATAAAGGGTTTATACATAGTAACCTCCCCGAGCCCTAATGCAACAATCAAATGCCATGTAAGTGGCTTTGTAACTATCAATTGACTCCACAAAGTTTTGGCAAAGCAAGAAGGACACACTAGTACTATCGCAACAATGTGAATAGGTATTGTACACATATATAAAAATACTCACTTATGTATATTTGATACCTTCGACGCAAGGAAAATAACATGTTTGTATTTGTGTTTGAATAGGTTGTTGATAGGTTGTCTATCAACAACCAATGGTGGATAATAATAGGTGGTGGCACGTCATACCTCTTACGCCACGTTCCAAAGTGATGTATAGTAAATTTACTAATATGGAGCATATGGAAAATGATCATGGCCATGGAGGTGATGATGATCGTGATATGAGAGAGGAGGATGATCATAAGATAGGAGATACAGATATTCAAGCCATTACCCATGAGGATGAGCCTACCATTGGCGATGCTAATTTTGATGAGCACAGTAGCACAAGTAGTAGTGGGCTGAATGTACTTGTAGATCTCCACATTGGTTTGGATATTGAAGTAGATAGTTTGGCAAGGGTTGATCTCATTGAGTATGATATTGAACCGTAGCCCATCATTGTATCATCCAAATTTCTTACATATTGGCAAAACTATTTTATATATTGTCTTATTCTCCTCACCTCATTTATTTTGTGAATCTTCAAGAGCGTGGTTTTTCATGGATTTAAACTAATAACTCAAATGATTTTTTAATTTAAGAATAGGATTCTTAAAAACAAGAAATACAAAATTAGGATTTAATAGTAGTTTTAGCATTATTAGTGCAACATTGTAGATAGATGTTCTAAAATGTATTATGAGGAAATGACAGTGCGAGAAAGTAAACTTTTGATTCTCGAATGACATTTTCATCAAGTAAACTTTTCATTTGGGAAGGATTTTAAGGATTAGTCTAAATATAGACATATGAGTCCAAAATTAATGAAGTAAGTGTTATATTTAAGTTAATGTATAATACTCTCTCTCTCTCTCTCCCCCCTAGGCCGAGCTCTTGCTGCCACGTCAGCTTCGTGCCATGTGTTTTTTTCCATGCATACAACCTGTCTTCTACTCAAATGCTGGAAGAGGTAGAGGCAGAGGTCGAGCAGGCCGATCTAGAGGCCGTGGTAGAAATCATAATATGCAGCAACCTCAAGAAAACCAGTCCTATGGAGGAGGACGTGGTAACTCTAGAGGCAGGGGGAGCCAAAGAGGTCGTGGTGGATGGCAGAGAGGCCAAAATGTAAATAGCAATGTTGAATGCTACTACTATGGTGAAATGGGTCATATGGCTAAAGACTACTATAAAAAGCAGAATGACATCATGAATGGAAAATTGCAGCAAGGGAATTATGCATCTTCTAGTAGACAGGGTGATGACAAAAATGAGCATCTGTTTATGGTGCATCACATGACCAATTCTGTGATAAGTGCAGAAGAAGGCAATGATGTGTGGTATGTTAACTCAAGTCGTCAAACCACATGACAGGTCATGCAGAATGGATGCAGGATGCAAGGAAAATGGAAAGACCAGGATTTGTGGAGATTGGTGATGATACTGCACATCCTACAGATTGGTAAAGTTCCTTTGTCTATGCAGGATGGGAAAAAGAAATACATGTCTGCAGTTTACATAATGAACAGGACTCCCACTGCAGCAATACATGGCATGATGCCAGAGGAGATGTATACTGGTAGGAAACCAGATATTTCTCATTTGAAAATTTTTTGTTGCATTGCCTATGTTCATGTGCCAGATGAGTTGAGGTCCAAGTTGGATCCAAAAGCTGAGAAATGCATCTTTATTGGTTATTCTCTGCAGCAGAAAGGGTATAGATGCTATAACCCTTCTACTCGTAAGTTTACAGTGAGCAGAGATGTTGTTTTTTATGAGATGAGCAGCTGGTATAAACCATAAATGTGATTGATGATGTAGATGCAGAAAATGGTAATGCTGCACAGAATTCACAGCAGCAATCACAAACTATTAGTGGACCTGGAGTGTCCTCTACCAGTGGTTCACATACTTTGCCATGGCCAGGTAGATTGAGATCAGGAGAATCTCCTCAAAGCAATGTAGATAGTGGTATGCAGGTATCACAAAAAGAAAAAGAGAAGGTAGATCAGCCTATGTTTGATGTGAATGCAGGTCACTCTTATGTGGATGGTGAATCCAGTGGCTCAAAACAGAGCATTGATGATGAGTTGGGTATTCCTTCTGTTGTTACACCTGCAGTAAGGAAGACCAGGGATGTTTTGAGAGCACCTGGAAGTGAGCCTATTTTGCGCAGGTCTACCAGAGCTAGGTATCCTGTTGATAGGCTGAAATATGATGGATTTACAGCCATTCACAATGCCTATATGGTCAAAGTGATACAAGAACCAGAACCCACTTCTTTTGAGCAAGCCATGGGATAAGAAAAATGGGAGAAAGCCATGGATGAAGAAATGGATGCCTTGGAAGCAAATGCTACATGGGAATTGGTGCCTTTGCCTAAAGACAAGAATGCAATTGGCTTTAACTGGGTTTATAAGGTGAAGCACAATGCAGATGTTTCTGTGAACAGATACAAGGCAAGATTAGTTGTCAAGGGGTATGCATAGACATATGGCATTGATTATGAAGAAACATTCAGTCCGGTTGCAAGGATGGCAACCATAAGAGCAGTCATTGCTATGGCTGCATCAAAGGGATGGTCTTTACATCAGATGGATGTAAAGAATGCCTTCTTGCATAGTGATTTGCAAGAAGAGGTCTTTATGGAGCAGCCACCAGGTTATGTTCATGCTGTTCAGGTTGAAGAAAGCCTTGTATGGCTTGAAGCAAGCACCTAGAGCATGGTCTGACAAGATAGGATAGTATCTTGTCACTATTGGCTTTCAGATTTCCAAGGTAAATTTCTCACTTTATGTGAGAAAAACAGAGAAAGGTATTATGCTGCTTGTCATTTATGTTGATAATTTGATCATCACAGGTGATAGTGATGAAGATATCCTTCATGTGAAAATGCTATTGAAGCAGAAGTTTGAGATGAAGGATTTGGGAGAGCTGTGTAATTGCTTGGGCATTGAGGTGATTAGATCACCAAGTGGGATACGGCTCTTGCAGAGGCAGTATGGATTGGACATGCTGTCCAAATATGGGATGACATGCTGTAAGCCTATTTCAATTCCTTTGGAGCAGAATGTGAAGCTGAGCACAGATGCAGGTGAGCTTCTGGAAGACCCTACTATGTACAGACGCATAGTAGAAAGTTTGATTTATATGACTATTACCAGGCCAGATTTGAGCTATGCTGTTGGATTGGTAAGTCAGTTTATGCAGGCTCCAAGGAAACCGCATTTGGATGCGGCTAGATGCATACTCAGGTATGTGAAGTCCACATTGCAGTATGGACTATTTTATGAGACTGGGGTTCAAATACAGTTGCATGGATACATTGATGCTGATTGGGCTGGTAATATTTCTGATAGACGATCTACCATTGGATATGTGTTCTCTTTTGGGAGTGCTGCAGTCACTTGGAGTAGCAAGAAACAGCCTACAGTTGCCTTGTTGAGCACAGAGGCTGAGTACAGGGGTGCAGCAATGGCTGCATGTGAGGTAGCTTGGTTGCATAAGCTACTTTATGATATGCATCAGTCTACAGATGGCCCAGTTGTCATTTATTGTGACAACATGAGCAGTATACACTTGGCAAATAACCCAGTCTATCATGCTAGAACAAAGCACATTGAGGTGCATTATCACTATGTGCGGGAGAAGGTTTTACTAGGTCTTATTGATCTAGTTTATGTCAGCACAGAGGATCAGGTAGCTGACATATTCACGAAGGCATTGGGCGCAGAGAAGCTGCGCAAGTTCAGAGACCTGCTTGGTATGCAGGAATTGGGATTGAGCTCGAGGGGGAGTGTTGAGATATCGAGCTCCGCTGGTGATATGCCAAGGTGACCGTTGTGCATTTATGTCACCGACTTGTTAGCTACAGATGCGGTTGGTACACCGCCCATGAATAATAGCTGGATGACAGCTATCCTTATGTACTCTAGTTCGTGGCTCAATTAGTATGCCACCTTAGTTAGCTGAGTTTGGTTTGAGACCCACATATAGGGTTCTTCTATTTCTTTGTACTAGAGTTCTTTTGGCTTTCACAACTAAGAAGAGAAAAACTGTTTTCAGCCTCCACCTTTGTGTGTATTCCCCCATTGTGTATGTGAGAAAGCCGCAAGTGAGACTCCTTCCTTCTCTCCCACTATCTTCACATGGGTTGTGCGCTTTGCCACATGGCACTGTGTCACCCGTCTGGTCCACAGGTCGACTGGTCCACAACTCCTCCTGGTCCTTCTTGGGTGCGTCACGTTCTGTTGGCACTGTCAGGAGGGTTTCTGAGTACCTTTTCCAAAGCATTGAAAGTGTCCAACTTAACGCTAGCACCACATGCCGATTTCCCATTGGCTGATGAGGTGATGAGGGGATTGGGCTTTGGTGCTTGAAATGCAGCTCCAAAAATTGAGGTGTCAATTTGAAGTTTCGCTTCATCTCTATTTTTGTGCAAACAGCCAAGACTGCAAGTACAGTTTGTCATCACCTATCTGCCTCATCTTTTACAGTTAGTGGTTTACCTGTACCCTCAGCACTCATCTTTCACAATTGGTGGTTAGTCGGCATCAAGTACAACAATCATGAACGAGTCGAAGCAAAACAGCTTGCGCGCACATCAGCTTTCCTCTCCCAACAGACGAGTCGAAGCAAAACATCTGCCCGAGCTTGCGCGCACATCAGCTTTCCCCTCAGCCCACCTGCTCTAATGGATACAGTCGTTTCCAATACTCAGATCATTTTGGCCTCCTACCCTAGCGGGTGGGTTTCTGAAGACAACTTTGAAGTGAGACGGATCACGTTCTCGTTGACGGTGCAACCCGGCTCTGAGGAAATCCTTGTGAAACATATGTGGATATCATTGGATCCTTACATGCGAAACTGCATGCAGGACACCATGAACGGACTGTACCTGCCCGTCTTCGAATTGGGGAAGGTATGTTATCCCCACAACTCCGATCTCTTCACCTCCGCACTGGTTTCTTGTGGTGAACCACTACTTCCCACATACTAATCTGGTCGACATTCCCAGCCCATACAAGCGGCCGCAGTGTCCAAGGTGATTGCTTCCGATAATAGCAGCTTCACGGAAGGGGATACAGTGCTTTCCTTTTCAGATGTGGCAGAGTATGCCGTTGTGCGCAAGGGAGGATTAATTCACAAGATCGAAAACCTGTCAGTACCACCATGGTATCACCTGGGAATCCTTGGTAAGAAACAACCGTCAGTTCAAACCGTGAGAATTGTGTGCCAAGAATATTTCATTTTTGCTAAAGCCGAAATTAGCATCTCATCTTTTATGCAAAACCTGCAGGATTTCCAGGGCACACGGCATGGGTGGGAGTGAATGTGATTGGTCAAGCGAAAGCAGGGGACGAAGTCTATGTCACAGCGGCTGCAGGTGCTGTTGGAATGCTGGCTGGGCAACTAGCAAAAGCAAAAGGCTGCCGAGTTGTGGGCAGTGCGGGAAGCGATGAGAAGGCAAGTTCGTTATGAGATATTTTCATTGAAAGCTTCTGCTACAATACGTTGAACGATGGTATTTTCAGGTGAGATTGTTGAAGGAGTTAGGATTTGACGACGCATTCAATTACAAACATGAGGACGATTGGGATGGTGTTCTGAACAGGTACTGTATCCATCTCAGCATCATGCACGCATGTGAAGTAGCAGAATAACCGAAATTTCGGTTGCGTTTTCTCTCATTCATTCTAGCAATATGGAGGACACTATGGAGGCAAAGTTTCTCTGAACCTACAGTCTTTGTTTGTGGAAAAGATTCAGGAAACGCAATCCTCACGACAAAGCACACATTGATCAATTGTGCACTCGGGACTTGACTGCATGTTCACTCTCCCTTACTGTATTTGCATGGGCTATTAAACACGTGTGCGCTCTTATGTTCTACTCAATGGCAGCAATTTTCCAAGTCTACAAGCTGAGCTATGATTATTATGTTTGTACTAGGTGTTTTCCTCGTGGAATTGATCTTTATTTCGACAATGTTGGTGGAGAGATGTTGGAGGCAGTGTTGAATCACATCAACTTTAATGGAAGGATTGCTATGTGTGGAATGATCTCCCAATACAATCAGGTTTCTCTCTTGTTGATGTCATCCATATACATAACCAGACGTTAAGACATCTTTTTTATCTACTCAGGCAAAAGTTATTTTTGGCATTAAATATGTGAAAAGGCTATCTCAAATGTGAACAACTAATTTATAAATATAAACAATAATATAAGGCATTAAATCTATGAAAAGGCTCTCTCAAATGTGAACAAGTAAATATAAATATTAAAATTAATATAGGAAACGGAACCATTCTTATACTTAAAGGTCTCTCTCTCTCTCTCTCTCTTATATCCACACATATGCACACACAACCACTCGCAAGCATGCACACTCATGATTATTGCAAAAACAAAAAAACTTTTGTACAAGTTTGTTTGAATGACTAATAAAGCATCGCATATCTTGTAGGATTGGAGAGAGAGGAAGGGCATTCGCAACCTACTCAATGCTATTGGAAGTGTGTGAAAATGGAAGGATTTTTAGTGGGCAATCACATGGACAAGCATCATATTTTTCTCGAGGAAGTCACTAGCTACATTCAAGCAAGAAAGGTGAAGTATAAAGAGCATGTAACAAGAGGCATTGAGCAATACCCACGAGCATTTATTAGCATGTTCAAAGGTGAGAACATCGGGAAAAGCCTTGTGCAAGTGGAAATATAAACCTTTATCTTTTTATGGAGTTTATAAATTGAACCATTCAAGAATTTGGTGTAAGAATTAATGCAATTGAAGATGATGTGCATATGCTAGCTAAGGTAGACAAACATGCTCGTACTCTAATAAAGTTCAAATGTCTAGCTGGATTGAGCTTACAAGGTTTATCAATTGAATGAGGAAAGTACCAATTACTTTTGTAGAGTTGATTCCTTTTTGAACATTGAGGCAATTTCACTATCCTTGAAATGTTTGGATGATTTTGTTGAGTTGGACACACATGCACACACACACATACGCTCTTACTTGTCTAAAACAAGTATTTTCTCATCATGTTTGGGGTTTTTGGTCTCTCATTTCTATTGTGGAATCACCTCTCTAAAACTCTCCCCTCTCCTCCACCTCTTTCCTTCAATAGTATCCGCGTCTTGAAATCTCTTTCTAGTAGCTTGACCAATATTTTGAACAATAATTCGTGTAAACTCGATTCCTTCTCATGTACCCCATGGTATGTTGTACGGCAACCAATTGGCTAGATTTTTTGAATGATTGAAATTCGGTTATGATTTAAAGACTCAAATAAGAAAAAAACACACCAAAATTTAAAACAAAAACAAAGAACTAGAATGAGAATATACACCAATGCTAGCAATGAAACATGCAGACACAATAGGATTATAATAAAATCAAAAGAGAAGAAAGAGGTTCCATTATAAGCATGTTACTTATGTGTGACTACCTTAATAGGGATGAACATTATTGAAATATTTTTTGAAGGCCTACTATCTTGAGAGAAGGTTGTGAGGAGAAATCCCAAGATCGTGTGCAAAAATAAATATGCATTAACACTTAGAGAGTGCTAAAATGGCACTATGGTTTCCTAATCCTGACACTAAACCTAAGTGATCATAGAAAAGTTGAGGAAAAGTTCTATAAATCGATTATTTCAACTAATACTAGTGTATGGTTATTCACATATGCTTGATGCTTTAATTATTTATAGCAAATTACAAAAGTGTGAATTACAAAAGTGCATGAATAGTTTTGGAAATCCTATGTACAATTTAAACAAATAGATACTTGCAAGCACTATAAGGTGTTCATTGATTTTTGCTGCAAATACCAACGAAATTACACTTTTGTTTTTCAAAGAGAAAAGTATCGATAGTACCGTTGGTAAAGATCTATCATTATTAGTGTTAGTATATGCCAACACTGGTAAAACGTCGGTATATACTAACACTGGTAAACCGTCGGTATATACGGACTATGAATAGAAGCAAAAAACAAAATTTGGATAGAATTATGCTTGTTTGAGTCCCATTCTGCCCCATTATTGTATACGTTTTATTTGAAGGTCTGAGGTAGAAACATGCAAAAATGCCTAAAACTCTCAAATTATATCTTAATACAAATTTTTCTTTCTAAAGAGAGTAGTAAATTGTTTGGATATGAGATACAAAATGGAAAATTTATTGAAGGTATGCTAAATACAAGGTAAACTACTACGTATCCTCCTCCAAACCAATTGATACCTCCTCTGAACCACTTAACTCATCCTCGCCCACGGGGGTTACTATCAACCCTCTATATCACGTGTGTTCAAGGCATATTTGTAAAATCCCTTATCTGTAAAAAATTTCTTAATAAAATGTACCCTTTTTCTTTACAAATCTGTACTTTTTTTCCAAAATTACTTTAAATACTCCCTTATGTAAATTAATTTTTGTAAGATTTAGGAATGAAAAAAAACCTTCTGTTGAACTCACGTGATATGGTTACATATGATGAGTGACCCCCCCCAGGTGCTGCCTAGGGTTTCGATGGGGTCGAAATTACCATCTTAAGAATGAAGCAATCTAAAAAATGAGATTACATTGTAATTGTAAGATCGATGATACAACCAAAAATGCTTGAGAGCAACGATGATTGGAGTAGACTTATATGACAGGTGGCCACTACATCCCAATCAATGAGATATCCTCGACGGTCTATCTCTCTAAAGAATGGTTTTACTCGTACTCCCTGTGCATATCTATACTCCACATCTGTGGAGCCTCAATCTAAGCACTACACGTACTGATGTATCAGAAGAATCAACAAAAAACTCAAATGGAAGAGTCGAGTTGGGGGGTTGTAGTATAGGTTCTATCATCAACATTTTCTTCAGGATATTAAAAGCATATTGTTGTGTATCACCCCAAACGTATGGCTTAGTTTCCCGTGTAAGTTTTGTGAGAGAATAGCATATTTCAACAAGGTATCTAAGAAATCTTTGGCCTATAAATCTCTGAAGCTACTTAATGTTTTTGGGTGGTTTGGCATGTTGAATGATTGACACTTTGTTTTGATCTATTTCCATTCCATCTTGTGAGATGATGTGCCTTAGGAGAATTCCTCTACTTATAGCAAATGCACATTTGGCTAGGTTTAAGCTCAGCCATTCTACACTTGGTAAAGCATAAAATCAAGTGTTGTAGATGTTCCACTCTTCTCCCAAATACTGAAAAATCATCGAGGAATACTTTCATGAAAGATGTAAGATACTCAGCAAATACCTCCTGGATGTACTTTTGAAAGGTTCGAGGAGCATTCTTAAGACCAAGTGTCATGACATTAGAAGCAAATACTCCCCATTTAGTGGCAAATGTTGTCTTGTCTTTATCCTCAGTTGTCATTCTTATCTGGTTGTAGCCATTGAAACCATCAAGAAAACTATAGATTTCATGACCTGCTACAACATCTATTAAGGAATCACAAAATGGTAGAGGAAAAGGGTTAGTAATGGTGGAAGCATTGAGCTTTCTGTGTCCACACATATTCTAAGTTTTCCATTCTTTTTGGGCACAATGAAAATAGGTGATAGCCATGTAACATGGGTGAGAGGATATATAAAACCAACTCCCAACAACTTATCAATTTCCTCTTTGACTTATTTTGCATAGTTGGGATTCATTCTGTATCTTCCTTGGATCACTGGGATAGCATCTTGCTTTAAGTTGATCCTGTGTTGACAAAACTTAGGGTCTACTTCTTTCATATCATTATAATCCAAGCAAAGACGTCCTTATACTCTTTTAATAAGTCTTTTAATGCCATTTTGAAAGGTGGAGGAAGACCTGTACTTACCAAAAATGTCTTGGGGTTGTCGGGGTCTCCAAGGTTCATCTCTTCCAAGTCATCCTGTCAGACTCTAGCACTCTTATGCATATGCTCTTAAAATTGAGTTCTAGCTTCTAGGATGGCCTGTGCATTTGATTTTTGATTGTCTTCATGTAGCGTGTCATCTGGGTGGGCATGATTGTCACTTGTGATACTGTGGTTGATAGAATCTACTTTCTACCATGTTCTATTCTACCATGGTGGGATGTAGGCTGGATGGTTTTGTTTGTTGATTTGAGCATGTATACAGATAAATGATTTTGATTACATCAATTTTAAATATCGGGAAAATAGTAGGATTTCTCCTAAGGAGAATTTCATCCTCATCTTCCTCAAATTCAGCTATCATGTTGATGCCCTTTGATTGTAGTGGTTGAACTTGTTTTGGGAAGCTTCTCTTTGAAAGAGATTGATTTTAAACATCTTTTTGCCTTTCCTAATCGTAATTCTTTCTGATCCCCAGTCTTGTTTTACTTTGGTAGCTTTCAGCCATGGCCTTCCTAATAACATGGAATAGGCACAATCTCTTGTTTTACTTTGGTAGCTTTCAGCCATGGCCTTCCTAATAACATGGACCTTGTTTGTGGCCTTCCACGCCACAATATGTGCATTCTTGATCCTGGTTTTGTTCTTGTTGATTTCCCCAATTCTACTGATTGGGTCTTCTTGGTGGTGCATTGTTGAATCTTTGTTGTCCTTGCCTACCTACTGCAATTTGATTAGCTACCACAGGTGGGGCTTGGTTGTTTGAGTTTTGTACATGAGGAGAAACTCTCCCCCTATACTTTGGATTATACCAGCATCTCTATTTCTCATGATTGTCCTTCCCACAAAATGCACAAGTAACTTTGGGCGGGGGTGGGGGTGTTTTTAAAGTTTCCAATTGCTCCTTAATCATTTGCTCTAACTTAGAGAGCTTGTCTGTTTTCTTCTTGCCTTTTGAATTTTCTTTGTTCTTGCTGTTTCTTTTCTTTATCTTTGAGGTCTCTTCCTCTTCACTCTCATCATCTGATGTGTCATCTTCTGTAGCATCACTTTCCTCATCTTCTCATTAGTATCTTTTTTTATTCCAGAATCAGGATGCCTTTTCGTCTTTTGTTTTTTAGACCTTGACTTTGTGCCAAGTCTTCACTCTACTCTTTGTGCAGCATCAACCATGTTGTTAAAATCATTTAGTCCTCCAAGCTTATCTCTACTAGCTACTACTGTCTATCATTCTTTGTTTAGTCCCTTACAAAAATAATTTCCCAAATGCTCATCAGTGGGTTGTTGATTGTTTGTCAACCTCCTGTTCATATTTCTAAACATTTGTGCGTAGTCTTCAACTAACAGATGTTTTTGCTTCATACTTCGAAGCTTCTTGAGTATGTCTTCTCGAGATTTTTCTTTACGAAAATGGCTGGCAAATCATTGTCTTACCATAAAAAGTTGCTACAAACTACTCTTTTTTTGTGAGGTCCATGAGTTGTTCGAATCCACTTGCAGCAGCCCACCTTGTTTCAAATTGTCTGACACGACTGTTTGGATCTTGTTCTTTCTTGCTAGTGAATTTAGCTGACTTCACCAAAGGATTTTGCATTCTTGGCTGTTATTTTTATCTTTGAGCTAGAGCATGTTGTTTCTTTTTGGGAGTGGAGGTAGTGGATTGAAGTCAAGTTTCCTTTGAGTATGAACAAATAAGCGTGTTGCAAAATTTGTCGCAATACTACTCTTGATTAATTCTTCAGTAGGTGATTGCACCATCAATTTGCTAAGTTCGATTTGAACTTCACTAATTTCTGTGCCATGCACAGAGTTATTAGAAAACCTTGTTCCACTCGGTGTGTAATCTAGATCATGGAAAATGTCATCTTGATCATTTGTTTGTGTGCTTGCTTCTAGTCTAGCACGGTTTCTTGTGAAATAGGCGTAGCCGATTCAGCGAGGTGACATTTTCTCTTGAGAGTTATCCGACATGGACCAAGGTACTCGCCATGTAAGAGAGAAATAGAGAACTAGAGTCACTGGCTATTGTTGACTTGCCTCAGTGTAGTTTGATAAGGAATCTGCTTGCACTTTTCTCGATCTTGTCACCTTTAGCACATGATTGTGCTTGTTGCGCAGTCAGATCACTGTCCGCTTGTAATCTGATGATTACGTGCTGGGTTGTCTTAATGTTGTTGCACACCTGTATGGTTAGAAAAAGTCAGAGTACAATCCACTTCTTGCTAACTCCGACCCACAGCTTCATAGCCACCTCACGTATCACACTTTCCAGAGTGTTGTGGCAACTATACAGTTGATAGTCATTGGAGGAAGTCATTTAGAGAAGTCTTGAAGGAATTCTAGATTTTAAGTGATTTCTGAATGGCTTTGCTCGTTGAATGTGGTTGTGTGCCGTTTTTTCTTTGCAAGAAGTTGTCTTAGTGATAATGCATCATTGTGGATTCGATTTTCTTGGAAGTTGTTTCATCTGATAGTCTATTTTTCCTGTAGTCATTGTAGATCATACGGTTTTCACTCTTTTACAGAATTGCTATGTAGCAACAACAGGCGGTCAAAATTCGAACGCAGTAGAGGATCGCCAATAGTAGTGTTAGTGGTGTCTCCAAAAGACTGGAAAACACCCACACATATCCTCTCCTGGAAATGGAAATGCCAAGGTCGGACAAACTAATGTAGAAAAAATGAAAAGATAGTACAAGACAGAGAAAGAACTAAGACAATTGTTTATAGAGTAGAAATGCAAATACTTTGTATTTTAGCATATGGCAACAACCCTGATGCAAGAGATGAAGACCAGCTTATAACATATTGAGATATTGAGCTCCACTCGTGATATGCGAGGGTGACTGTTGTGCATTTGTCACCGACTTGTTAGCTGCAGATGCGGTTGGTTCACCGCCCATGAATAATAGTTGGATGACAGCTATCTTTATGTACTCTAGTTAGTGGCTCAGTTAGTATGCCACCTAGGTTAGCTGAGTTTGGTTTGAGACCCACATATAGGGTTCATCTATTCCTTTTGTACTAAGAGAGAGTTATTTTGGCTTTCACAACTAAGAAGAGGAAAACTGTTTTTAGCCTCCACCTATGTGTGTATTCCCCCATTGTGTATGTGAAAAAGCTACAAGTGAGACTCCTTACCTCTCTCCCACTCTCTTCACATGGTATTAGAGCTCGGTTCGTGGTAAGGAGCTTAAGGAATCAAACCAAGTTCACGATGTCTTGGTAAGAGGATCAGTGTTGCTTTCCTTTTTCAAGTTTGGGAGCAAATCTTTACAGGTAGCACAGCTGGAAAGTGCAAGAGTGCACTATATCAGATTGGGATGCCCTTTGTGGCGCCGTGAGAGGACAGTGTATGTTGCGGGCCAGGGCGAAGCCCTTCGATGACATTATTTTCTTGATTCAAGGTCATTTAGGGCCCGTTTTGGTGGTGGAAGTTTTCCGCAGGCACTCAGAAAAATGCCCTATTTATTCTGTGCAACACTGTTCCGCAGGTCGGTGAAAAGTTGACATAGAAATTGCATCATATGCCTATGCACAGAGATATTGGGAGTGACAGAATCATTCTTATTGCCTTTTGATGCAAAATTGTCACTAGGGAGTGACTGTGTGGTCAAATACCACTTTTGTCACTTTTGCAGATTTGCCCTTGTGAGGCAGAAGTTGTGTTTTTTGCAGTGACAGAATATTTTGCAGTGTTCTATAATGGCGTCTGATGCTCTTTCATGGATTGTCACTGAAAAGCTTGACAAGAACAACTTCCAAGAATGGAAGTTTAGAATGACAAATTTCCTTAAGGGAAAAGGCTATTGGGAGTTCATTACTGCAAGAACCAATTATTCCTAATGTTCCCAATCAATAGGAGTTGCAGGCATTTAAAGGATGGCGTGAGAGAGCCAGAAAAGTTATGTACTGGCTGTCTATCAGTATTTCAAATTCTATGATTGTGCATATTTAGGATGCAAGCATGCCAAAGGAGGCATGGGGATCCTGTTTTATTAAGTCTCTTAACCACATGGTAAAGATTCTTCAAAACGTAACCTCGAGGAAGTAGGTCCTTTTGTGCTTGCAAAAAGTTTTTTCTTTAAATAGTACATGTAGTCTGCAGATGTTCTAAGATGTGCGAAATCTCTGAAGCCTATATTTGAATGAAGAACTTTGTCTATATTTGTGTTTAGGAGAGCATCTTTGGCTTGGAGCGTTGTTGCTTTTGTTTGTGCTTTACGCAAGTGTACCCAAGAGGATGCGAGAACTTGTCTTACCAAAATTTTCATCATCTTGAAAAAAAGGTTTTCTATGGAAATTGCAAAACGATGATCCATGTGCACTCAGAATTGTCTGGAACAAATTGTGTAAATGGGGACTTGACTGCATGTTCACTCTCCCTTACTACATTTGCATGGGCTATTAAACATGTGTTTGCTCTTATGTTCTACTAAGTGGCAACAATTTTCTAAGTCTACAAGCTAAGCTATGATTATTATGTTTGTACTAGGTGTTTTCCTCATGGAATTGATGTTTATTTCTGTAAAAGAGTGTGGGGTAGAAGAGATGCATCATGGCACAAAGAGTGAGAGCACAAGTGAGGCAAAATCCATATATTAGAATAAAGGAATATCCTGCATTTTATAGAAAGAGAGGATGGTGTAGGCACCTCCTCTATATCAGTGGCAATCAACTCCTACATCAGTGGGAGTGGCCTAAATCAAGGGAACCTCCCATGTGGGGGCCTTTGGCTTACATCATCACTTAGGTCACACAATAGACACCTCATAGTGGTAGATGTGCTTCTACAACACACACACACACATGTGACTCCCCTAGATGCACACATGCACCATAGAGCAAGCCCTTGGCCATACTTATCCCAACATACCCCCCATCAAGGGTTTGCCTCTTACAATGTCAAGGATTCATCTAGTCACATAGTTTCTCATGCCATCTCATGGTGGTCACACATGGCCATCTCATGGTGGTCAAGGATAAATCTATGTCTAGGATCTCATGCTAGCAAAGGTGCCCAAGGGTCAAGGTTTACAAAAACTGGGATAGACCAAACACATATCACATGGCCTACATCGTATGGTGACTAGAGGTGATATACAAAAGACAAAACACATGACATTCTTTTTGGAGTACTACTCCAGGCAAAGAACCTCAAAATTTGACCAAGTGATGATAAACAAAAATTTAAAGACAAGTTGCTCAAAAGGAAAAGGGCCTTGTCTTTTGCCACAAAGTTGGATGTTGTATTTGTTGATGGAGTTCTCTCTTCAACCAGATTTGTCATAGCCCTCTTTTTCTCATTGCAAAACTTTTCAGAGTGATTATTCTTGCCACAATAAGAGCAAGGGTTGATTCTATAACAATCCTTCTCAAGATGATTGTCTTTCCCATAGTGTTTACAATGTGAAGAGAGTGGGAGAGAAGTAAGGAGTCTCACTTGCAGCTTTCTCACATACACAATGGGGGAATACACACAAACGTAGAGGCTGAAAACAGTTTTTCTCTTCTTAGTTGTGAAAGCCAAAAGAACTCTCTCTAAGTACAAAAGGGATAGGTGAACCCTATATGTGGGTCTCAAACCAAACTTAGCTAACCTAGGTGGCATACTAACTAAGCCACTAACTAGAGTACATAAAGATAGCTGTCATTCAGCTATTATTCATGGGCGGCATATCACGAGTGGAGCTCGATATCTCAACACTCCCCCTGGAGCTCAATCCCAATTCCTGCACCAAGCAGGTCTTTGAACTTGCGCAGTTTCTATGCGCCCAATGCCTTCGTGAATATGTCAACTACCTGATCCTCTCTGCTGACATAAACTAGATCAAATAAACCTACTAGAACCTTCTCCCGCACATAGTGATAATGCACCTCAATGTGCTTTGTTCTAGCATTATAGACTGGGTTATATGCCAAGTGTATACTACTCATGTTGTCATAATAAATGACAACTCGCCCATTTGTAGACTCATGAATATCATAAAGTAGCTTATGCAACCAAGCTACCTCACATGCAGCCATTGCTACACCCCTGTACTCAGCCTCTCAGGAAACTGTAGACTGTTTCTTACTACTCCAAGTAACTGCAACACTCCCAAAAGAGAACACATATCCACTGGTAGATTATCTATCAGAAATACTACTAGCCCAATCAGCATTAGTGTATCCATGCAGCTGTATCTGAACCCCAGTGTCATAAAATAGTCCAAACTGCAATGTGGACTTCACATACCTCAATATGCATCTAGCCACATCCAAATACGGTTTCCTTGGAGCTTGCATAAATTGACTTACCAACCCAACAGCATAGCTCAAATCTGGCCTGGTAATAATCATATAAATCAAACTTCCTACTATGCGTATGTACATAGTAGGGTCTTCCACAAGCTCACCTGCATCTGCGCTCAACTTCACATTTTGCTCCAAAGGAACTGAAATAGGCTTACATCCTGTCATCCCATATTTGGAGGTAGTCAATAGAGCGAGCAAGAAAAAGCGAGCGGGCCGAATGAAGTGAGCGAGTTTTTCCACAATTCCTCTTATGAGAACAAATTTGAAACCCAACTTACTATAGCAAGATGTTGTCATAATAAGTATACCAATATTCAAACTTACAATCCACCCTATCTTTCAATTGAAGAACATAAACATTACTCAGTCTGATAACATTGAACAATATCACTTCATCCATATGTCTAGAAAACTCTAGTCTCATTATAAAGCATCGGATAGCATCATACATAGAACAATGGTACCATATTCAAAACTAATTACTAAACTCATAACATAAATGACTATTGAAACACCACTTCACCCGCAAAATGTACCAAACTAACACTACCACTTTCCAAATGTGTCCAGGGTTCACCACAACAGTTATCAATCTATGAAAAAATTGGTGTTTAAAACCATGTTCTAATCCTCCTGACATTCATCATCAAGAAAGTAGTTGCGCGCACGTGGATTATCTAATTGGCACTCATCATATCTCGTGTCGGCTGACATGAATCTTGCCATTTTTTCTGCATAGTAGGCAACAAACTACTCGGGGGGGTCACTATGTATAAACACTCTATATCACGTGCGTTCAAGGCCTATATTTAAAGTCCCTTATCTGTAAAAAATTTCATTAATGAAATGTACCCCTTTTCTATACAAATCTATAAATTTTTTACAAAACTATTTTAAATAGTCCCTTATGTATATTTATTTCTGTAAATTTTAGAAATAAAAAAAATCCTTCTGTTGAACTCACGTGATAGGGTTACATATGATGAGTGACCCCCCCGAGACAAACTACAACAAAACATACATTTCAAAGCAAAGTAAGTCAAAGTGGAACCACGAAAATAATTTCCAATAAGAAGAACTTGCCATCCTTAAATTCGCTACCAACAAAAAGAAAAAAAAATGCTAGATCAAGGCCTTACAAACAATATCCAAATGATCAAAATTTGTACTTTCTTAATTCAAAGGCATCCGTAAATGTTCACTATCTACCATATTATAAAGATGCTAAATAACATTTTCAAAGTCCTCAATTTCAGCATTCAAAATATATAGGAAAAAACCCAGGGCCAGTAGCATACTACTCATCAAATGGATCTGTGACAAGCTCCACTCTCTCTTCTTCCCCCTCTCCATCATGCTATGACCTGATCCGTTTTCTAGAATGATTTGCCACAAGTGGCTCAACAATGCTAGCCACAATACCACTGTCTGAATCAAATGAAAAACAAGGCCTGCCAGTGGCCTGACAAGCACGCATAAGAGGGGCTGTACCACAACCCATCTCTAGAACCAGCCCTCTAGGAACACAGAGAAGAGACATAATGCAACCTACAAAAAAACTACTCCTCTCTAGTCCACCTCGTGCTAGCTGAGAAGACATCAGCATGATTGTCCTTGCAGAGGGAGGTATGTAGTGAGTCTAGATATCTTCATGTGGATCAATCAATAGCTGTTGGAAAAGTGGAAAGCTCTCCTCCCAAAAAACTGTTGGATTCTTCTTTGCTCTACGTATGAGAGCTAATACCGAAGATTGCATCTCGGAACCACATGGAGAAAAACATGCACAATATATTGACTTCAACTAGCAAGCATTATAGCATGAAAGAAGGCACTTTCCCATCAACAAACTGTAAAGAAAAGGTGACTTATCCTTCCAAACATAGCATGCATAGGACTCACGAGGAGACATTTGTCAAAGACCCCAAAGGAGAAACAAAAAAGGACTCAATACAACTGACAAACATAGAATGCATGGAATGGTAGCTTACCTTAACACTTTTACCATGTTCTCTACAAAATCCATATGGAAGCTTGTCATGAATGATCACACGTCTAACAACCTCCAAGCCTTGGACATATGCAAACCGTTCCATCCAACCAATACATTGTCCTGCAAGCAATTACTTTTATTTAAAACTAGTAGAATGGAAACAAAAAATGTGAAATGTCACTTGTGGTATTGTGCCTTACCTGCCAAAGGACATATGCATGCCAACCAACCACTATCAGACAAAGAAACTGATGCAACTGCAAGCCCATGCCGCACATGGTCCTTGAGCAAGACATTCCAAGTAGGAGTCGGTCCTCTCTCATCAATTAGATAGCTAGATGGAAAATTGAGCAATATAAAATCTAAAGCCCACTTCACCTTCTTACTCATCCTCTTGTAGTCCTGATCTCGACTAGCCACTATAATGAAAAACTCATGCAAAATAGCATACTTATCATTTCTTTTAGAGTCAGCAAAGTCTTTGCCCATGGCAATGTAATCACCAACCGTACAAGCAAACAAAGGTGTGATGCCACGGGCCAAGGAAATGTCAGGTGACTATGATTGATGGAACACATATTGCTTCAAAAGTCTTGAGATTGATTCTCCACCTATATGCAAAAGCAAATCAATTACAAGCAAAACTAGTGATAAAAGAACAACTCCATAAGTAAAACACCACCACACCCTTACTTGCACTCTTTGTGTGATCGATTTCATGATGCATAGGACTAGATGGTCCCTCATCTAGAAAGAGAACAATCATAAACTTATTAACGCAATGTCAAAACGAATTGAAGAAAACAACAATAAACAATCATAGTGTATCTTCCTTACCTTTTTTTGTAGCATGTTCTTGTTTCTCTTTCTCTTTCTCTTTCTTATCTCTCCTTGAGCTTCCCTCCACTTTGTCCTTACTTGCTTCACTAGCTTTCTATGAAGCATAAGTGTTGTACAAGTCTCTTTCCCGCACCAGTACTTGTCCTTTAGAGAAATCTATCCACCAGGGGCAATGTGCTAATTCCCATTGAGAGAGACGATGCATTCCAGGTGGATACATGCATGCAGCATGACCAATCTCCACCCAACTCTTGCACAAATTTGGAATGTCAAAGATCCTTTTCTCTGTTGCTAAGTGGGAGAGATATCTATCAAGAAACAAAAAAATTTTGGATGTCCCAAACCATTAAAAGGTCAAGAAATCAGGTGGAACAACCATCAATGATTGTGTAATTACATGAATCAATAGCACAAACATAGAGAAATAAAAAATAAACATTGGATTTGAATTGAAATCATACCTATAAAGCACCCTATGGGTAGCCATGTCCAACTCAGATAGTCCATCTCCTTTTTTTCCACCCTTATTCTCCATCTTTGTTTCCTTTGATCTTAGCACCACAAACATATGTTTTCTCCCCTCCAATTTTATATCCTCCATGTATTGCTGCAATGTGTAATCCTTAGGGGTATCCAAAGGAGTGCCCATTGTTGTGATCACCCTCAAATCTTCAAGCACTTTCAATGACTGTGTCTCCATCTTCTCCAAAAATATTTCTCTACTAATCCACCTAAACAGTAAAAGTTGATGTAATTTTATAATAAAAAATAAGAGTCATGCCATTGGTAAGAAACATACAAAAACCATGAAAGTTGGTTTGTATTGGTAGTAGAAACACACCCTTTGTACTCAAGGTTGCCCACAGGCATGAAGTACATGTCTCGCATAGGTTTAGTGGCTTCTAACAAAGAAAGGAATATATTTTTCTTTTCTAATCTCAAATCAGACTTTGCAATGAGTTGGAGCTTCTCCAATGTCACGCAAGAGTCTGTACCATCAAAGCACAAGGCAAACAACTTTTCCAACCAAGCCTCTCCAAGACCAGGATCTATACAATTCAACACCTATCCAAAGATGACATGTTAGTCACTTAACTTCAAAATAAATGCAACAAAGTATAGAAAATTCAATTCACACCTTTCCCATCCTATCAGCAATTCTCTTTTGAATTATGGTACGTTGCTTTCCTTCTACCTCTCCCCTTTGATCTAAAGGTAGCTTTCTAGATATTTTGTCAATTGCCTTTTTAAGCTCTGTATTGTACTCCACCTACATCCATAAGTTCCAATTAGAGAAAGAAAAGGAGTGATAAAGAAATAAGAGTCAATATGAGTGCGATATTCTACCTGGAAGACAAGCCTTGCTAGATAACCTCTTGTCAATGGAAACCATGGCTCCTTCCCTTTACTCTCTTGAGCCCTCCAATTCTCTATTGATTTGATCTCACTCGAAGACAATGTTCTCATAAACACCAAAGGGTCACACTCACAAATGTTGTGTGCATTTATGAGTATGTCCCTCAGACTGGGTTTGATAATGGCATGTTCATTCATACTACAAAACAAAGAGCAAAGTACAACCCAATCAATAAATGCAAAGTAGCACAAAACACAAATGTCAAGAAGCTTCAAAGAGCACATGTACTTACGAATTCATTCATTGTAGCATTGCCAAGAGAGAAATCTCACTAATTTTCCTTGGGTCAATTATTGTGCATACCACTCGTACATGTCTTTTCTTGTTTGTAAAAAAGATGTCCTTGATAACACTCATCCATGCAGTGGTCCTATGATTGCCCTCCCAAACAAATAGCATCTTTCGTGACATAAAATGAAAGTCAGTGTTAGACATCACATCTTTCTCAAACTCTTCATCCACCTCTCTCCAAGTGGGAGACCAACTCTCCCTCATATCATCTGTCACAACTATCTCCTCTCCATCACTCTTGCAAACAGATACAATGAAAGACCCTTTCTTTGGGAGATAGCCCTCCACTTGGAATGTACTTTTGAGTGAAGATACATCATCACGAAGTCCTCTCACTCTTGCATAGGGTATCAACCTACACAATGGTATGCGAGGACACCGATCTGAATCAAGCATCCTACATTTGCCAATCACATCACCTCCTCCTCCCACCTGAACTTCATTGTCATCCAACTCATCCTCCTCCACTCTTGGACCTTCATCTCTTTGAGTTGATGATGTTTGAACCTCTAGACCCACCACGCTTTTTGGTTCTTCCATTCCACCTATTGATGATTCAACATTGTGATCTTCTTTTGTTCCTCTTGTTGCCTTTGTAGCATGTGCCACTTGAACTTTTCTTCCTTTCATATATCTACCAATGCAATTGATTTCCAGTTTAGGGAACATATATCCACTTATGTGCTAAAAGAAAAAGGTTCATCTCTCATGCACACACATTGAATTGATTGAAATAGAATTAACAGAATAAGGAATTCAATTGTTGATGCCAAGACATTAAGATTGCAATACAAATTTCTTGAAGATATTACATGTCCTTGATATAAATTATTGTTACAGATACACAAATACTTATAGACAAGTGCATTGATAGAAATACATATTATAAAAAAGAATTTCATAAGAAGGATATACCTGAAATTATATCTACAAGTACATGATTACATGCATTGTCAAGACTGAAGAAACAAGGGGTTAAGACTGAAGAATCAAGACAAAGCAATGCACATAGTGTATCAACTTGTAGTCCTATCTATACACTTGTATATATGGAATTGCAGTGGTATATATGCATTTCTATGCACTTGTATGCCTATCCCTTACCCTCATGAAAAGACACCCAAAGAGGACAAAAAGGACAGCGCATTAACGCGCTGTCCTTTTTGACCTCTCAAGGTGTCTTTTCATGAGGGGTTCATACTCTAGACACAAAACAAAGCCATGCACTAGTGTACATGCACTTGATTAATGCATTGTCCTTTTTGACCTCTCAAGGTGTCTTTTCATGAGGGGTTCAGACTCTAGACACAAAACAAAGACATGCACTAGTGTACATGCACTTGATCTTAAATGCAACAATTTGTAAGCAAGGAGGGGCTATTGGACTACCCGAGGGGCCAAAATAGACAGCGCGTTAACGCGCTGCCTATTTTGGTCCGTCATGCAATCCTAGAGCATATGCGGGATTGTCTTTGAATTTGACCTTCTTTACCATGCTCGCTACCGGCAGTGGAAGGTAGGTCAGGTGGATATGGAAACAACTATGCAGAATGGGTAGGTAGTACTTTGCATGTCGTTGTTTCACTACATCTACCCCTATTATTGCTTGAATATCTCGCATGGGGGGGAGGGCACTTGGACTGCTTGGGGTAGAAAAAGAGGCAGCGCGTTAACGCGCTGCCTCTTTTGCTACCCCAGGCAGTCCAAGAGTCCCTCCCTTGCATGGATTTTGTCCAAGAGTCCCTCCCCTGGAGGGGAGGGTGGGGGAGAAGCCGAGGCCTTTGACAAAGAAGGTGTGGGTGAGCTTAGCAGAGGGGGAATTAGCAGCTTCTCGTCATCTGTTTGGTTGAATTCACAGGCACTGCCTCAACAACCAGCAATGGAGAGGAAAAACGATGCACATGAGAAGTCGAAAGACATACTCAAACATTCCTCCGGCGACCAAGTTGACTGGAATGGAGTTGAATGGAAACAGAGTTGAGGCATGGGGAAAAAAAGTGTCCAAGAGATGTTGAATGGCTTTCCAAGGATTTCTATTGTCGCTTCAAAGACTCCCTTCAAAGACTCGTTCAAAGACTCGCTTCAAAGATTTTTGTCGTCCGCTTCAAAGACTCACTTCAAAGACTCATGGACGCCTGAAGCAAATTTCCACTTATATCATGAATGACAGGAAAGCGCATCCTCTTACGCATTTCATCCTGAACACAAGAGCAAAAATTCCTGGCAGCCGCAGTAGTGCGAGCCGCATTAGAGGTTGGCTATCATCATTAGAGGTTTGCGACGGGAGGATTTGTTTGTTACTTCTAAGGTTTTGTGCAAAATCTCGCCGCTGATGTGTATTTGAGGGACATGTTGAATGTATACTGTGCTAGGAACCGAAATGGGAATACAATCAAGCTTGCCCAAGCAATTTCGAAGCTTCTTCCTCCAATGCTAGTATTTTAGTTTCTCATATCCAATGCTAGTATTTTCAATATCGCCAAGGCCATGATCGCTTGTATGCATAGCCATGATCGCTTGTATGGTGAGTTGATTGTCGTCCAAAACTTCCAGCAAAGCTTCAGGCCCTTCACTTTTGCAACCTCCAGCAACCTCCAGCAAAGCTTCAGGCCCTTCACTTTTGCAAGCCCCACCCTCAAGACGATTTTCTGTTTCAAATGCTTTTACTCCTGAATTACTCGTCGGCACGTCGCCCTCAGGATGCCTAGACGATAGTCGCCAAGAGCAAGACTGAAACGACCGCGCGGTTTCAACAATGGGAATGTAGAGAACGAAGAGTGTATTACAAACGTAGGTGATGAGGAAAGGGGAGACGCCACTATCAACGATGGATTGAACTACGAAGCTAGCAACGATCCAGATGACGGCCACAGCGATGACGTAGAGCATGCTGACTATCCATTGCCATGTCTATGGCACAAGCAAGGGAGACTTGGCGAGCAATGGAGCAATTGGAGCAATTGGCACAGATCAGCTACAGAAATCAGCTCCTTGGCGTTGTTAATCAGCTACGGAAATCCTTCAACCGTCAAATGAAATGATCTTTACCTGGCATGATCTTACAAAGACTCATTTTGCCTCCGCTCAATCTACAGCCTCCGTTCCATCACAGCCTCCCCCCAAAAACCTCCGCTCAATCTACAGTCTCGAGCACGCCATTCTACTCCACCTCGCAAAATTTCGCTACCAGCACGCCTTTCGTCCCTGCAACTTCCACGCTTGCAACCCATCTTTTCGCTACCCGTCTCTGCAACTTCCATCTCTACCACGTCTCACCGCCATCTGCTTGATTTCTGCCCATTTTCCCCTATTATACTAAAAACCTTTGGATGCCTTTGGTGGCTTCCCATGCCAAAGGCGCCACTCTCTACTAATACTCATGCAGCAGTCCATTCTGCCGTATCTCTTCATTATGGCAGGAGGTGACATTGCATATGCTGAGCCTTCTGAATTGCACTTAGCGGCAAACTAGTTTTCTGTAACGGAGGCTTCAGACCATTTGAGCACTCACATGGGAGGGAGACTCTTGGACTGCCTGGGGCAGCAAAAGAGGCAGCGCGTTAACGCGCTGCCTCATTTGCTACCCCCGGCTGTCCAAGTGCCCCTCCCTTGCATGGCTATGGTCATTGAAGTTCAGAAGAGAAAAGAGGTGTGCTTACCTCAGAATCTCTTTGCTCCTCGAAGTTCGTTGCTCGTTCAACCTTCTTCTGGTTACCTAGCTTTTGGATTATCAAAGCTCTTTCCTCTTTGAAGCTCTTTGCTCGTTGCCCAACTCCTGGAATATGGAAGCTCGCTAAAGCTCTTTGTTTGTTGCCGTTTGGACTTTCTTCTGGTTGCCTAGCTCCTAGATTATAGAAGCGAACAGAGGTAAAGGGACCTGCAGGCTAAACTGTTGAACGTTGACATCGCTTGGTCTTTGTGTTGGTGGGGAGGAAGGGATGGTTGAGGAAAAACGGCCTCCTTCTGACTCCGCCCTTCCTCATTATTAGAGCCGCTTTAATTCTGCCTTTCCTCAAGATTTTGCAAGATACCATGTCGATTTTGCAGTAATGATTTTGCAGGCGTGGCCTTTATAGAAACGATTCTCCAGTGATTCTCCAGTGATTTTGCTATCAGGAGAAGACGTGGAGAATGCTAGCAACCGCATAAACCCATTGTACTAACTCATGATGTCAACCGCATAAACGGAAGGTGGGGGAATAGTAATATTGCTCGTTCATGCAAACGTGAAGTGAACTAACACATTTTAATAGTTTTAAATTTAGATATAGATTTGAGAAGACACACATTTTGATAGTTTTCAATTTAGGCATAGATTTGAAATACTACTCATTTAGTTGTATTTTTTGTGTTCAACTATTGTTTTGAGAAAAAAATTGTCCATCAGTATTAGAAAAAGTGTTATATATTAATATAAAACTATTATGTATTAGTTCTTGTCTTATAATATGTGTTTCTATTCCTCTCTAACTATTGCTAGTAAAATATAATAAATATTAATATTTGATTTTTCAATACCAATATATAAATTTGAAAGTGACTTGTCTCTTTATTCATTTATATTAAATGTACACCCTTACTGAATGAAATGCATGGAGGCATCGTTCAAGTTACTATCTCCATGCTGGCATCTTGTTCAATGATTACCATTATTCTAAACAAATAAACACATATTGTTCAATAAAGACTTACAGTTAAACGACCACCTTGGATGCTAATAGTGGCAACTCTACAAACTTTTTAGTAGCAAGCCATTTGCATTTGACACATAGAGAGACAAACTTGCTCCATCTCTTCTCTCCCATAATCCCTTTCAGTGTCTCTTTCAACACTTCTCTCTACTCCATTCTCTTCGGTCTCAAACTTGTCTATTCCATTTCTTCTTTTGCCTCCCTGTCTCTAGAACCTTTGTGTAGCTAATGCCATTTTTAGTTTTCATTCGCTTTGGAGAACATGAATCATTGACCATTCATTATGACACTCCTTTCCTAGAGGTTTTGTTGGTGGAGCTTAAGGAACACTTTCACATTGAGAATGAGGACATTGAGATGCATCAAGAAATCGGAATAGATGAGCTTGCCATTGTGCTTCCAGTGGTGAACTTAGAGGATGGTCATAAAGGGTTCAAGATTAGTGGCAGCCAACAATCAACTTTAAGAGTTCATGTGCTTGATAAGAGAGGTACTTATGGTGACTTTATGAATCCTGGGGTGAATAGTGTGGGTTCACTTATAGAGAGGATGCCTTTGAATAGTTCTCTTCATGTTGCACTCAAATCTGCAATTCGGGTGGAGAAGGTTACTAAGCTTCCTCTAACTTATGTTGGATATATTGTCTTTGAACTTCCACCTATGCCTAAGGGTTCACCAATGTCTGGAATGGAACAGAATGCTGATGGCCATGTTTGGACAAAATATTCCACATGTTCGCAAGACTGCTTCAATGGTGTTGTGAGGATGAGTAGATGTTCAGGTTATTTGAGATGTTGTAATTTGGATTGTCCTTTCCTTGAACGAATGGAAGTTTTTAATGATACACAGTGGAAAGGAAAGCTTAGGAGGCCTCCTCTACCTGGTCCCATTGATCCAGCTTTGGGGTCACTTGTGTGCAAGCATTGTGATGCAATACCAAAGTGTGTTCACCTATGCAGTGCTATTATATATTATTGCTTTCCCCATGAACGAGTGAAGACAACAAGATGTGCAGTGCATGTGGGTTTCCATGACCATCCAGTTGAAAAAGGTTGAAGTCGAGCAAAGGAAATGCAAGTAGAGGATCTTCTTTCAATGTATGCTAAGTTGAATAGAAATTCATCTTGCAAAAATATCGAGGTGTTTGTGGAACAAGAGTTTGTGATGGATATGATGCTAGCAAAGGATGGGGTTGTTGTGGAGCCGCTAGATGATCAAATGTTTGAAGAAGTACTTGAAACCATTCCACCAATGACCCAGAGATGGAGGCTTCAGAGAGTGGTGCAGAGAGCAAGAAGTGAGGCTAGAGGAGGGGATGGTGGAATGGATTCAGTACTTGATTTAAAGAGGAGATGTAGATATCCATACCTACAAAGTATCCTTTTTCTTGAATAATTGCAAGATGAACAACAACCACATATCTTCAAAATGTCGACCATTGGTCTAGGATGAGGAGTTGATCTAGTGAATCACATGCAGCATGGTGGAAGCTTGGGATCACAATGGGTTCATTTTGACCATGTGCATCGAGTGAGGGGATGGTCAACAATGGATGCTCATGTGTATGACCCATCCATAAGGGAACTGTTAACTATAGCAATATGTGAATTCAAGGTGGAGGATAACCATGCTCAGGTTCAATTCTGGGAGCTACTGAGCAATACAATGGAGAAGAATGGTCTTGAAAAACCTCAATTCCGTGGATTCATGGTAGATGGAGTAGGAGCAAATTGGCTAGCTGTCCGCACTATTTACAATGGTGGACCTGAAAATGTGATGGATGGTAGATAAAGAACTTATGTTTTCCATTGGGAGATGAGCATGGTTGAGCACACCAAACGATGCATTAAGCCACAATTTCAAGAGGAGCATAAAGTTCTATGTCAGAAGTGGAGAGAGGCAACAACTTCAACTTTTGCAGACCGATGCAAACAAACATTGAATTTGTATTGGTCCCCCATTCATGTGAAGGAGGGTGAGCTACCAACATTGCATACGTGGCTAGCTTGGTGGGATGTTAGAGTCAACCAGTGGGGGGGAATGTTCTTATGGCAAGAAGAGCACTCTGGATTTGTTCCTACAGTGAACCTTTCAGAGACAACATTCTAGCATGAGAGCAGCACATGAATATGAAAAACACATAACATTGTATGATGCTTGTGCAGCAGATCTTGCAATGAGTGTCCTTCAGAGTGCCCACTACAATGCCTTTATGAATGGAAAACACTTGGGTACAGGACCAAATTTGGATGCTCTACGTCGAAGAATACTAGGTGGTAGTGGGTCTGGTAAAGGGGACAGAAATAGGCTTGTGGATTTATCACACACAGTGATTGAAGAGTCCGGGATACAATCTCCTGAGATGCATAGACCAGTAACAGAACCGGTGAGCATAAGAAGAAAGAGGGGTTCAAAATGTTCGACATCGGTCCATGCAAATGATAGTCATCAACTAGAGTACATCACAGTGACAACAAGGAGAGTGATAGGAAAAAGAAGACACATTGATTTTAAAAGTCCATCACAGGATGGGGTTTGTAGAGAGATAGATATTCCTGAAACCAATTGGGCCATCAGGAGAACCGAACCACATAGCGTTGTCACATGCTTTGGCTACTTGGCAGAGAGTCGGAGATGATGTGGGGCACTAATCAATGCACTTGGTAGAACTGCAAGTTATGGTGTGCCAGCCCCTTGTTTTAAGGGAAGAAGGCAACATTCTCATGGAGTGACAGAGCAGTTTGTATGGTTTTGTAATACTTTTGTCACCCATACATGGAATGTGGATAAATCCATTCAAGGTGTTCCTGGGGTCTCTCCAGGTGTATGGAAGGTTGCAAGTGGGACATCAATGACTATAGATGAGAGGGGTGCTCTTGTAAGGGCAGGGTTTGTATTTGATAGTGATGATTCTATTGGTGTGATGGGGCCTCCTTGTGCGCAGCAGATCCATACACCTAGCCATGTCCGCCCTTCTCGTTGTGATGGAAAGCTTGTTTCATGGAGAAGTAAGTTGAATAAAGATTTCAAGGAAAGGATACACAAGGTAGTTACGGAAAATGGGGAGGTGGTGAGAGAGAACATCATTATTCCACATGAGGTGCATGTATTCCATGTTCGTACAGCAGGATCAATGTCCAAGGGGCTAACATATAGTGTCTCGATTTCAGAGTTCCCACGTTGCACATTCCTTGATTTCATAGAAAGGGAAGCAAGAAAAAGTCCCTACATGCCTTGCAAGCACATATACTTTGTGTTTATTTGTGTCTTGGGCTTGGCTGAAACGGTGCATCAGTTTATGCAGCAGGCTGCAACGACAAAAGTTGAATTGTTTTAAGCTCTAGGTGGTAGAAGAAACCCATCAAGTATATAGTGTATGGCTTGGATGTCCTTTTTTCGCATTTCCTTCAGAAGCGGATAATATATGTAGTAAACACATAACAATGTGCATTGTTGTTTGTCCGCGCTCGCTTATTTGGCCTCGCTCGCTTTTCTTCGCTCGCTTTTTGGTAATCCCCCCATATTTGGACAGCATGTCCAATCCATACTGCCTCTGTAAGAGCCCTATCCCACTTGTGGATCTAATCACCTCGATACCCAAGAAGTAATGCAACTCTCCCAAATCCTTCATCTCAAACTTCTGCTTCAATAGCATTTTCACATGAAGGATATCTTCATCATTATCACCTATGATGATCAAATCATCAACATAAATGACAAGCAGCATAATGCCTTTATCTGTTTTTCTCACATAAAGTGAGAAATTTGCCTTGGAAATTTGAAAGCCAATAGTGACAAGATACTATCCTATCTTGTCAGGCCATGCTCTGGGTGCTTGCTTCAAGCCATACAAGGCTTTCTTCAACTTGCAAACAAACTCAGGATGAACAACACGCACATAACCTGGTGGCTGCTCCATATAGACCTCTTCTTGCAAATGACCATGCAAGAAGGCATTCTTTACATCCATCTGATGTAAGACCATCCCTTTGATGCAACCATAGCAATGATTGCTCTTACGATTGCCATCCTTGCAACCGGACTGAATGTTTCTTCATAATGAATGCCATATGTTTGTGCATACCCCTCGACATTTAATCTTGCCTTGTATCTATTCACAGAACCATCTGCATTGTGCTTCACCTTATAAACCCACTTGTAGCCTATTGCATTCTTGTCTTTAGGCAAAGGCACCAATTCCCATGTAGCATTTCCTTCCAAGGCATCCATTTCTTCATCCATGGCTTTCTCCCATTTTTCTTTTCCCATGGCTTGCTCAAAAGAAGTGGGTTCTGGTTCATGTATCACTTTGACCATATAGGCATAGTGAATGGTTGTAAATCCATCATATTTCAGCCTATCCATAGGATACTTAACTCTGGTAGACCTGCACAAAATAGGCTCACTACCAGGTGCTCTCAAAACATCCCTTGTCTTCCTTACTCCAGGTATAACAATAGAAGGAACACCCAACTCATCATCAAGGCTCTGCTCTGAGCCACTGGATTCACCATCCACATAAGAGTGACCTGCATTCACATCAAACATGGGCTGATCTACTTTCTCTTTTCCTTTTTGTGATACTTGCATATCACTATCTGCATTGCTTTGAGGAGATCCTCCTGATCTCAATCTGCTTGTCCATGGTAAAGTATGTGAACCACTGCTAGAGGACACTACAGGTCCACTAATATTTTGTGATTGCTGCTGTGAATTCGGTGCAGCATTACCATTTTGTGCATCTACATCATCAATCACATTTACTGGTTTATACCAGCTACTCATCTCATCAAAAACAACATCTCTGCTTACTGTAAACTTATGAGTAGAAGGGTTATAGCATCTATACCCTTTCTGCTGTAAAGGATAACCAATAAAGATGCACTTCTCAGCTTTTGGATCCAACTTGGGTCTCAACTCATCTGGCACATGAACATAGGCAATGCAACCAAAAACTTTCAAATGAGAAATATACGGTTTCCTACCAGTATACCTCTCCTCTGGCATCATGCCATGTATTGCTGCAGTGGGAGTCCTGTTCATTATGTAGACTACTGTAGCAACTGCTTCAGCCCAATAATAATCTGGCAGGTCTTTTTCGTTGAGCATGGCACAAGATACCTCTCCAATATGCCTGTTTTTCCTTTTTGCAGGTCCATTTTGCTGTAGGGTATGACTGCATGAATATTGTTGCTTTATGCCATGCTCCTGCAGGAACCTTGGAAACTCATTTGAGAGGTACTCTCCCCCTCCATCTGACGTTAGGCATTTTATTTGCAGGCTTGTTTCTTTCTCAACCATAGCTTTAAAAGCTTGAAATGCCCAAACACTTCACTTTTCTTTTTCATAAAATACACCCAAACTTTTCTACTGTAGTCATCAATAAAAGTGACAAAATAATCAGAGCCTCCAATAGATGCAGCTTTAGTAGTCCCTACATCAGAGTGGATTAATTCCAATGGCCTCTTACTCTCTTGAACATGTCTAGGAAATGGTTTCCTTGCCTATTTTCCAAATTGACATTCTTCACATAACTTATGCATTTCTGCAACCTTGAACTTAGGCAATCCTGCAACAATATTTTAGGCCTGCATTAATTATAGTCACTGTACATTAACATGACCAATGCGTTTATGCCAGATATCAATATCTGCAACTACACTGGCCCATGTGCAAACATTGCTGCACTCAATTCAAGCATGTCCGCATCCAATGTAAACATCCTGCCCTTCTTCTTCCCTTTTGCTATCAAGCGACCTTTATTTTTCATATCCTCAACAAAGCATCCATGAGGATTAAATCTGAGCTGCAAGCCCTGCTCAACAATTTGACCAATAGAAACCAGGTTCTTGGTGGCTTTCGGGACATGAAATACATCAGACATGTATTTCTTTTTCCCATCCTGCATAGACAAAGGAATTTTACCAATCTGCACAATAGGATGTGCAGTATCATCACCAGTCTCCACAAATCCTGGTCTTTCCATTTTCCTTGCATCCTGCATCCATTCTGCATGACCTATCATGTGGTTTGACACACCTGAGTCAACATACCACACATCATTGCTTTCTTCTACACTTGTCACAGAATTGGTCATGTGCTGCACCATAAACAAATGCTCATTTCTGTCATCACCCTGTCTACTAGAGGATGCATAATTGCCTTGCTGCAATTTTCCAGTCATGATGTCATTTTGCTTTTTATAGCAGTCTTTAACCATATGACCCATTTTACCACAGTAGTAGCATTCAACATTGCTATTTGCATTTTGGCCTCTCTACCATCCACCACGACCTCTTTGGCTCCCCCTGCCTTTAAAGTTACCACGTCCTCCATAGGACTAGTTTTCTTGAATTTGCTGCATATTATGATTTCTGCCACGGCCTCCAGATCGGCCTGCTGCTCTACTCTGCCTCTACCTCTTCTAGCATTTGAGTAGAAGACAGTTTCTTTTCAAGTTTCTCCTGAAGAAGATGCACCACCATTTCTCTATTCTGCAGAAAGTAGAAGAGCAATCAACTCCTCAAAATTAGGAAAATTCCCACGGACAGCAATGGATGTTAATCCTTTCCTAGACCATTCAAGATCACAGAAACTAATTCATCATCTTCCATTGGCGACCCAATAGAAGCAAGTGCATCTGCAATCTTCTTAGTCATTGATGCTCATATTTTCTCTCTGCACATTATGCAACTCCTGCTGGAGCTGCATTTTCCTGGCTTGTGTATTTGTGCTATACAGTTTTGTCAAAATATCCCATGCCTCCTTCAGTGTGCTTGCATCTTGAATATGCACAATCATAGAATCTGAAATACTAATAGATTGCCAGTACATAACTTTTTGGCTCTCTCATGCCAGCTTTTAAATGCCTGCAACTCTTGTTGATTGGGAGCATTAGGAATAACGGGTTCTTGTTTAGCTCTAGTAATGAACTCCCAATAGCCTTTTCCCTTAAGGAAATTCGTCATTCTAAACTTCCATGCTTGGAAGTTGTTCTTGTCACGCTTTTCAATGACTATCTGTGAAAGAGCATTAGACACCATTACAAAACACTGCAAAAAACACAACTTCTGCCTCACAAGGGCAAATCTGCAAAACTGACAAAAGTGGTATTTGACACACAATCACTTCCTAGTGACGATTTTGCATCAACAGGCAATAAGAATGATTCTGTCACTCCCAATATCTCTGCGTACAAGCATACAATGCAATTTTTGCAGCAACTTTTCACTGACCTGCGGAACAATGGTCGTACAGCAAAAAATAGGGCCCTTTTCTAAGTGCCTGCGGAAAACTTCCGCCACCAAAACGGGCCCCGAAATGGCCTCTAATCGAAAAAATAATGTCATATATTGCCCTCTCGCCACACCGTGAAGGGCGTCCCAATCTGAGACAGTGCACTCTTGCACTTTCTGGCTGTGCTACATGCAGAGATTTGCTCCCAAACTCGAAAAAGGAAAGCAACATTGATCCTCTTACCAAGACATCGCGAACTTGGTTTGCTTTCTTGAGCTCCTTACCACGAACCTGGCTTTGATACCATGTGAAGAGAGTGGGAGAGAAGTAAGGAGTCTCACTTGCAGCTTTCTCACATACACAATGGGGGAATACACACAAAGGTGGAGGCTAAAAACAATTTTCCTCTTCTTAGTTGTGAAAGCCAAAAGAACTCTCTCTAAGTACAAAAGGAATAGGTGAACCCTATATGTGGTTCTCAAACCAAACTCAGCTAACCTAGGTGGCATACTAACTGAGCCACTAACTAGAGTACATAAAGATAGCTGTCATCCAGTTATTATTCATGGGCGGTGTACCAACCGCATCTGCAACTAACAAGTCAGTGACATAAATACACAACGGTCACCCTGGCATATCATGAGTGGAGCTCGATATCTCAACATATAAGCCTTGTACCTACTCTTTGAAAACTTCACTGCAAGTGCTTCTGTGTGCATTTTGCCCATTCTTGAAGTGTTCTGTCTTTCCTCTTGTTGTAAGGCACTGATGATGCCTTTTAATGAGGGTTGAGGAAGATTCTTCAAAGTAGTAACCACATAGTCAAAGTCTTGAGGCATGCTCTTTAAAAGCATTGCCATAGCATCATCCTCAGTGACATGATAATTAATTGAGGCTAGTTGTGTCATAAGACTCCTCATAGTGTTGACATGTGCAGCAACATTATCTCCCTCCATTTTAAGTTCAAAGAACTTAATTTTCAGATTTAATTTGGAAGTATGAGAGCTAGCACTAAACAATATGTCGAACTTATGCCATGCTTCAAAAGGGGATTCCAAATCTGAAATGTGGTGTACATAATCATCACCCAAACCTAATGTAATGATTGCATAGGCTTTCTCTATCCTTTTTGCATCTGCAGGTGTAGAAGTAGAGTCAGTGGCTTTTCCTTTACCTTTGGTTGTAGTTTGATTCACCTTCTTGAGAGGATTGAGTTCCTTCCTTGACCATGGATGATTTTTTCAAGTTACTTTCGTTAAGAAGCTAAACTTTTATATTGGCATCGAAAGCTTGTATGTCCTAATAAAAATAAATGTTTGAAACATTCGCCATGATTTGAAACTTTTATGCAAAAAAATTTAAACTTTTGCTAGGATTTGCATTTTTTCCTTCAAAATTCAAAAGAAAATATATAAACAAGTACTACATTCTAGTAATATTGTGAAACTAAAAATTTTATCTTGAAAACTTTCGCCAAGATTTTATATTAATATATAAGCATAGCTTTGATAAAAACGTCCCTGTCCTTGACTAAGTCCCATAGATTTTCTTTCATAAGCATAAACTTTATCTTCATCTACCAAGTATGGAAGCCTTGGCCATTGAACTTGTCAATTTTATAAGTAGCCATGAGAGGGTCTTACCTTTGTCAGGTAGT
Organism: Dipteris shenzhenensis; assembly: GCF_047967505.1. Taxonomy (NCBI): domain Eukaryota; kingdom Viridiplantae; phylum Streptophyta; class Polypodiopsida; order Gleicheniales; family Dipteridaceae; genus Dipteris; species Dipteris shenzhenensis. The sequence goes on from NC_141615.1 coordinate 43,360,183, forward strand.
GTCTACTCTCTTACAAATGACTAATCTTGTTGAACAAAGAAATCTCCCTCACCATACAAATGTATATTTCTAGAGATAAATTTAGAGAATCCTAATTGTTTTAGCATATTCATCCCCAGTTGGCTTCTCCCAAAGTTTCTTGGCTGGGGTCTCTCTTCCCCACGTCCCCACTTGCACGCTCCTCCTCTTCTATGTCGCTTGGGGTTTTGGTGGGGCCAAAATTACCATCTTAAGAATGAAAAAATCTAAAAAATGAGATGACATCTTAATTGTAAGATTGATGATATGACCAAAGATGCTTGAGAACAATGATGATTGGAGTAGACTTACATGATGGACAACCACTGCATCCCAATCAATGACATATCCCTGACGGTCTATCTCTCTGAAGAATGGCTTCACTCCAACTCCCTGTGCGTATCTATACTCCGCATCTACGGGCCATCAACCAATCACACATATTCCTATGGATCCAAATTAAGAGAATTAGACGAAGTGCCATATATGGGTAATTAAAAAACTAGAACAATAAATTATAAGAGAAATAGAGTTACCACCCATGCCTCATTGCCTGTCCTTTTGCCAGTCTTGACATGCAAAATAGCCATGGTATTGTGACGTCTCCTTGTTGCCCTCTTTTGATTTTCCCACTTGTCTGGAATTTATTTGATCTCTTTCTTGGTAAGCTTCCAATCCTCTTTATGCACCCAGTAGGCCTAGCCTTTCCTCCCTGAGCCAATCTCTTATGTTCGACCTACAATATTGAAGTACCAAACCGATGCGAGCTTTCATGTACTCGTCATCAAATTAGTATCTCGGGCGGGTTGGGAATCCCTCCTTGAGCACCGCTATGAGAGCATCCTTCATTGTATTTTCCTACATATGCCACTCTACATATATACCTTGGGAAAGATACGAGATCATTAGGTGACTCATATGAGCAATGACTAAGCTCCTTTGCATCCTCAATAGTCTCACACATGTTATTGATCTAGTAATGAAGGTCCTCAATCATGATAAACTCTCCCTTTCTAAAGCTTGGGATGCTAGATGGACTGGCGGTGGAGCGCTCTAGGGATGGGGGATTAAGCTGGAGTGGAGCAAGCTGGGGTGGTGGAGTGGGTAAGCAAGGGGCCAGTGGCAAGCTATGTCTCATCATAGGTGGGGAGGCAGGAATGTGTAGACTCATCTACATCTAGACTTGCACATAAGCCACAACAAGCACCCCTCTTACTTTTCCTATGGCGAGGGGTGGTATAGCGAGGGGTGACACAGTGTTTTGTGATAGGAATGGATAAGGGGCTACTGGGAAGCTACATCATTTCATCTACTTCTGGGTCTATACCTAAACCACAACAACCACCCTTCTTACTATTCATATAGCCATGCTGCCAGTCCCCAAGCAAGTGATCCCTGTAGGATAGGCATAGCTAATGGCCCGCACTAGGAAGATCCAATGCGGTAGGAGAGGCACGAGATGTTGCAATCCGAGACTAGATTAGAGATTGATATCTCTCTAGTTCGACTAGCCTCATCTGCGAGACAAAGTCCTCTTGACTCATGAGTCCATGGCCTCCTCTCGAATGGATGGACTGCTTTGAGCTAGAAGATTTATTTTGTGAATCCATGATCTATTACATTTGATAGCAAAACGCATATGCAAACAAAAAAAGAAAAGTCAATAAATAAAATTGTGGAAATACTAATGCCAAAATAAGAAGAGAGGAAGGGGAAAGAGAAGGGAGAGAAAGAGAAAATAGGAGAGGAGAAGAAAAGAATGCAGGAAAGAAGAGTGGAGAGGAGAAGAGAGGAGAGGAAAAGAAAAGAATGAAAAACGGAAAGGAGAAGGAACCAAAAATGCTGAAAAGAGGGGTAAAATGACATGGGAAGGGAGGGGAAAAGGAGAGAGGAAGAGTGGAAAAAAGAGAGAGGAGAAGGATGTGAAAATGGGAAAAGATTGCAAAAATGTGGAAAAGATTTAAAAAGAATGCGGAAATATAGAAATATTCTTTTTTGTGGAAAGAAAGTAGAATTGTAAAAGACGATGGAAATGAATGCAAAAATATGGGAAAGAATGCAAAAATACAAAAAGAATGCAAAATTCCAAAAAAGAATGCAGAAAAGTGAAAAGAATGTGAAAAGAGAGGGAAACAAGAGAGGAAAGGAGGGAAAGGAGCAAGGAAACAAGAGAGGAAGGGAGGAAAAAAGAGAGAAAGGGAAGGGGGAAATGAGGGGGAAAGAGGGGAAAAGGAGAGAGGAAAGGTGAGAAATAGAAGAGGAAAAGTGATAGGAAGAAACATATAAAAGAGACGGGTAAAGTCAAAAAGAAGGGAGAGGAAAAAGAGAGAGGAAAAGAGAGAAGAGAGGGGAAAAAGAAATAACAAACGGAGAGGAAAAAGAGAGAGAAGAAGCGAGAAAGAGAGGGGAAGGGAGGCGAAGGGAGAGGGGAAAAAGAGGGAAGAGAAGGGGAAAGAGAGGGGAAGGAAGAGGGGGAAAGAGGGAAAGAGGAAGAGGAAGGGAAGGGAAGCATAGGAGAGAAAGAAAAGAGAGAAAAAGGGGGAAGAGAATAGGAAAGAGACAGGGAAAGAGAGGAAGAGGAAAAGGAAGGGAAGGGAAGGAGGGGAGAGAAAGAAAAGAGACAAAAAGGAAGGGAAGGGAAGGAGAGAAGAGAAAGAGAAAGAGAAGATAGAAAGAAAAAGGGAGAAAGATGAGAGAAAGCAAAGAGAGAAAGAGGAAGGGAAGCAAAGGACAAGAAAGAAAAAAAAGAGGAAAGAGAGACAAAAGAGAGAAAGATGATAGAAAGATGAAGTGCGAAGACGAGAGAAAGAGGAAGAGGAAAGGTTAAAGAGGAGTCCATGATATTATCAAGGTGTTGGCAATAGGCAAAGACGGCATTCGTAGCTGAGGATGGAGGTGGAGCTGGAAGAGCCAATACATTAGCGATGGACGAAGTAGGTGCTTTCGCATCCTTTTCGGCAAGCCACTTCGAACAATCCTTCTTGCCATGCCCAGCGATGTGGTGGCAATGAAAGCAGCGATGTTCTTGGTGGTATCACTTCTGCTCATCGGGCTGTAAATAGCCTCCTGTAATACCCGCTTTAGCCTTCTCATCCGGAGTCATCTTTGGCTTGGATTCCCTCTTTTGATCAAATGCCTAGCCGTCTTTCTTTTGGATGAGAGAATTAAGAGAGAAAGAGGGAAACAGAAGAGAGAAGGAAAGAAGAAGAGAAGAGTATAAATAGAAAAGATAAAGAAGAGAGGGAAAGAAGAAAGAAAGAGAGAAAGAAGAGAGAAAGAGAGTAGAAAAGGTGTAGAGGACTAGAAAAGAAGAGGGAAGTAGAAAAGAAAGAAGGAGAGACTAGAGTTGAAAGAATGTGGGTGGATGTAGAAGAAGTGAATATGAAGAGTAGAGCTAGAAGAAGAAAGAGGGAATAAAGAAAGCAAGTAGAAATAGCAGAAGAGAGTAAGACAATTAGAGGTAGAAAAAGGAAAAGGAAGGAAGAAAGAAGTAGAAGTAGAATAAGCGAGAAAGACATAGAAAAATAGAGAGGGAAAGAAGAAAGAAAGATAGAAGAAGAGAAGAGGGAGAGAAGATAGAAAGAAGAAAAAGAAAGAATGGAGAAACAAAAAGATGAGAAGAGGGATAAGGGAAGAGAAGGTTGAAAAGAAGAGAGTAGAAAGAAAGGAATGAAAGGAGAAAAGGAAAGGAATGAAGAGAAAAGAGAAAGAGAGAAAGGGAAAGAGAAGAGTAGAAGAGAGAAGAGCATAAGTACTACTACTAACTTGCATGGATGATTTTTTCAAGTTAGTTTCATTAAGAAGCTAAACTTTTATATTGGCGTCGAAAGTTTGTATGCCTTAATAAAATAAATGTTTGAAACATTCGCCAGGATTTGAAACTTTTATGCAAAAAAATTTTAATTTTCGCTAGGATTTACATTTTTTTCTTCAAAATTCAAAAGAAAAAATATATAAAAGTACTACATTCTACCAATATTGTGAAACTTAAAAAATGAGCTTGAAAACTTTCGCCAAGATTTTATATTAAAAATGTCCTGGCGAATGTTTCAAACATTTATTTTCAAATGTTTGTGAGCGAGGATGTTCTTGGCTGTATGAACCATGGCTGCTAGGGCCTTCATAAAAAATTGTTATTTTTGTAAGGTACTCCTATCATCCCTTATTAGCTAAGCATATTGTAGCAGAGGTGCAATGGTTGAGCACCTCAAGTGTCAATGGGTGATGAGGCGACTGTTGCTCTGCCTAACCTTGTGTTTGTGCTCGGTGCTTTTGCTTCTTTTAGAACTTGTTCTGCCTTAAGATTTTCTTCTTTGGTGCTAAAGGGACTCGGTGGTGAGATCTTCCTAGGTTCTTGAGAGAGGTCTGTTTGTCTTGAGTGGTTGGCTTATTTAAAGCTTGCGCTAATGCCATGAGCCTCTTTGCCACCTCGGTATCCATTTTCCTGGTCTCTTCTTTCTGCTTCTTCCTGAGCTTGGATAAGAGATGTATCATAGGCATGAAAAAAATGGGATTCCCTATCCAATGCAAGGAGTTGGTGTAGACATTGAGTAGCTCTATGTAAAATTTCTTAGTCCAATGTTTACCCTTTAGTTGATGTAGGCGAGCGAGTAGATTTGGGAGGATCACTTTATGATGCTCCCTATGTGAGACTTGGGCTAGCAATGTGATTGCTCTGGTAGCCTTGGCAATCATAGGATTGCTTATTAGATTTATGGGGATCCCCACCTTGTAAGCCTTTGTTTCATATGACACTATCCCTTTAGAGTTGTTGATCCATTCAGCAAGAGTTTAATATGGCTTAGATATCACTCGTGGACTAAATTCCCTCCGTACTATGCTAGAAATGAACTAATGAAATTTACAGCATGCATCCATTCTATTGTTTTTGTGGCAGTATTGAACTTAGCCCCACAACATCTGTGCCCTGATGAAGATTTAGGTGGAAAGGGAGTCTATCTACCACATATTGAAGGCCCATGGCCTGAATGAAAGGGGCCGCTTTTGGGTACTGGAGTTCCTGGTAGCTCACCACATTGTGATAATATAATAAAAAATATTTGGCGTTACATTCAAAAACCAAGCATTTGCACATGCATGTAATGTGGACTATTCCATTCAAGAACTCCTACAAAACTTTTGACTTGTGTGGAAGGTTTCGTTGGTGATCTCACTAATGTAACCGCAAGCCAAAGGATGTCTTCACTAACAACTTCAACCCAACAATATCCAAGTTATGGGAAGCTAACACTGATCTTCCATTCATTTAAATCTACATGGAGTAGCCTAATATTGCACATCATACATGACCAAGGTAGACAAAGAAATGACTGAAGCCATTCGAAAAGAATTTACTGAGTGCATGCAATCAAATGCGCCTACCAATGAGCACATATGTAAAGTTGGCAATGCAATACTCAACACATAGCATATAAGTGCCCAACAAGCTATGTACTTGTGCCAATCGCTACCTCTAACTTCAAGCACTAGGGAATTCTCCTACATGAACATGAGCCCTATTGAGGAGAGGACCTTGTTGTTGAAACGAAGAACAGACTTAGAAAAGTTGGACCTTGAGAGCAATTATATATTTTCCACAGATTTTGTCACAAAGTGCTTACAACAAAAGGCAAGCATGCAGCAAGTTTGTTTGGCATCATTTGTAAGTGAATATGGAGGGGGAAAAAATACTACAAAAAGATGAAACCGTGAGAGAAAAATCCGTTTCAACAACTATAATAAGAATAAGGACCCAAAGAAATATTACAGAGAATTATGTCTGCTCTACTTGCCTTTCTTTAATGATGAGCATTCACTAAATGTGGACATCCCAAGATGGCACGATCTTAATGAATACAACAAAGAATCAATAGAAAGAAATAGTGCCTATATAACAAACTAATGGCGTTCAAGGCCATAATTTCGAATTCTGCTACAACAAATTCTTCATCATCTCTAAATTATGCCCATCACCACAAAAACCAAGAATTTGACTTGCATTGCATTATCACGTGTGCGAGATCCATCTAACCTCTACATGTTGCAAACATTGGAAATGAAGAACATCAAAGTGGACATGTCTGCTTTGTAGGAAATCGAGTGTTTTAAAAGAATACGTGCATGGAAATTTGACTACATTAGCTTCACCCAACAATACGCTACACTACCAATCTTACAATCCTTGAACACAAGGACAATTCAAAAACACAAGGAAGACATACTTTCTAGTAAAACATTCTCGCCTCAGAATATTTTGCCTACAAGAAATACACCCCAAATCTTGTCACGACCCTCACATTCCAAAGTTCAAAAATATCACTCAAACAATGGGCATCGGAATTTCAACTTACTATAAAAGAGAAATAAATAACTCTAGTAGGGAAGGAATATTTCTTTGATGATGGCCTTCAATGCTTGTTCACAATTTTTCAATCCTCACATATATAAGCCACCAATAAGACAAACAAATACCCTAATCCATTCACTAAACCGCATCCTCATACAAACATCTTAGGAGACTTCAACATTGACTATAGAATGAAAACAAGTAACATGGACAAATTCCTCATGTTAAAGCCCCCTACAATTCATAATTCCACATTGAATCGTATTTGGACAAACACATTCATCAAAAACCGAGTTACAGGAACACTACGCATATTGGTCTGACGATTCATTAATATATATTGCCCTTTCATAGACATCCAACCTACTTGGCAGGCCGCTTGAATGTAATTCATCTTGTTTACATAAGCATACACAAGTGGGCAAGGTTTTTTTTCTCCATACAGTTATAATATAGCATGACACAAGGCTCAATGAGAGTTCGAATATTCTCTTGATCCTTCTATACTGCTTGATTAAAGAGGGCAATACGAAGCTTGGCATTTGAGTAACTTTGCTATGGTTGGGCTACCCACAGAAGGGCTCTCCCCAAGCATGAAGTGGCATTGACAAAAAAGGGCTTCCCCACGCTGCTCCCATTGTTGGAAATGTTGGCAACCCTCTGCCCACCCAAGCACTTGTAAAATCGCAACCCCATGAAGGCTTAAAGTATCATTTAATGAGGCTCAAACAGGTTTGGCAGCTGTTAGAACCAATCCCATGGCTTACAAGATTGTATGGGCCAGAATCCTGAGATTTCAGGACGCTGGCCTAGAGCTACAATGCAAGCCCAGCATGCTCACCGCTCTATGGGGAAGCTCCTTGCGAAGTTTTTGGCGTAATTCATGCCATGAAATTCTGGTGACCATTCCCCCTGCGAAATTCCACCATTTGAGGATTATCTCTGTCTCCTTCGCTGCTGAGACGCTCTGCTGCGAAATCCCAGCCGCACAACCACCTTCGGATCTTTAGGACCTCCATTTTGTTTTTGGCCTGTCGGGAAAAATAGGTGGCATGTGATTTCCACCTTTTCTTCCCTTTTTCTCTCTCTTTCTATTTCAAGGCAAGCCCTTTCTTCCCTTTTTCTCTCTCTTTCTATTTCAAGGCAAGGGGGCTCTCTCTCCCCCCTCTGAGAATCCAAGTCATCTCTCTCTCGTTCTCGCTCTTTCACTCTCTCCCCCTTTTTTCCTTGTTGCACAGCAGGCCACTTGAACGTCGTTCACCTTGTTTGGGACAGTGTTCCACCGAGTCTCTGTTCTCCGTCTTCTCCCGTGCCTCTGGCGCTATGCAATTCAAGCTACAGTCGTCTGCTTGATCGGCTCTTTTTAGCTCCTCCTATTTGCACGCTTATAACATCCCGATGTTAGCGGAAGCCTCTAGAGCTCCTTTTAATTAGTGACGGCGAGATACAAGCATGTCTGCATGGGCGTTGCGAAGAAATAACGGACGCTTTTCATGGGCGTGGGAATGCCCTCTCATCAGAAGGAAGAAAGAGCCAAGGCGTTCCATGTGTAGTGGGCTGATCGCGCCTCTCCCATTCGTTAGTTTGGCTGCCCAGCGAGGTCTGTGGAGAGCTGAGCAGCTTGCAGCAACGCAGGGAGATCCTCTTGCTATGACGCAATTGCATAAACACCAAAGTTCTTACAACGATCGTCAATTGTTTAAGCTTCGTGCTTATGCCCCATGCTTACCAATACAACTCATAATTAAGCTGCGTGTAACGTAATGATATGCATCCTTCCAGAGTTTTAGTTTTATGCGAGTTCAAAGGGGGTAACGCACGTGAACAAGGAGCGGATAAGACGCAAAGCCCATATCAACAGAACATGTCGAAGCTCCAAAACAGCAACGAGCTTCAACAAGTACAGACGAATAAGCTTTATGAAGAGCACTGAAAATATAATGAGACGGTTTCGTTACACAGGCCATACAAAACCCCACCCAAGCCAGTGCTCATGAATGTCTGTACATACTGGGTTTCAATCTGCGCAGTCAAATCCCAATTCGTATGATGCTTATACTGGCCCAGTTCTAGCGCAACAAATCCTCCTGTTGTGCTTCTCATCCGCTTCGGCCATGCCTCAGCTTGCCATTGGGCGGCTGTCCCTGGAGAGAAGCGAACCACTGAAGGTAGCATATGGCATGCCTACAAGCTTGAATGTCTCAGAAACGCTGGGCCATTGGACTACGAAAACAAATAGGGGAACGAAAATAGACATTGGTAGGCACAAGGGCAAATCGTTTGCTAAAGAGGTCCTATGTGAGCTAGGGGACAGGAAGGCCCCTTCTACTCAGATATTAGATGGGCACCATCGGAGTGCTGAAACCTTGCATGTGGAAATCGTCAGTCTGCTAGGACCAGAGACAGATCATGCTACCTATGCCTCGCTTTTGAGGAGCTGCACCAGTGCCAAGGCCCTGTCTGAGGGCAAACTTGTGCATGAACACATGAGCAGCCGTGGATATATTGGCAATACATTTCTGAGTAATCTGCTCATCCAAATGTACAGCAAGTGCGGGAGCCTGGAGAGTGCACGTGCTGTGTTTGACAAAATAGTCCATCCAGATTTCTATTCATGGAGTATAATGATTTCAGCGTCTGCCCAGAATGGTAACTTGGGTGACTCGTGGGCATTGTTTGCAGAGATGCCACAGCGGAATGTGGTCTCCTGGAATGCCATGATCGCTGTTTGTGCCCGCAATGGGCATGGCAATGAGGCCCTGCAACTGCTTGGTCAGATGCAGGCTGCAGGCTTCGAACCAAACAAAATCACCTTCATCTGCATTGTGGATGCCTGTATTGGTATCGCAGCCTTAGAAGAGGGTCAACTGATACATGCTACTGTTGCTGGCAATGGATGGGAGTCGGATGTCATTGTTGGGACTGCCCTTGTTAATATGTATGGCAAGTGCCGGAGCCTGGATGATGCAAGGGCAACGTTTGCAGATATACCACAGCGGAATGTGGTCTGTTGGAATGCAATGATTGCCTCATGTGCCCAGAATGGGCATGGCAAGGAAGCCCTGCAATCCTTTGATCAAATGCAGGCCGAAGGCTACAAACCAGACAGGATCACCCTCGTCAGCAGTGTGGATGCATGTGCCGGTCTGGCAGCCCTAGAAGAAGGTAGAGTGTTCCATGCTATGGTTGCCTGCAACAGATGGGAATTGGATGTTGTTATGGGGAATGCCCTCGTCAATATGTATGGAAAGTGTGGCAGCCTTGGCGATGCAAGGGCGGTATTTGCAGAGATGCCACAACGGAATGTGGTCTCGTGGAGTGCCATGATTGGTGCATGTGCCCAGAATGAACATGGCAAGGAGGCCCTGCAACTATTCGATCAAATGCAGTCCAAAGGCTTTGATCCCAACAAGATCACCTTCATCTCTATTGTTGATGCGTGTGCCAGTGTGGCAGCCCTAGAAGAGGGTCAAACTATACATGGTACTCTTGCTTGCAATGGATGGGAGTCCGCCGACGTTGTTGTGGGGACAGGCCTGGTCAATATGTATGGTATGTGTGGGAGCTTAGATGATGCAAGGGCAGTGTTTGCAGAGATGTCAGAGAGGGATGTGGTCTCCTGGAATGCCCTGATCGCTGCCTGTGCCCAGAATGGGCATGGCAAGGAGGCCCTGCAATTGTTTGGTCAAATGCAAGCCGAAGGCTTTGAGCCAAACAAGATCACATTCATTTGTGTTGTTGATGCGTGTGCTGAGATTGCAGCACTAGAAGAAGGTCGAGTGATCCATGGTCCGGTTACTGGAAATGGATGGGAGTCAGACGTTGTTGTTGCAACGGCCTTTGTCAATCTGTATGGCAAATGTGGAAGCCTAGATGATGCAAGGGCAGTGTTTACAGAGATGCCATGGCGGACTGTAGTCTCCTGGAATGCCATGAGCTCTGCATGTGCCCACAATGGGCATGGCAAGGAGGCCCTGGAACTGTTTGGTCAAATGCAGGCTGAAGGCTTCAAGCCAGACAAGGTCACCTTCATCTGTGTACTCACTGCATGCAGTCATACAGGTCTGGTTGCTGATGGGAGGCAATACTTTGCCTCTATGATTAGAGACCATGGCATAACACCCTCAGTGGAGCATTATGTTTGCATGATCGATCTTCTGGGGCGAAGAGGACTCTTACAAGAGGCAGAGGACCTGATCATCAGTATGCCATTTGAACATGTACCTTCAGCATGGTTCAGCTTGCTTTCTTCATGCAGAATTCACAATGATATGGAGAGGGCAGTACGTGCTGCAAATCTCGTTTTTGAGCTAGATCCCAAAAATGCTTCATCATATGTGCTGCTAGCAAACATCCAAGCTAACTCAGGTGGGTCAGATGATGTATTGCAGGTGATAAAGACACTGCTTGATGATAGTGTGAAGAAATTGCCAGGTTGCGGTTCTACTGACGAGAATAATCTCAAATTGCATCCTGAAGAGGAGGATATACATGCTGAGTTGCTGAGGTTGAATAGGCTCATCAGGGAGTCTGGATACATACCTGACATGCATGCCATGCTTCATGATTGAAGAAAGAAGAGGAAGAAGACATGCTTTGCTACCATGGCAAGAAGCTGGCCATTGCGTTTGGTCTCATTTCCACTCGCCTGGAACAATATTGCCAAGAGCCTTCAGGTTGCTTTGACTGGTCTGCCACAAAATTGTTCAATGGAGAACGATCCTGAAGTTCTCATGTTGATCATAAAGTACGTCATATGGTGCTTATTGGTGAGATAGTTTAAACATAGCTTTGAAAGTGTCTTACGCCCAGCAAACAATGTCTCTCTTTACATGAGTTCGTTTGTGGGGGCTACATGTGAAGATATTGATACGTCGAATTTATTTTGTATAACTTGTACATGCACCTGCATGTTGCTCTACTAAAATGGTAAGCTAATGGTTATGATGCCAACATTAAAATAAAAGGACTAGTGAAGAAAGATTAGATAAATACAAATCACATAAGATACTAGCCTAGTAGGCAAAGCACAAGGATGGTATGTGCTTCGTGCTTACATATTTTACTTCTGAAGTAGGGAATGATCCAATGTAAGGATAACAAGAGTCAATTGTAAGGATCCAATGTAAGGATAACAAGAGTCAATTGTCTGACGTAAGACATGGCTCAAAGAGAGCTAGAGTCCATCAAGGCAATTCGGACACTTCAAGGCTGAGAGTATATAGGAGCAGTACCTATGTTGACATTGTAATGAAGCATGGCATAGATTACATTCATAAGCCTTTCATGAACCACATTGTAATGAAGCACCATAGATTGCATGTCCTTTTGGGTAGAAATGGGCCACAAGTTCATGATTGAGACTCTTGGAAACCTAGACTGTAATGAATGTCTCAATAGACCTTGAGGATGAAGAAGGCTATTAGTTTTATGCAGGACCAAACGTTCGACATTAGTCTATGATTTTGTATTTGTACGATTAGATATATTCTAGTCTTACAAAGGTATATATATCATTCTGTTTACGACTCTCTCTCTCTCTCTCTCACACACACACACACACACACACACACACAGAGATCTTGAAGGGTCTCAAGTGGACTTTAATAAAACCGTATTATAGCCTTTCGAACTATGCTGGTTATCATTTTCCTCTCCTTCTCCCCCTGTTTTGTGTAGTTCTAGGATTGGGCAAAACTTGTGGCCAAGGGAAGAAGACTCGCTAAAACAAGGATGTCTATATACAAATCCCCTTTTTGTGTTGTCTAGTAGGGAACCTGCGATATGTCTATATACAAATCCCCTTTTTGCGTTGTCTAGTAGGGAACCCGCAAGATGCTGCGGCATTATGTCGATCAAATGATTGTTTGATCGCCTGCATGTGTATGTATGTGTGTATACCCCCTGCCTATGTCTGTGTTGTGTATGCATGTGCATGTGTGCGCGCACGCGCGCTCCACCATGCTTGTGTGTACACGTGCATCTGTGTACGTGTTTGTGTGGTGTGCACGTGTATATGTGTATGTGCGCCCATATGTGTGTACATAAGCATGTGTTTGTATGTGTATATGTGTGCGTATGTGTATGTGTGAGAACGCACATGTGTGTTTTTTTGTGTGCATGTATACATGTGTATGTGTATGGCGTACACATATGCATATGTGTTGGAAATAGGAGGATAGAATCTCTCACAGCTCTCTTTGACCTTCAGCTCCAACTACACTCATAAAGACTTGATAGATGATCACATTGATACGATGAAACCTTACTAGAACAGCACACGAGCGAGCGCGCGTGCGCAAGAGAGAGAGAGAGAGAGAGAGAGAGAGAGCTCATAGTATATTCTTCCACAGAGTGTGGGATAGACAAGCTCAAGATGAGCACAAAATAGCCACGCAAGGATGCTGTCCAAAACTGCTAAGTATCCTCAGTGATGTCCTCCCTCAGATGAACGCTGCATGTCTGTAAAGGCTTCAGTCCAGTGGATGGAGAATGGAGGAATGAGGAGGGCTTTATACCAGGGCACCAAAACCAACCAGCGGGAGGTCAGCCCCCTGCCTGCATACCTGACCTGGAGGGCACCCTAAACCGACCTGATTGGTCAGCTATATGAGCCGACGAAGGCCAACCAGGCCGACTTGGCCTGGCCTATAAATCCACCCTTATGCAGGGCTCTTGGGCTGCTGCTGGTGGGCTACATTGCTGACCTGTATGCCCTCTTCAGAGACCCTGCTGCTGCTCCAGATGGCGCCACAAAAATGTGCGACATGCTTGCTCTTCTGGGTATCCCTCCCCAGTCCCCTAATATCTCCTGCCCCCTTGTCCCCTCGAATCGGGGGCTCACAGGTGGGGACAGTGATATTCTAACACCCCCTCTCAATGACACAACTGTAGGCCTATTCCCATGCGTCGAATGAGGTGATACCATCTTCTCCCTAGGGAGCGCCTTTGTGAAGATGTCACATGCACCCCTATGACACACTGGCTACATTGACAAGTGCGTAATAGTCCCCTAATAGGAGATTTTGTCGTATGCTATGACCCCTTTGTGAGCCCTTGTCCAGGGACAGTCAGGCAGCTGCCTTTATGAGGCCTATGGCTGCCATTTATGGGGCCTAGGGTTGCCTTTATGGGGCCTAGGGCTGCCATTTATGGGGCCCGCCAACCAGCCCCAAAAGCCCTATTCTCTTGCCTCTGTCGATGAAAGGGGACCACGGGGTTCTTGGCAATGGCAATGCAACTTTGGTTGTCGCACATGATCACCGTCACATCCTCCTAAGTCACATCCATGTCCTGGATCCACTTGAGCCACAACGTTTCACATGCTGCTATGCAAGCAGCCCTGTACTCTGCCTTTGTCGATGAAAGGGCAACAGAAGGTTGTTTCTTTCTTAGCCACCATGATTTGGCCCTTGATATAAGTATGAAACAATACCCTGTAGTTGATCTTCTGGTATCACCATCACTTGCCCAATCACTGTCACAGAACCACTTAACGCCTTTACTATATGTAGTGCCCTTCAAGTACCTCAGTATTCTCATGCCTGCCTCCCAATGGGCCTCCCTGGGTTTGGCGGAGAATCGACAAAGTAGCCCTATTGCAAAGGAAATATTTGGCCTAGTGTTACTGGGTTTAAGTAGACTGCCCACCATCGTGATACTGGGATGGGTATCAATTTGAAACCGCTTGAGTAACTTCCTGCAGTACTTCTCCTGAGAGATGAATATGTTGCTCTTTTCTTGCTTCACTTCGATCCCAAGAAAATAATGAACAATCCGGAGTCTTGTCATCTCAAATTTTTCCATGAGTAGTTTCTTGACTTGAGCAACTTTTTTTGAGTGATCTCTTGTAAGGATAAGATCATCCACGTACAGGATTAGGACCAGTCGCAAGCCCCTCTCAAAGAAGAGAGAAGTTTTGCCTCAGATGGACTCCGTTGTAGCTCGATCTTCAAGAAGGACCCATCTATTCGCTGGTAGCATGCCCTCAGGGCTTGTTTCAGCCTGTACAACACCTTCTTGAGCTTGCATACCTTGGATATGGACCCTGGAACCTGAAAGCCTGGTGGCTGATCCACATATACCTCCTCCTCTAGGGTTCCGTTCAAGAATGCGGACTTCAAATCCATCTGAAAGATAGGCCATCCATGATGGGCAGCCTAAGCAACAACAGTGCGTATTCTGGCTGTGGGGGCGAAGGTCTCATCAAAATCAAGTCCCTCTGATTGTGCGTAACCTTTCACCACTATTCGTGCTTTGTTTTAGTCCAAGCTCCCATCAGACTTGAACTTCAGTTTATACACCATTTGGTAGCAATGACCTCCACTCGGGCAGCTTGTCCACTAGGTGTTGTTCTTCAGAATGGCGTCCATCAAAAGGATGGTAATCCAAGAGGTAGTGATACCAAGAGTCCAAAGGTGGCATGTGGCATAGTCCAAGAGCCCATGGTAGTCCAAGGGTGGTAGCCCAAGATCTTGTGGTAGTTCATGAATCCATAAAAGTCTTAAGAGTCCAAGGGTGGTAATCTTAGTGGTAGTGAGTCCAAGGGTGGCACATGGAAGCATTTCTTAAGATCTTCACCTCACCCTTCGACCTACCCCGTGGAAAAAATTGGTCCATTGGTTATCAGGTAGACGAGATATGAAAGTACAAGTAGCAAGATGCCTAAGTAGCTGGAGTCAAAACTCGAGCTTGGTTGTAAGGATTGATAATGGTGAATTTGGAGGAGTTAGGTATACCAATGCAATGCATCTCAGTACCTTCTTCAATCAATATTTAGTACTCCTAGAAGGTAGCACTAGATGACATCCATAGACAACCCTAAAAGGGCTTCCTCGAGTAAGGAACCAAAACCTCATAGTTTGGTGCAAATGTACATAAAAATCTTTTGTTCCAAAGTTTATTTCTGTCAAGCCATTAGTTTGAGGATGGTATAAGCTTGTGAAAGTAGCCTGAATTTTTAGTGATTGAGTTCTCAAGCTAATGTCCATCAAGCAAACAACGTGGGGATGCTTTTGGTCATCAAAGCCTACTAGTTTTCTTCAACTGTTACATTTGTGTCGTGAAGTATGATTGGTAAATACCTCCTCTGTAGCAGAATAATTATGTTCAGCTTTAGACACCCATGGCTAGTCTCCTTTTTTAAGCTTTGGAGTCTTGTTGCCTTCTCTAAACCCACAATTAGCAGCGTATATCTGTCTCGCAACAATTTTCGAGTAGGCCTTGTTAGCAAAATTGGAAGTGCTTGCTGGCTATCCACATCATTGATTTAGATTTTCCATTCAAGGACAATATCTAGAGTGTGCACATGAAACTTGTGTGGAGTGATGCCACAGATATTGGAGAGATGACCCTCATGCTTTCCCTATCCACTCCTACTTCTGCTCTCTTCGCTATATGGATTGCATGTAAGTCAGTCTACAAAATCAAACTTAAACGAATCATGACATTGGAAAGCCTTTTAAAACTTGAGTTTCAAACCACAACATGCCTATGCCAATCACAACCAATTGCATCCTTGTTGGACAAATTAAGAGCTCAATTGACTTATTAATGCATATCATGCATGTGTGCAACAAACCACAATGATATATCTTCATAAATTTTCACCATCCAAATTCAAGAATGGTTCAAAAGTTTCATTGCATAGAAGCAAACATTAAGAGTTCAAAAGTATGCTCTATGCTATAGTAACATGAGATCACTGAATCACTCATCCTTATCAAATGAACGATCAATGCTCTTCTCACATTTTGTGCTATGGGCACAATTCCTTTAGCAATTTGTTTGAAAATACACCCAATAGCATACACGTCCACGAGCTACAAGATTTAAGAGCTCGAGAGCCAACTGCTTAAAGAATCAATGTGCCTCTTGGCTTATAAATTTTCCCTTCGTTTAATGAGGACCTTTTTCCTCACTATAGTGAAGAGCACATAGCCCTTTGATAACACCATCTTGAATATTTCATCTTGGAGCATAATCTAACACAATATTCGCCACATGCAAGTTGCAATGAATCTACTTTTGCTCATGCTCAATCTCAATGCTCTATGTATTTCATGTGCCTTTTCCCTCCAAATGCACTATAGACAAGTCATACTTCTAATTACAAGGGTAATTTTATCATAAGGCATTTAAAGTTCCACCATTAATGTATGGTGTGATTACCTAATAAGGTTTATCAGCATTGTCTCCATAGAGGTAGTGCTATAGTGGAGGATTGAAATGCTTTTGTGAATTCCCACGTGTAAGTTTTAAAAAATAATTAAGGTTGGTGTTCCAAATTGCCATTTAATTGCCTTTTTAATAGCTCAAGGCCCTTTAAAAAATCATTTTCTTTCCCTTTTGCATCCAAAAGCACATGCTTTACCACTATACTATGAGGCAGTGCCCATGCATTTGTGTACTTTTGTTTCATACTTTATTCCAATGCAGACACCAACAGTGGTCATTTAACTACAACTATTAATTTTGATAAAACCTTATGCAAAGTCTTTTCATCATCTCCACCATGAAAGTGCAGTGCAAATGTTTAGGAAAGCCTAGCACTTCTCATATTTGTAACCTTGAATGTTGTACAATATCAAGCAACTTTTCTATCTCAATTAGGTCATTTGCATATGAATGAGACCTCATTAACATGCCCAAAGGCATCACTTCAGCTACCACATGGATGTTATCACCCAAAAATCAATGTATACCTATTAGAGAAGTTCGAGTGTAAGCTCTAAGAGCTTAATTTGTAAGCTTCCCTCATTCACTTTGACACTAACTTTATTGCTAAGTCATCTTGGCTCGTTGACCTTGCCACAAGGTGATCCAATATATGATCTCTTCTTTGTCTACTCTTTGTTGTGTGCCAATAGATAAATCCTTTGTATATACGTCTAAAAGAGTGCCAACATATGAATTCAACCTCTAATGACCCCTATTTCTCCCAAATATTTGTACCTAAAATATCACACCTTTCCAAGTCATATAACTATTTATTTTGCAAGATATATCTACCTTGAATCTAAATATCAATGTCATTGTTGATAATCATTTCTATCTCATTGCATTACAAATCATGTATGAAGTTAACCATGCAATGGTATTTAGAGTGGTGAGAATTGTGAAGGTGGAGTGTGTGTTGGGCTAAGAGTCTAAATGAGAAGAGTGAGCATAAAATTTTTAAGTGCTTATGTAGTAGGGTGTTTACTATTTCCCACCACATCTGCCCACCAATTATTAGTTGTGAAGGTCCTTTAAGATTGGTGCCCATCCAATGACTCTTTGTGGGTGCCTCAGAGAATTCTATCCCAATGAACTATGCTATGGCCAAAACATTTGTTGTTCATCTCATTGATTCATTTTGGTAATTTGTATTCTTCTAGGTTTTCCAAGGTGACGATCCGATTGTTGAAGCACTTCTTGATTTAGTATGGTTGTACCCACAACCAATGAAGGTTTTTCTTCATTTCTCCTAGTGGAAAATTTTACATCAATAGAAATCATACCATCTTTGAATGCCCTATTTTTATGTAGCAGTCATGCCATGCCTTTCTCCTCCACTGGATTATGCTTTACATCAATAGAAGCATACCATCTTTGAATGCCCTCTTTTTATGTAGCAGTCATGCCATGCCTTTCTCCTCAATTGGATTACGTTGTACATCCAGATTGCACTCAAGGCAATTTGTCCATCTTGGACAATTTGTCTAGTAGTTTTTTGGAGAGCTTCTTCTTGGCCATTTTTATGTTGGAAACACACCCTTAGACTTGGCATAAGGAAACCCATTATATGACTGCTTCGAGGCTGAATATCAACTAAAAAAGATTGTGGTTTGTTGTGACTTTAAATGTCATTCAATCATTGTGGTGTTATTCATCATCATCTTGTAAAGAATCATTTTGAGCACTTTGTTTGCTACTTTGCTTTGACCATTTTGCTTGGGGGTAGTAATTTGTCAATTTCTTGTGTTGAATAAGAAATTTCTTCATCACAATCTCATTACCAAATTGATGAATTGAAATCCTTGGTTGGACATGATTTCAATTAGACTTGAATCTATAGATGATATTCTCATACAAGAACCTTGTAGTGCTTTAGGCTAGCTTGTCCCTCAAGGCTTTTGCTTCGACCTAGTTATAGTGACATAATTGGTCAGTACCGTGATGCACTTGTTTTTACCAAGGTAATTGGTGACTTTGAGAGGACCAATGAGATCAAATCCTGACTTCTAGAAGGGTTCCCATGGGTACATTGATCATAATGGAATCTGATCTTGGAAGGTGGGCCTTTCAACTTGTTGGCATGCATCACAATTCTTGTTGTGATTTGCAACATCTACATAGATGGTACTCCACCATAACCTACACTTAGAATTTTTCTAATCATGACTTTTGTATGAAAGTCATCAATTCTCTCGATGGTAAGTGTTGGATCGCCTCTTTGCTAAGTTAGAGCATAGATGTGCATGCTGCTTTGCTAATTACTCTACAAAGCTATTCTTTGCGATAAGAGCTTTGTAGTCATTTTTACTAGGAGCAGATTCTAACATTGAGAAGACTATCCTTTATCCCTTTGTAGGGCTTATGAGGTCAATCATAGCTTCACGTGTAGTTACTCTCTTAAAACCTATAGAACATGTGTGAGCAAACACATATTTAAAATACCCTTATATTTAAAAACTTACATCCTTTTGCACAATTGTTTACCCCTCTTCCATACATATATATGTTGTAAATTTGAATTTAAAAGTCCCCTTTGTACATGTACATACTGTAATTATATTAGATAAGTAATTTTTAAAACCCCCTCTTGTCTGTAAATGGACCATAAGTACCCAAGATTAAAAAATCTTCTTCCATTAACAAATCTACCATGTTATGTGTGACCACCCCATGTTATGTGTGACTACCCCATGATAATACCAAAATTTCTAGACGTTGTACACCATCCAAAAGGGCTTCCCTTTCTTTCTTGAATGGTTCATCTCTATCATTGAGAACATTCCAATTTCCCATCCAATTAATCTAAAATGGACCTAATTCCCACATGAAAAATCATGGTTGCATTTAAGGACTATTTGTAAAACCCCTTAAATTTTTTATTAATAAAACACACCCTTTTTCTATTCAATCTGTTAATCCCCCTTTATATGATACCCTTTTGTATTTGAAAAATGTGTGAAAAGGGTATTTAATTTATTCTGTTGAAATTTATAAGTGACCCCTCGCCCCCCCCCTCGCGAGCCATGGTTCAATCTGTAATCTTGAGAATGGGGCTTTTATAGCCATCTTGCAAGACTAGGAATACTTTGGCTCATTATTCCTTCCACTCAAACTTTGTATCCTACCTTGTGATCTGATGAAGGGGCTTGGCTAAACCCATAAATTTCTTGATGAACTGCCTATAGAAGCTGAAGAACTCCATGAATGATTGCACGTGCTAAAGAACCCCATGAATGATTGCACTTGCTTGAATTTCTTTCATATTTATATGGCATCATTTTAGAAATTTTCCTTGGGGCGCTCACTCTCTAATAACTTGTAAAACACGTGTAAGAAGGCACACATTTTAAATATCTCCATATTTAAAATTTTACATTTTCTTGTGTGATTGTTTACCCCTCTTTCATACGTATGCATGATGTAATTTTGAATAAAGTCCCCTCTATACACGAACATACTATAATTTCATTATATCTGCATTTTTAAAGAGCCCTCTTGTTTGTAAATGGCTCATAAATTCCTAATATTAAAAAATCCCCTTCCATTAATGAACCTACTTTGTTACAACATGACCACCCTAGAAATTCTTAGTCATGATGCCTTTGCTTGGGATCATGTTGAGAACACACATAACATGAATTTGTAGCTATTGAGGGAGATCCATGTCTCTCAACTCTTGTAGAATCCCTTTTGTAGGAATTCTAAGTGTCGTGCTTTGTGCTGTAGATATCCAAGAATATTGTGTGAAAATCATCGATGTACTTTTTCACCATGAAGCATTAGAATGTGGCTAGTGAATTCAATGGCATGACTTATGATCCCCACATAGTGATAAATCTCGGCTTCTCTCGATGATCTTTGGCTAGCGTGATTTGATTGTACCTACAATATCCATTCATGAATGAATACGTCTTGTGCCCTACTACTTTTTCCAGGATGCTATGCATGAATGGTTGTGGGAATGCGTCTTTGATTGTCGATTCAATGAGCTTTCGACAATACACTAACTCTGTACTTACCATTTTTCTTTGGTGCAATTATGATTGGGAATAACCAATACTTCTATTGACCTAGTAAATGAAGCTTGCCTTTGACAATTTGTTGATTTTGGCCTTTACTAACTTGGCATATTTGGGATTCATTTGGTACCTCTGCTACGTGAATTGGCTTTGCATCTATAATGAGGTAAATTTGGCATTGAATCAAATTCTACATCAAGCCTTTTATGTCCATGTATCCCCATGTGAATACTTGCTTAAACTCTAGAAAGAGTTCTTGGGCTCTTCCCCAAGAATTTTTCTAGGATCTTTTTATTGATTTTCATATTGAGCCTTCAGAACTTCCATCAATGCGCACTCCCTTCACCATATGATTTTGAATTTTGACCCTCATCTCATTGTCCCAAACACCATTTTGGCCACTTACGCAATTGTGTATATTGTCTCTATGAAACAGGTTGTTTTTCGACTATCAAGAACTTCACATAAGTGGGTAGAAACTTCCAATTTTTGGCCGATAAAAGTTGTTATGTTCAAAGCCTCTCAGATTTCTCCCAATTTGTGTTGATTTGTTTTTGGACTATTGGGCCTTTTGCTTTAGCTTCGATCCTTATTTTTTTTCCATCCTTTCTTTTGTTGTTCTTTGGCTCCTCCATTTGGTCATTCATTGCTTGACTCAATGGATCCCTTATCACGATGAGAGGTTTCAGGGTGTGGCTGATTTCCTTTTCCATTTTCTTCTCATCCTTCTTGTAATTCCCTGGCTCATTTGACTTCTTTGGACTCATCTGGGATGGACCTTGTGATATTGTGATCTCTTGTGTATCCATTTTTGCTAACACTACTCCTACCATGGTGCACAATCATACTGATTGTATGCCTTTTATAGAATGTCCAATTGCTTCCTAGTAATATCATTTAATGGCTTTGTCCATGAACATAATGGGAAACTACATCTAAGTACTCTTCCTCCATCTTAATTTGCAATATTATTTCTATTCACATAAAACTCTACAAATGGGATTGGGGGAGAACACCTCTTGGTCCATGTATTTTTGAAGTTTCATTATTATCTTTGGTCCTTGTGTCACTTTGCCATCTCATGCAGACTTGGTGGGGGGATTGCCCCAAACATGTCCACACCCACATTTACAATCATAAGCACTTAGTCTTTAGAAGGGTAGGTGCCATTCTTTGGGCACTAAAATAGCCATGACATTTTTGGTGTGGCTCACTGAATACAATCATAAGCACCTAGTCTTCAGAAGGGTAGGTGCCATTCGTTGGGCACTAAAATAGCCATGACACTTTTGGTGTGGCTCACTGAATCTTTCTCTTGAAGAGCAATGGCTACCTTGGATTTAGCTTGGTGAAAGCAACATTGGATTGCATGAAGGGGTCAACCTCCCATTTTTCCTTATCCTTTGTCAAATCCAATATTTTCACTCCTCTACTTCACTGCCTGTTCCTCTTCCATCCACGCTTGGCCTTAGTTGAATCCCTGCTAAGTTTGATTGGGTTTCAACATTAGCCAATTCAATAGAGCTTTGATTATGTATGAACAAAAGAGTTGGATCCATTTGAGTAAGACTAACATCATTTAAGATCCTTCTTAACAAAATAGCCTCATAGGCTATATTTAAGATCCTTCTCAACCAAACAACATCATAGGCTATTTTCTATATTCAAACAACCTCTGTGGAGGATAAAGTAATAGTACTTTGCTTTGTGTTGCTCCATGATATTATGTCTTATTAAATGCTAAAGAAATATCCAAAGTTAGATCTTATGTCATTTAGACATCTTGCCTAATCACTATTATAGTAAACTTTGATAGTTTTAGCTTATTGCTCTTTTTGCATTCAATTCCATTTGTTATGTTCCCTTGGCGTAACTAAGGATACTCTTAGCTATCTTGTAATGGCTTTCTTTTGGATTTGTTGGCAATATATTGGGACACTAGATTAACTGAAAGAAATATATCTGATCTTGCAAATATGTGAAGCTTCCTATGTGTTGCTTGTATAAGGTACTATTTACCTATCCTGATCCTTTCATAATTTCTCATGATCCTTTCATAATTTCTCACGATCCTTTCATAATTTCTCACCTAGCTTCATTGGTATATTAATTGGATTGCAATCCCCCATCCTAAATCGCTTGAGGATTCATTTTTCACACTTCATTTGGGATGAATGTCCTCTCCAAAATTTGATTCCCAAATAGTAATCCATATAGCCAAGATCTTCAAGTCAACAGCTTTATTTAGGTGTGTCTATGCTTTTGGGCTTTTTGTTTGAAAAGTTGTATGGAGAAGAGAAATAGATGCATAGGTCTTGGAAGCATAGTGAGAGAATGAGATTCCAGTAGGAAGCAAGATATTACAAATGTACCTAAAAGTATAGAGACCTCACTCATTCATATTGCTCATAATGTGGTTGTTGAGTGTATGTCTAGAGCTATGAATGCTAATACAAGTAAAAATAAAGATCTATAACCATAAGTGGATGCAACATCTCCCCAGCATCATGTTTATGAGAGTTATATAGTCAAGGTAGAACTAGGGCCTTTGTTGCAGCTTCTCGAACAACACAAAGGATAGAAAAAACTAGCGGGAGTGAAAAACATAAATCTATTGGTCTAGATGGGAGTCTGTAGTCAATTTGCATGACTATGTTGAATTTTCATTCAACATAGTAATGAGAAAATATATGGAGGTACCCCTCATAATAACGGGTCAGCTACTTGGCTCTGTAAATAAATCTACATCACTTTTCCCAGATATCACCAAGCTCAGTGGGTAAGGGCAAGTGCAGTTGCTTGACAATTAAAAGATGAACTAAGGCCAAGTGAAAAAGGGCAAAAAAGAACAATCTAGAAAGTTATAAGTGATAGTTCCAGTGTCACGTCTGGCACCATTTCAACACAGTCCCAGACTGCAACCATACAAGTTCCCAAAAGTAGCAGGGGTACTTAGGCCAATTTCAATAATATTGATGCAAGCATGTCTGGATTGAAAATTTAGGAAACACCCATATTTACACCCCATAGAACCACAGTTATTACTAAGAGTGGAAATCATAACATGAGGCAGCCATAAATTATACATAGAATTTGGATCTAGAACCTGAAGATGGCTTAATACGTTCTTAGGAAATCAATTTTTCTTGCTGATATCCATTGATTATGGTTGATAATGTTGACATGCAAGATGCATAGATTTTATACAAAATAGTGCAGGTTTTAAACCTCGTGAACTCTTATGTCCATTTGCCATGATAATTTTGGTATAACCGTGCTCCAACTCACGCATTGGAGCCAATATAAGTACATTCACAATACTTTGAGGAATAGAATCCTAGAAGATTGATATGAGACACTTCTCTATATTTATTACAATCATAAAATGTTATACCTTAAGAGACACAGGATATGAGAAGAACGCTTCAAAATGGACATATGATGTTATTTTGAATTTCACCCCTTGTGAAGAGGTTCCTCCCATCACTGAAATGGCCATTACAGCCTTAATAAGCACGAAGGATCAAGAGGTAGCAGAAGGTGATGCTACTGATGAGGACGATGAGGAAGACCTTATTGGCCACAATGATGATGAGTAAGATGAGAAAGATGAGAAAGATGATGATAACTCTGATCCTTGTAGCCTTGATGATTAAATTTTTTGAAAGTGGAGAAATTTTTTGAACTCTTTTAAGTTTTGACAAATGAGATAGATATTTTGAATGTTAAACTTTCTTTGTGGATGATTCTATGCATTGTGCATGCATTGATTTGACAATATGCATGTGTTAATGGTTTTCTCCAATGTTTTGCATGCTTGCTTCTTATGGTTTGCTTCAATCAGTATTCCAATCGCTATTTATCATTTACTACACTAATCCCTAGAGCCAACCTTGTGACTCAAAATAGTATGCACAACTAGAGTTTATCTTTTCAAGGTACACAAGTTACTCTAGCGAGTATGTGCATTAGATTAGTGTAAGAGCTATGTGCTTCTATCATATGTGCATTGGTTTAACATCAACACATATGTACTAAAGGCTTCAATTTTATATGCTTTCTTTAATAGTTCCCTTCAATGGGTCACTTCAATGCATCAGCTTCGTTGGGTTGCTTCGATCATTTATATTAAACTTGCAAATAATATTTGAAAGAGCCAAGTATGAACAACCTATATTAAACTTGGACTACCTTGAATGGACATTTTCAGTATTAAGAACTGAAGATTCAAGACACTTGATGTTAACCCAAAAAAAATATATAGATAACATATATTCAAATATACATAAATTTTCAATTTGCATGAGTATGCTAATTCCTTAAAAAATATATAGTTGGCATACATTCAATATATATAAATTTTCAATTTGCATGACTCCTGTGCTTAGAGCAAATATTAGAGCGCAAAATCGCCACAATGCTGGAAACCATATATAATGATGGTGGAAACTCATAATACCAAAGTGGGCACAACCTACTTGCTCACATGGCTCATAACGAACATATAAAGTGAAAGCTATGCCCAAAGATGTGATATAATATCCTCTAGATGCATATAGGACTGCATCTACACTACCCTGCGGAATTGCCTCCACTAGGTATGGTTGACTTGAAGGATGGTGTCATATTAGCATTTCCATGTCCTCTAATTGTGGCCCTTGCAATTTTGCTCTATGCTCCATGCACTCTTGCCTTAAGCATGCGCTCAATTTGCTTAACTTTCGTAACTCTACTTATAGAGCCATGACATTGTTTCTTAGTTTGTAAATGTGGAACCTCCTCAAAGCGAGCTAAAGTTCGTAAAAAAGCTTCCCCTCTCTCTTCCATTGTCTCTCATGCTCCCACCATTGTAACTGAGAGCATCTCTTGTGTTACCACAACATCCATCCAAGGCTTCATACATTTGTTGTTGTACGAGGAGACTTCTATTGGGATTCCTTTCACAAAGTGCATATATATTATATCTGTGAAGTACAAAGGCACACGCCCATGGTGCTCTTTGCCATATACATCAATGTATTTAATATTAATGCATGGAGCATGTAATATTTCACAATTCAAGAATGTGTAACATCTAATATGAGTGCATCAACATGATACAAAATGCATACGTGCATCACTATGGAGAATGCATGCATGCAACACGATAGAAAATGCTTGCATGCAACATGCATGAGTGCAACACAATACAACATGAATACATCCATACATGCATGCAATATGATACAACATGCATACATCCACGTAACATTATACACGCATACATACCAACATGCATGCAAAAGAAAAAATGACACGCATACAATAAGATACAGCATGCAATACAAAATAATGACAAAGCAACTTTTCTTCAAGAGATTCTAGGTACTTGTGCCCTATGAGTAGTTCCATCTAGCCCGTGCCTTTTGAGCACAAGGACTAGAGACCACTAGGATGATCATTGTGTGTGAGAAGTAGTGGCAACGTTTCACTTGTAACACCTTGAGATTGAAAGGCATTTTGAGGAATTTGATAGCCTAAGCTTAGATAGCCAAAATGCTCTCTAAAAAAAATCTAATCATACTTGGAAAACCATCTGTTTTTGGTACACTTGTGTGTGTATGCGCTTAATCTCCTAGCATCCATGCTTCTCACTATCGTGTTCTAGCATGCACTCTCACTATTGCAACCCTTACTCTTGCACTCCCTCCTCCCATCTCCTCCCTCCTCCTCTCCCCTCCCTTCCTCCCCCTTCCTCCTCCTTCCTCCCTATCAACCTTGTTCACTCCTCTTCAACCCGTTACTCCATAAATCTATGAAGGAGAATAGCTCCCCACTCCTCAAGCTTGAATTCATTCCCAAGCTTGTTACTCTTCTTAACCTTGAGCTCTTTCTAAAACTGGAATCTCTAGTTAGCTTTCTCAACCCCATTTTCCTTCTGAAAACCTTTCCTAAACCCTTGAATGGTGGACATTCTCGAGCTCATTCACACATTCAATTAGCCTCTTGCTGTTTCAGGACCCAAAGCAATCGCTCCAACACATGCATGATGCTAAAGAAAGAAAATATCAATATCTCCAAGCATTTGAGCATAAAATAAAAGACAATAAAAGATTATCAACCCATTTGTGCAGTTGTCAAAAACTGATAAGGCAAAGCTTTGACACCAACAACGAGCATTCAATAGATATCCCAAATGGTTAAATTTACCCATAAGCTCACTATAATCCATCTCTGGAATTAATACAAAACCTTCAGTCACCAAAGGCGAATTTGTGAAGTGTCAAAATGTATAGTACATACAACGAAATGTGTGTTACTACACAACTATCTTTGTTATACAAGAGAACTGAATTTGAATTGTTCTCAAGGACTGGAGTGTATGAAAAATAAAGGGTATACATAAAACATATTAAACATATGCTGAACAAGCCACTAAGCTATGATTAACCTCAAATATGCAGCTCACAAAGTAGCTCTGACCTTGCAAAGCTAAATAATGCTCTAGTCTTCAGCATATTATCTGTTACCAATTCAAATGATAACTGGCTGCTTGTAATAAAGGATGAGCAAAATATGCACCAAGTGTCAAAAATAATATGGTAGCATATGGCAAGCGTAGAAATTCCTTGTAGTAGTCCTTGGGAAGCTTCTGCCGACCATCTAAAATAGCAGCAAACGGTATAATGCTGGTACGTCCCTTTACAACTTCAAAAGCATAACCATACCGCACAGCAAGTCGCCTGTCTCCATTCCAAACTCCAAAGAGATGATGGGCAAGAAGGCCCAGTGAAGTTGTTAATATAAAAGAGTTGCCGATCCAAAGGGTGTGTGCAATGCACCAAAGGAATTGGCCGACCATCTGAACAACCAGCAGCAAAGGGGAAGAAATCAGGTACTTGAGAGAGGAATACATACCTGATCCATACAGAGCAAATCAAAGCAGCTATACCCAAAATCAACCATCCATGATTTCCATGCACTTAGACATACATTAAAAATGCAATAATTTACTTCTGATATGGGCTGCCACCAATGAACAAAGAAATAACAAAATTTAACAAAAGACTTCTTGCCTGAGGATGCCTCGTGATACGCATAATGCCTGTCTCGTACATGTGCATCTTTGGTTTATCAACAGCGGCAACCTCTAACAAATTGAAAGTAGAAGGATATAGAAAGAAAAAAGAGAGAAATGACATCGTCCAGACAAATTCATGCATGCCAGGAACATCCCGCAATTGCCATAATTGGATACCGTCATATCTGTGATCAATAAAGTAAACCTGCAAAGCATTATGAACACACACAGTAAACCTGCTAAGCATTACAAGCACCAAAAGGAAGATTAAATGGCAAAAAAGGGAGCCACTATTATGAAAGGTGAACAGTGAAACAAAAATATAGACATTCCTGCACATACCACAGCAGAGACTGCCAGAGGTAAGGAGAGCCCTGCAAATAGGACCCTGAAAGCCCGCTCACCAATCAATTTCTCCCCCAGGTCACGATAGCTAGCCAGGCCACTATGAACAAGAGCAAATATAAAGAGAATAATCAACATGACGACCTGCACAAACAACCGTGAAACCATTTTCACATGACCTCCAATTGAATAATCAATCAAATTACATGATTTGTGTGCTGAAAACAATATATGCCTTCATAAGACTAGAATATATCCAATCTTACAAATTATAATATTTTAAAGACAAGGTAAAATAACAAAGGAAAGAAGGGAGTTTGTAACTGACTTTGGACACAAAGTTATGAGTAAATGAGAAAAATCAAAAACCAAAAAGTCAAAATTAAGAACTAAAAACATAGAAAGCAAAACTAAAAATGAAATAACTTAGTAAGCAAAGCTATGCTTCTGTTCTCATCAGTACCCAAGCATATGCTGCTATCTGGACTTTGAAAGATTTGTGTGCTGAAAACGATACATACTCTAACCCTCTCACATGCATTTCATGCAATACAGGCAGCCACCTTCTATAACTCATGGGAACTTAACATACCAAGTATAGTTCCTGGTACACGCGAGTCCATTAAGAGTGAGCGTGGTTGCAAATGTCCCCTGCCTATGCTAGCCCAAGTTGCAAAAGTTCCCTGCCTATGCTAACCCAAATCGCTTCTTGTCAAACTTTAAAAGAAGACAGCTCGTTAGAATGCTTAACGTGGAAAAACTTTCCAAACAGGGGAGTGAGGATTGGTAAACATGAATACAAAAAAATCAGTCTAACGTTTAGAATCGCCATTCCCCTCAATCTCATTGACAAGGGCCTCCACAGCTGAATGAGTGAAAGATGTTACACCACTATCTAGCCATGTTAGCCAAATCCCCTTGAATTGGAGTATGCCACTTTATACTCCACTTTCAAATGGCTGCAGATGACATGCAGCAGGAGTCAGCTTCCATATAAACCTATGACCTAGAGCAAAAAAGATTGGATGTCCTAGAGATCGAAGATTTGACAGTTGACTCTTTTACACAGCACTGCTTCTCAAAATGTCATAAAGGAGCACTAAAACGCTATAAGGATTCCACAAGGTCTTGTCGGCATACCCATTTATCCTTGTGAGAGATGCGTTTCAAAAGATCCTGAATATATCATGATTGTTTTGAGCATGCTCTATTGAATCAAAGCATTGTCGTTACCTACCACCCTAAAAGTGCACATTAGTGTGCATCCATAATGTGTTGTTCAAAAGATTTTGTTCATCATGGTATGTAAAAAACGACTTCTATAACAAAAGTCTTAGGTAACAAGCCTATACTATTCCAGTAAGACACTAAATACTCTCATCAAGCAAAAAGATTCTATTACAAAATAGTCTTACGCAGCACGCCTTAAACAAGACAAGCTTCCCTCTGTTATTCTACACCCTTTCCTCCTGCTGAGATAAGAGACTGACGACATGATTCATGCCTTCCATTTGCACTGGTGCTGCGTTCCCATTGTTTATTAGAGCTTAGGCACTCAGTGTCAACACCCCTGCTTGCACTTTCTAGAGTCAAATGTAGTATGAACGTTTCCGATCAGCCGTAAATAGAAAGGTAACATTACGTGGCTTGCCTGAACAATCCATGTAGCACATTCCTTTGCTCTCATTAGGCAAAGAGCAATATTCCTCTCATACACTGGATCATGCTGAGATAGGAGCTTCGTTACATTAACCATACCAAGTAATGCCAGGCACAAGACTGAACCTGAACTTTATTTTGTGCTTGGGCAGACTTGGGATTCACAAG
Organism: Dipteris shenzhenensis; assembly: GCF_047967505.1. NCBI lineage: Eukaryota > Viridiplantae > Streptophyta > Polypodiopsida > Gleicheniales > Dipteridaceae > Dipteris > Dipteris shenzhenensis. Next base: position 43,390,016 of record NC_141615.1, read on the forward strand.
CCGGCTTGTGTCTCTTCTACGGTAACGTCGTCTAACATGCCACAAAACTCACCTTGACCTACTGGATTGAGTGATAATCTAGTCTGATGCAAACTTTCTCCTAAAGCTACATAGCTGAAAGAAAGAACTTAGCATCAAGCCGCCTTCCGCCCTTTGGGACTCCGAGGAGACCTTTGTTATTATGGCTCCCTAAAATAACTCACTGAAAATACGGATATACACCAGGTGGCGCAAAATCTTATAAGGCAGAGCATAACAGGCTTGACTTTTTACAATACAAAAAACAACGACAGAATTTGCGTCGAAGCTACAAAGTAATGCGGTAAGTTACTATCACTGTACCTCGTGATTGCCGGAGACGGAGGATATGGCTTGTACAAAAGCAGTTCCGTACCCAGTATTTGGGTCAATCCAGATGAAATTCAGAATGGCTAGTACAACTCCCAGAATAACTGTGAAATAGATCCAAGATGACAACTTTTGGCTGCTCAGCTCGAAAACGGCTGCGTCTTCTCCGAGTACGATGGGCTCCGCTTGGCTTCCCTGAACTGAATCTCTTCCAAAGCCGTTGTCGGGACTTTTCATCAACGTCGGAAGAGAGTCTGATGTCGAAAAAGATCCAGTAGAGTCTTTTCCGACACCGGACTTTAGCTCGGCAGAGCATCGTCTCAAACCGACGCGGTTGAAGCCGTAATTTCCCAGAAGGGGAGGCAGGCAGACTGCGGCCGTATTCGGAGCGGGCCGTCGTCCCTGAAAAACGAGAGGACAAGTAAGGCATTCGAATCGTAGCGTTCAACGCGATTGCAAAAAATGCCTGTAGCAAATGAGGATGAAGCTGCGAATGCATGCGGTGCGAGCAAGGGATATGAGAGAGAGCGAATGCAAAACCACAAAAGAAGGGGCGACGGGGCAAGGGTGGAGCACAAACCTGGGGGGAGAGGAGGAGGTGGTGGAGGAGGGAGGAGGGAGGGAGGAGGAGGGAAGAAAGGGAGGAGGACATGGCTATGGCGATGGCGGTGGCGATGGCGATGGCGATGAAGATGAACAACAACAGAGCAAGATGAGTATGAATCAATGAAGAAGAACAAAATGGAGAAGAAGAAGCAGGTTGGCCAATAATACCTTGAAACGAGAGGATTGAAATACTTATTATTTTGTTTCTTTGTTTGTAGCCAAACAGCATCTCCCCACACGCTTGTTCCCTCCCCCTCCACACGCTTGTCTTCTCTCCCAGAGCGCATAAACCCACATCACATGGACATGAACCGCATAAACATCACCCAGATAACATCCCAAATGCCCAGGAAGGCATAAACCCAGGTAACATCCCAAACTCCTGTATAAATACCCAATTACCTCCCACACATTCCTAGGACGACAAGAGGAAGACATACACACAGGTTACATCCCAATTTCCCAGTTACCTCCCATATTCCCAGGACGAGCAAGTTATACACACCCAAGTATAAATTCCCAGCTTGCCTCCCACACTCCTGGAAACCCTCCGACACCTCCTTCCTTTCCTCCCATCCTCCACATCCTTCCCCCTTATTTTTCTTCATCTTCCTCTTTCTCCCTACATTCCTCCTCGCATCCCGTTCCGCTCCTATGCTTTTGTTAGTATTTCTTTGCATGTCTCCAAAATTTGGCATTTCAAGAAGTTCTCTTTTGCATGCATGTTCTCATCCACTTTCCCATGATTATATATATTGATCACTCCAATGGCACAACATATTCACTTGAGATGGAGTTGAGTAACAACAACATCAATTGCTCAACCTTAGGACACCCCATCTAAAAAAGACACATCCATGCTTACCCCTTTATGGTGCGCCTTCCAAAAAGATAACCCTTTCATCATAGCCCACGATCATCATGCCCCCACCACTACCCTCATCAAATCAACTCATTCAAGAAGGAGACCAAAGAGCCGAAGGGCTTGGACATGAGTGAGCTAGCCTTCAATTTGCTAAATTAGATAGGTCAACAATGGAGGTTAGGAACCTCCAAGGAGGTGCCAAGCAACCCCCACTTTCCACATTCGTAAGGCATGCACAACAGCAGTTAATTCTTTATCATATGTGATATAATTGCATTCTACTGGTTTTAATTTTCGGCTCTCATATGCTATTGGATGTCCATCTTGCATAAGTACGGCTCCAATTCCATATCCACTAGCATCGGTTACAACTACAAAGAATGGTCTAGAGAAATCGGGTAATTGTAACACAGGAGCTTGTGTGAGAGCTTCTTTCAAAGCTATAAAATATTTATCTTGACGCTCAGTCCATAAGAAATGCTTAGCTTTTCTAAGAAGGTCTGTCAATGGATGTGCAATGTATGCGAAATTCTTGACAAACTTTCTATAAAAGCTACACAATCCCAAGAATGATCTCAATTCATGTATATCTCGGGGTTTAGACCATGTGACTATGCACTCAATCTTCTTTGGATCTACTTGAATCCCATCGACGGATACAATGTGACCCAAATACTCTATCTAATCTTGAAAGAAACTGCTCTTTTCACGATTTATGTACAATTGATTTTCTTTCAAGAGTGAAAAGACTAGCTCAGATGTTCTTTATGCTCCTCAACATCTTTGCTAAACACCAGAATATCATCGAAAATACTATTACACAATCTTGGTGTTTAAGAAAGATTCGGTTCATCATTCTACTAAAAGTAGCTGGAGCATTGGTTAGCCCAGAAGGCATAACTAAGAACTCATAATGTCCCGTTTGAGTTCTAAAAGCAGTCTTGTATATATCCTCTTCTACCATACGAACTTGATGATAGCCAGATTTGAGATCTATCTTACTGAAGACCTTGGCCCCTTTCAATTTGTCCAAAAGATCATCAATCCTAGGGATTGGATATCTGTTCTTCACTGTGATTTTGTTCAATGCACGATAGTCTATGCACATTTGATAGGTTCCATTTTTCTTTTTGACTAATAAGACAGGTGCTCCATAAGGAGAACTGCTGGGTCTTATCAATCCTCTCTCTAGCAGTTCCTCCACTTGCTTTTGTATTTCCTTTTGCTCTAGGAGGATGAAACATGTTAATCTCGGCTCTCAACTTAGACTTTAGACCTGCCACATACTTCCTTCGTTGATCGCGCTCATTAATTTTCTCTAAAGACTGTAACTGGATCAATGTTTGCCAAAATCTATCAGTATATGTGGAGATCATTTCCTTATCGAACTGCCTGAAAGTGTCCCATTGTTGTCTAGCTTTTGCTTTGAAATGTGAGGGAAGGAAATCTCGCTTGATGAGCTTTTGAAAAGACTTCCAAGATTTTGGTCGCCTTTTACTGTGCTTAGTGATGTTCCACTAAAGTGCAGCACTCTCTACTAAATGATTTGCAGCACATTTAATCTTATCTTTTTCACAGAATTTCTCCCCCGAAAAATAATCATCTAGTTGACTGATCCAAGACAATACAGTGCGTCCTTCTTTCTTTCCATCAAAATTTTGAAATGAGAAAGCTTTTCTACTTATCTTACTCTTCTTCCTCGAATTTTGTGCTCTCAGTGTGGCTTTGACTGTCCTGATAATAGTATCATCGTCGAATGACTCATTATCAGATGAATGTCTCTTCCTTTTCTTACCATTGATTTTCTTTTCCAATCTCTCCCTATGCTCACGCTCATCGGCCAACTGTGCCTGAAGTGCATCTAACTGCTCTTGGAGCATGGGTGGTAGTGGTTGATGCACCATGAAAATGCAATAAGTACAAATAAAGCGGAGTGGAGAAAAATAAAGATACTAAGTGTATGAGAATTAAACAGATGAAAAAGTGTGTTTCAAGTGTATGGTAAGAAATGGATGGCAGAAGATACTAAGTGTGTATGAAATATAAAGCAAAAGAAATCACTTATCTCGCTCTTTGATCGGAGGTGGAAAGGACTAGAGTGGGAGATATGTGACCAATGATGTCGTTCGTAGTCGTTTATGCACTCGACTGATCTCCAATTAATTGCTCAGTGATTTGTGGTTCCAATCGCCCTCTTGATTCAAGCGTTCAAACTTGGCTACGGTCTTCGCCTTGTTGAGCTCTGTTCACCTTGTTGAGCCTCGTAGCTCGCTGCATTTTTCCTCTTCTTCTTTCTTTTTCTTTTTTTTATAAAAGGGCCTTTTGAACCTTAGGGTCCCTTTGTACGAAGTCAAAGGATTTCCTTTGACTTAATGAACGATACATGCTGTCTGCGTTGACAGAGACCCGCGGGTCAGAAGCTACTGCTGCCTTGGAATTCGGTCTACGAGAGGGCATGTTGGTCAAGAGACTGTAGGTGGGGCAGAAGCTAATCAGATGCGTAGAACGACAGAGGTACAGTAGGCCGGAATAGGCAGCTACGTAGGTTGGTAGAGACAAAGGAGGTGGCCACTATGTGATGAAACTATAGGACTGCACTGCGCGCGAAGTCAAAGGCTTCGGAATCCGAAATGGCACGTTGGTCAAAATACGACAGGCAACTACAGGCCCGCAGACGGGGTCGCGCAGAGAAAGAGACTCCCAAATCTAGAGGCGGCTACGCGAATCGCGATGGCTAGCAAAATACTACGAGAGACTGTAGGTCCTACAAATGGGGCCACGCAGAAGGAGGAAATTTACTGTAGGTCATTCCGCACATGATGACGGTTGCTCCCAAGTCTCAAGAGTCTTCAAAGTTCGCAAACGAGCTGCTGCAAGGCTTCCGAGATGATGACTCTGGGTTTAGTACTTGGCGCGATCTTCAAAGTTCATAGCCTAAGGCTCGATGCGCACATCCCTCGATGCAAAATTTCTCTCCCCCACGACCACGAGCTTTATTTCATGCATAAGCGTCACATAGTACTCTTGAATCTTCCAGAGCGCTTCTCTTTAATTTCTTCACAAGAGCATGACCAAAGCTCTGATACCATTGAAACCAGAAGGTAATTCTTTTCACACAAATTCACCACTTAATCAACTGGAGAAAGAGAACACAATCACACCATGAAAACGACAGCAGAATGGGTACACTGCTCCCCCCCTAGATGAGTGGCTCACGCTTCCTCATCTAGAGGATTTATGACATTTCATAAAAGCACCAAGGAGCCAAAATTATCCCTCTCATCCAAAAATGAGGGATTTGCTTTACATAGCCATCTTAGGGCCCAAAATGAATTATGTCCTCAACAAAATATATTGCTCAAACTTGCAATAATTAAACAAATACAAAATTGGCCCATGGCCATATGTAATGCGCGGTGCGACACCTCGATCGGTACCCTCGCACTAACTCCAATTCTCGCTATGAGTTCCATCACCTGTACTCAAGCCGCCAATTACATTAGTTATTAACAATCGATTGAACGAATCACCGAATCAACCGATCCCAACATAACCGTGCTCAAAGCACAATAATCAAGCACAACACCAATAACGCTAGCGACATCAGTATTAACATGGAATCACCCACAATACCAACCATCTAGCATGGCAAAACACAAGCTAGTCAGGCGTCCCCAACTAACCACACAAAGTATCCACTAGGACCCCCGCCGCGTCCGGTGCGCTCCTATGGAGTACTTTGTCATAGTCACACTCGACTAAAATAATAATGTCCAAAGCAAGATATATCAAAAATATAATTTTCGTAACAGCCCAAGGCTAGCACCCTCGCCCTCTTATAAGGAAACCTATCCTGACCCAGTCAAGCAATACATAATAGACACTCAGAACTTGGTACGGGACTGCCAGGAAAAGTTTGAGCATAGACAAAAGGTGAGCAGAGGGTCGAATACTATCCATCCAGCCCACCTAATGGGCCACTGAGGGGCAAAAGTGCTCAAGGTTCCAAAAAAGGTGGATGAAGAGGAACGTTTCAGCTTTGATCAATCAGAGGCTTCAGATCTAATGTAGAAAATGTTCCAAGAGGACCCAGTATTGCAAAACGTACAGGAAGAAGGAGACCTTTACGGTTTCGAGCACCTGTTATCCGTGGAAGGAGAGTCTTTAGAAGAACCCTACGATAGTGCCGGGTTGGCTGTCTTCCTATTGATAGAGGTAAAAGTGCAATCGCCTCCGTGCTAAGAGGGAATACCATCCTTTGGCGCGACCTATCCAACTAGATGAATAGACCACTCCTGCTGCCCCCAGGCCCTGCCAGCCCTAAGGCCAACCAATCATCGCCAGAGAAGGGGCAGAACTTACCTAAGGTTCCCATCAATAAGCTAGGTCAATACTTGGAGGTGATGACATGAACGCGGCTATCCCCATAATCTATCAACACCAAAAGGTTGAGGCCATCCTAGATGGGGGGTGGGAGTGAGTGTACCAAGGACTGCTGGGTAAAGTGGGGAAAACCTACACTTGAGTAAACCCATTTGGTAGTGAAGTTGGCCGATGGCAGAACTACAGAACCCTTGGGAGTCCTTACTGGCATTAACATTAAAGTATTTGGATTCACGTACCTCGTCAGGTTTGTAGTCATGGACTTCACTTGGTAGCCGAGATCTGAGGCTATCCTAGACAGACCCTTCTTACGAATGTCCAAGCTTGTACACGACTGGCATACTGATGATAACATCTATTTGCGGCACGAGGAACAAATCATGCGAGTGGACTTGCACACCTACAAGGCCCACCCATTATCAGGACACCTTTTTGCCGTGCAGAATCTAGCACAACCGCCCACACCACATCCGTGAAGCTATTCCAACACTGTGAAAGGGAAGAGGGTGAAAAGGAGTCTGATGAATTCTGGTATGCACCTCTTCCCAAGTCTCAGAACTGGATGCATATCTTAGCCAACATTGATGTCCCAGAGAGAATAGGGTTCCAGATCACCACCCCCAAGCTCAAGGGTCTGACCCCGGTGGTCCCCCTTAGAATGTTTAACATGCTCAAACCCCGAGAGTTGAGCAAAGGAACAATAAGGGTCAAGTCAGATCTCCACTAGCTATCATACATAGGTTCCACGATTGCTCACCATGAGTTCTCTTCCAATTGGGGAGCCAGGGTGAGTAAGATAACCTCCCCCATTGGCTTTATAAGTGCAATGAAAGAGCCCCCTTTTGGTCCAAAACTCACTTTATCCAAAAGCTCAGTTAAGGCCAAAAGGACCACTTCTCCTGTAGAAATAGAGGAGGAGGTTGAAGAAAAGGAAGACCTACAACAGGTACCAGCCCACTACAAGGACTATACGAGGGAAGATGGGTGATCCCAAGGATACGATGGGCCAGCCCCAGTCAAGGAGGTAAACCTAGCTTCGGAAGGCCAGTACCCCCAACCTGTAGTCATCACCGATGATCTCACCCTGAATGAGGAGAACGCTTTGATAGCTCTCCTATGGGAATACAAGGATTGCATGGCCTAAAAATACACCGATATGAAAGGGGTTCCTACCGAAGTAGTGTAGCACACGATCCCCATGCTAGACGATGCTAGGCATGTACGTCAACGCCCCCACCCTATGAATCCCAAGTATGCACTCATAGTGAGGGAGGAAATCCATAAACTCATAGATGCGGGATTAATCTATGAGATTGAGCATACGGACTGGGTGTCACCCATCATGATAGTCCTGAAGAAAAATGGAAAAATTAGAGTATGTGTGGATTTGAAAAAAGTTAATGCTACAACTAGGCGTGACCACTACCCTTGCCATTCACAGAACATGTCCTAGAAAGGGTCATCGGAAAAGAAGCCTATAGCTTCCTAGATGGATTTTCTGGTTACAACCAAGTGTCTATCGCCCCGCAGGATCAACATAAAATAGCCTTTGCAACCGAGTGGGGTGTGTATGTGGCTAGACTAATGATATTCGGATTGACCAATGCGCCTGGCACCTTCCACAACGGATGATGATCACGGTATCCAAAGAGTACCTGAGAGTCTTTGTGGAAGTCTTCTTAGATGACATATGTGTGAACTTGATGTGGGATGATCACCTAAAATACATCAGACTTATCCTAGAGAAGTGCCGCTTATACTGCATATCCCTGAACCCTGTTAAGTGCCAAATCTGGGTAAAACATGGTGTAATTCTCGGCTACATAGTGTCCCGGAATGGAATCTCTACGGACCACAACAAAATCAAACTCATCTTGGAGTTACCACCCCCCACCAACGCCAAGGGAGTCCAACGATTTACTGGCCACATAGGCTACTATAGAAGGTTTATCTTGTTCTATACGAACATAGCCCGCCCATTATACAAACTGCTAGTATCCTTTGAATGGACCGAGGAATACCAGAAATCCTTCGAAACCCTCAAACTAGCCCTAGCCACTGCATCGGTGTTGAGAGCACCTGATTGGAATCTAATTTTCTACGTCCATATCGATGCTTCCAAGTTTGCTATCGGGTGTGTGCTAGCCCAACCAGGGGAGCATAACTTGGACTACCCGGTGTACTTTGCGAGCCGCCAACTAAATAAGGCTGAGGTTAACTACACAACAATCGAGAGAGAAGGCTTGGCCACGGTTTATGCAGTCAAGAAGTAGGCACTACTTGTTAGCTAACAAGTTTGTCTTCTTCGTGGACCACCAGCATTGTTATACTTGGTCAACAAGCCATGCATGATGGGACGCATCACCAAGTGGATGCTAATCCTCTTGGAATTCGACTTCACAGTCCATGTGTGTAAGGGGAAAACCCATGTCCTAGCCGCGACCACCTGTCAATAATCCCCAACGGCGAAGTCCCATCGGGAGTCGAAGATGACCTCCCAAACACTTCCCTCTTCTTCATTGACATCATACCTGAATGGGCCGCCGGTATCGGTCACTACCTGGCCAACAGCCTACCCCTTGGCCAAGCTCTTAAGAAGGATAGAGCCTACAAACTCATTAAGGATGCATTGCCATATCAGCTAATTCCAGGCCAACTGTACCACATGGGCAAGGATGGCCTGGGCAAAGATGTGTGTGCGAGCACGAATACATTGATGTGCTCAAGGAAGCCCACTAGAGAATTGTAGGAGGTCATTTTGCCACTGATGTTATAGCACGTAAGGTGCTCCAAGCTGGCCTTTGGTGGCTGACTCTCTTCGGGGAGACAGCCAAATTCATCAAGTGGTGCAATGCCTATCAGTGTGTCCAAATCCCACACAAGGTGAACATGATGCCCTTAACCGGAATCTTAACCGATCAGCCCTTGGAGAAATGGGAAATTGATTTTATTGGACCTATAAGTCCAGCAACTAAAGGGACTGGGGGGCCAGATACATCATCTTGACCATAGATTACTTCACCAAGTGGATAGAAGGGAGAGCCACCGTGAAGGCAGATGTGAGATCCACCACCAAATTCGTATATGAACAAGTTATCACGTGGTTCGGATGTCCTTTAGAGCTAGTCAACGAATGAGGAACTCATTTCCTCAACGAAACAATAGTACTCCTGAGACTATTGAGTTCATGATCATACATAGGAAGTCAACACCATACTACCCTAGGGCGAATGGCTTGGTTGAGAGCTCCAATAAAAGGACCTCCCTGTCCATCTTCTCTATGGCTTCGGTTGACCTCCCTGAAGAAGCTCTCAACACGCTACTCAAAGCAGCCAATTTTGTCCAGGTAGCCGATGATACAATGCCAATGAGCACAACAGAGGCAGAACCCATGACCGTTGAAGATGACGAGGCTCCGCAAGCTCCTCCTTGCTCCCCACCCAAAAATGTCTAGTGGCATCCTGACTTGCAGTCATTTCAAGAGTTGCCAGATAGTGCACTTATGCACCATTGGAAGCGCCAACTCGAGGGCTCCCACCTCCACCTCTATGAAATCTTAGAGGTGCATCCCCTCACACAATTTATCACGCAGTCTTTCGATGACTAGAGACACGCGCATCCAAAGTGCACAAGAGGAGGGCACAACCTCACCCCAATGCTCCAGTCCCACGGACCGATGCAGATGCCAGTCTACAGCCTTGCTGGTGCATTCCCTTCCTAAAGATGGAGCAATTTTGGCGGTACTACCGTAGTGCCCACATCGACCGCCAGATCCACCCCCTGTACATGCCAATGGAGCGATGATGGACTTGGGCAGAATTCTAAGAGCTCTAGCAAAAGGGCCCAAATATGTTGTAAAATTTTCCAAAAGTACAACTTCCCCAAGGAAATGACTCAAGAGGGATTTTGCTTCTGCCTCCAGTCATTCAACGACACGTACGGGTCAATACCCAATCTCGCCATCATGGCGGCGGTCCACTTCAACCGCCTCCTCCTCTTACTCCTCTGTGACCTCCCCGCCCACAATCGCCCCATCAAGGACTACCTCCACAATTTGACCAATCAGATTATCTTCAACCCCAACATCGGTCCTATGCAATTTTAGGACCTCCACCTCTACGTCTGCATCTGCAATCTCCACAGACACCACGTCCTCATGTACGAGGATAAACACACCACACATTTTTGGAAGTATCACTCGTACCTTACTCAGCTCACTCCACAACAGCTAGACCACTATGGAGTCCTACAGACAGTCCTCACCACAAACCTCCTCTAGTGCGGCTGACCAGAGGGTGATAAGCAACAGGAAGTTAACATCCATGGAGTACAGTCGCCGAATGCAGGGTAATCAATGATGAGAGGAGATTTAGGCTTCATGATTTACTTCAACGGTTGCAGCCATGGAAGGAGTACAGTACAAGCTCAGGGAGTTTAAGACCCAAATACCCCAAGACTAAAGATTGTAGGCAACGGGAACAAGTTGCATGTTCCAACTCACAGGTTGTAGGTTCCAGCTGCAAGATGTGGTTAAGTGTTGTGGGAGTTAAGCCTTGCCACTCCAGGTTTTGAGCCTCCTATTGGGGGTTTGAACCCCAAATAGCTTAGGGCTTGGAGGCGTGAAGCTAACGCAAGTGCTATTTGGGAGCCGGTTAGGAACACCTCCTAAAAGGCAAGCGCTCTTATATGGTTAACACAAGTGCTATTTCCGCTAGTAGGGAGAGATGGAAAGAATAGCAATATGCCTTGGCACCCTATGGTCCCAAGAGCCTTTTAATGTAACAAGAGGGAGAGTGCTAAAAAGAAAAGGGTTGGCCCTCCCTTCAAAACGTGACATGTATAAAAGGCCAAAGGGTTGACTTGGTCTTCATTGTTGCTTGCATAATTTTGAATACAAGCTCCCTCTTCTCTTCCAGGAGTGTTTTGGGTGTTCCCTTGTTTATATTGTAGTGCCCTTGTGTTTGCCACTCCATCCCCCTTCACTCTCCTCTTCCCTCCTCCTTCTCCCTCCCTTCTCCCCTCTCTTCTCCCATCTCCCCCTTCCCTCTTTCTCTCGTGGAAACACATTGCAACAATCCGGAAGCCGCTTGAGTGACACACGCAGATGACTCGTGCCTTGCATTGCTCTCATAGGGATTAGCTTGGAGTAGCAGCTCCATCAGAATCTCTTCAACATCCCCATGACATGTGAGTCACCGTCGAGACTACACAATACTTTAAATGAGAACTAGTGTGCAATCTGCATGTCTAACACACACACAATACTGCCAATTGCCATTATAATAGATGGCCATCAACATTCTCAAGTGCAAACACAGTGGCTATCCCCCACATCTAATGATCCAAGAGCAACTTTCTCAGGCAGCACAGGGAAATTCAAAGCCACAACAACCAGCCTAGTCAGAAGGGTTGGAGGTCATAGTGGAAGTGGTGGTCGTAGGGAAAATTGCCCTAAGAATTGCCTCTTTTGACTGGGAGAGGGACACTAGAAGAATGAGTGTCTGGAAGACTAGGAGTATGATCACAAAAAGGCCGAGCAGTAGAAGATGGCTAGGAAGATATGCTAAGTACATCTATGGTGCAGATTCTAGATGATGACATGGCAATTGATCTGAAAGTCAATGTAGTCACGTGAGAAGGTAAGAAGGTGCACGGCCCTTTTGCAACATAGAGCACCTTACTCCAATGGCTTGTTGAGGAATTAGTGCACTGATAGGTGGTGGAATGGGTAAAAGAGGCTGCTCTACTAGTGGTGGCACTAGAATCAAAGAAGAATGTGGACCTGCTGATCCATAGAGTGCATTTTGCAAACCATCCCACATCAGTTGAAGTGGAACCAGTCCAGATTGGGAGTCGGATCTAATCATCCCACATCAGTTGAAGTGGAACCAGTCCAGATTGGGAGTCGGATCTAATCTCTGTGGGATAGTTCAAAACCGCTCAAAGCACACAAAACTACAGTCAAAGGGAAATGAGACATCACAAAGGTTGATGAGCCTAGAGTGGAGTCTGCCCTGGATGCTCCTATTCAAATTCCATATGCAATTAATTTATTCACATTGATAGTAAATCCTGCATGTAGATGTATTCCAAGATGCATCAATGCTATTTTGAGTAGTTTTGCTCACAAATAAGAGAGTTTTGGTCATCACAACAAAGTCATAGGATCGTTGATTTTTTCAAGTATTGATTGATGGCGGATTTAGAGTAAACATTGTCACTTTAACGACCTGCAAGGAGATGGGGTGGAAGGATTGGGAGCTCGCAACATTCCTAGTGGCAGATGGTGGATCAACAGTGAGTGCAACCACTAGGTATTCTCAAGTTGGTGGTCATGGAGGTTGCAGAGATGTCTTTTGTGGTCTCGTTTGTGGTCCTAAATATGGATGCGTCCAGCCCAAAATACAACTTTCTCTTAGGCAGACCATGGCTAATGGCAAGCGTAGGTCAAACAGAACTTGGAATTGAACACCTTGTCACTGCAGATAGGGAATAAAAAAGTGTTCCCATCAGATCAACATGCTTGCTAGATGGGGCCATGCGTCCCATGCTGGTAAAAAGGGTGAGGGGAAGGGGCAAGAAGCAAGTGTAGGAGCGAGTTTTTTTCTGCAACCAGCATGTTTTGTTTCACCTATTCCACTTATGACATCTCTCTCTCTCTCTCTCTCTCTCACACACACACACACACACACACACACACACAATATAATTTTTGTCTATTTTCTCTCTTCGTCCTAGTTGTCCTCATTGCAACCCTCTATCTCCATCTATGTCTAACTCTTTCACGTCACACACACACACACACACACACACACACACACACACACACACACACTCACACTCACGCACACACACACACACACACACACACACACACACAATAGTCTTTTTGTCTCTTTGTCCTCCATGACCTCATTGCAACCCTCTATCTCCGTCTATGTCTAACTCTATCACATCTCTCTCTACCCCCACCCCCCCTCTATCTCTCTCTCTCTCTCACACACACACACACATCCTCAACAAGCTTATATGGTACACAATTTGTAAGCACAAATGCCCTGCATTTCATTTTTATAGCTTCCCAATTTCATCCACTTGAGGTTCTAATAGTCTCTCTCTCTCTCTTCCTCCTACATATAGACCCTCTATCTCTGTTTATGTGTAACTCTATAATATCTCTCTCTATCTGTTCTCTCATGCTTGCACTATGGTTCTCTCTCTCTCTCTCTCTCTCTCTCCCCACCTTTTTTACCATGATAATTTTCCTTTTTTCCCCACCATTTTGGGTAAATTTTTCAGCCCAAAAGGGCTTCTAGAGGAGAGCTAGCATGCATAGAATCACACCAAAGACAGGATTTCATGAAACTAACAAGAGAAATGAGATCATTTGATGTGTTCCGATCACTTTAATACCAAACATGATTAAATTTGGATATTTTTAGCAAAAGTTGTGAAATTGTTTTTAGCCCAAACTGGCATCTAGAGAGAGCGCCGGTGCCCTCCTCTGGATGCCAATTTGGGCTTTAAAAAAGTTCTTTGATTTATTTTTTTACTCTCTCTCTCTCTCTCTCTCTCTCCCACCATGATTATTTGTCTTTTTTTACCACCATTTTGGATAAACTTTTAGCCCAAAAGGGCTTTTAGAGGAGAGCTAGCATGCACATAATCCCACTAGAGATAGAATTTCATGAAACTAACAAGATAAATGAGATCATTTGATGTGTTTTGATCGTTTTGATACTAAACATGACTAAATTTGGATATTTCTAGCAAAAGTTGTGAATTTTTTTAAACCCCAAACTGGCATCCAGAGGAAGGCTCCAACAGCCTCCTCTGGATGCCAGTTTGAGCTAAAAAAGATTTTATTGATTTCTTTTTTTAGTCCCTCTCTCTCTCTCTCTCTCTCTCTCGTGTGTGTGTGTGTGTGTGTGTGTGTGAGAGAGAGAGAGAGAGAGAGAGAGAGAGAGAGAGAGAGAGAGAGGGACTTCAAAAAGAAATCAATGAAATTTTTTAAAGCCCAAATTGGCATTCCTCTAGATGCCAGTTTGGTGTAAAACAAATTTCACAACTTTTGCTAGAAATATCCAAATTTAGTCATGTTTGATATCAAAACGATCGGAACACATCAAATGAGCTCATTTCTCTTGCTAGTTTCATGAAATTTTGTCTCTAGTGGGATTGTGTGCATGCTAGCTCTCCTCTAGGAGCCCCTTTGGGCTAAAAAATTATCCAAAATGGTGGGAAGAAAAGACAAATTATGATGGTAAAAAAGGAAGGAGAGAGAGAGAGAGAGAGAGAGAGAGAGAGAGAGAGAGAGAGGGAGGGGGGGGAGAGAGAGAGAGAGAGAGACTGCAATGCATGAATGAGAGAGGTGGTAGAGAGAGATGTGACAAAGTTAGACATACACGAAGATAGAGGGTCTATACGTAGGACGAAGAGACAAATAACACACACACACACACAAAGAGATGTGTCTTAAGTGGAATAGGTGGAACAAAACATGTTGGTTGCCAAAAAAAACTTGCTCCAAAACTCGCTCAAAAAACTCACTCCTCGCACACACTCAAATGGTAAACATGGTGAATGGCCTGGATGATGATGTAGAAGATGAGATTTTGAAGGCCAATCCAAACTTGCTTCCATTTTTCATGGTTGATGTGGAAGCCATCTTAGTGCAGTACTCATGGCAAGACCTTTTTGCAAGAGCTGCAAGCCTCATTCCAGAGCCAACAGAGATGGAGGATCCTATACCTATGGATATAGACTTGTGGGTTGTGTTCAAGCAGAAGAGGGAGTGTGAAGAAAGGATGAGTTGCATGACACTAGGAAGATGTTCTTGAAATAGTGTTCTTGAGGGCTGACGGAATTTCCAAGACTATCAAGATCAACACCTTGCTAGATGAAGAGTTCCAAGCTACATTGGTGGCAAAATTTGTTGTGTTTGCTTGGGACTACTCAGACATGTGGAGACTTGATCCAAAATTTATCATCATCATGTCAATTTGAAGAAAGATGCTACCTTCCAATATGTAGAGGTATCACATGAATCCACATGTGGCAAAGCAATTGAAGTTGGAACTCGAGCATCTACTATGAGTGGTATTCATAGCTTTCATTAAAAATTTGGAGTCGATCTAACCTATAGTGATCGTGTCAAAGAAGAATAAAAAGCTGAGGATTTGTGTGGACTACCACAAGCTGAATGCAGCTACTGTGTTGGATCCATTCCCATTACCCTATATGGATTTAATTTTGGATGAGGTTGCAGGACATGAAGTCTACTCTTTCCTGAATGGGTACAATGGCTATAATTGAGCTATAATTAGTTACACATGGAACTAGAGGATCATCAATGAAGTCTACTCTTTCTTGAATGGGTACAATGGCTATAATTGAGCTATAATTAGTTACACATGGAACCAAAGACAGCCTTCATCATAGCATGGAGTGTTTATGTTTGTACTATTATGTGGTTCAAAGATCCATGCAATAGATTTTTGTGATGTATTTGACTAATTTCATGAGGATCTTTTTGGAAGATCTTAGTGTGTTCAAAGCACGGACCAATCAATTGAAGCATCTAAGATTGTGTTTCCAACACTGCAGGGATGTATCCTTCAACTTGAATCCTATGAAGTGTGCATTGTGGCTTGTAGTAGTGGCTACTTTTTGGGGCATGTTATCTTGACAAGGTGGTGGTGAGAATGCAAGCTCCTGCACTAGCAAGGCCAAAGGAGTATTTACAGTTCTTGGGACATATTAGGTGGCATAAGCAGCACTGACGATTCTTGGTGCATTTGGCAATTCCATTGAATGTGCTGGTGCATGTTGAACCAAGGAATTTTCATGGAGAAAGGAGTGTGACAAGGCATCACCAACTCAAGATTGGGAATGTCCTGATGCAAAGAATATGGTCAGATGGTATCGCCTAGTGCACAATGCTAGCCATAGGCTATCCATAGCTGAAGAGAAAAACTATTTGATGATAGAATGAGAATGTTTGGGAATGATTTACTAGGTGAAGAAGTTTCTCTATTACCTTCTAGATTGCCCATTTGTATTCCATACTGATCATTCAGCATTACTATACTTGGTGTGGTAGTAGAACCTTACCGGCCATCTAGCATGATAGATGCTCTTACTCCAGGAATTTGATTTAGAAGTGGTCCATTGGACGGGGTCACAACATGTCATCACAAACTACTTGTTCCAGCTTGAATTAGGCGAACCATCCATCAGTGTCAAAGGTGAATTCCCAGATGCAGACCTATGCATGGTGTTTGTAGCGGATCCTGCCGAGAAGCACCAAATGGAGGGACTTTTGAGTATCTTTTGGTCATGGTATGAAGAAATGCTTGACTTTTTGACTATAGGTTCCATGCCAAAGCATCTATCTCACAATCAACACAAGATTGGCATTGCGGAGCCATGGATTCAAAGTGGTCATGTGCTCACAATCTCTTAATCATGTGACTCTGCTATGTTCTTCCATATGAGCAAGGCGTGGTTCTGACCACGGCGCATGTAGAGTCATAGCCGACAGCCATCACTGCAAAAAAAGTGCTGCAAGCTAAATTGTGTTGGCCGCTGTCACAGCGGGATGCTAAGAGATTCATGCAAAAATGTGTCATATGGCACACATCATTCAAAATGGCCACCGGATTGATACCATTCAAATTGGCATTCAGCATGGAGGCCATACCCTGCTAGAGTACGTGGTGCCCAGTTTCTACATCATGATTGTGGATCAACTGCTTTTGGAAGACTCCATGGAATGTCTTCTTGACATCTTGGAGAAGACAACACCACAAATTGTGACAACAAGTGTTTTTGGAAGGATGTGTTCTACAAATTTGGGTAGAGGCCTCGGCATTGCAAGACAACACCGCAAATTGTGATAGCCGAGTGTTTATAGAAGGACGTGTTCTACAAATTTGGTTGTCCAATTGAGTTGGTCAGTGATGACCAAGGCAATTATGTTGTGAACAAAGGAATCAAGCGGATGACATTGTTCTATATGGTGATCCACAAGAAATCATCTCCCTACTAGTCAAAAGGCAATGGATAGGTGGAGTCTACAAACAAAACATTCAAATGGATCATGATGCTGATGATCAATGTTCACCAAATGGATTGGGATGAGAAGTTTTTGGTAGCACTTTGGGCATACCACACATCATTCGAAATGGCCACCGGATTGATACCATTCAAATTGGCATTCAGCATGGAGGCCATACCCCGCTAGAGTACATGGTGCCTAGTTTCTACATCATGATTGTGGATCAACTGCTTTTGGAAGACTCCATGGAATGTCTTCTTGACATCTTGGAGAAGCTTGTTGAATCTTAGATGGAGAGCTAATATCTAACATAGGGGTTCAGCCCCACATGAAGTATAGAGTGGATTTGGCAGTTGAGAAGAAATTTGTTGAGCGTCGTCAACTATTATTAGTTTTCAATAGCTGCATGGGCGGAATGCCAGGTAAACTGAAGGTGAAATGGTCTTGGCCCATTTTGGATATTTGACGAGTGTGGCTCCACATCCTTTTATCTGGTAGATCTGTAGGGACATGTGTTACCTCTGTTGATGAATGGGTTCTGATTGCATCATAACCATCATGAAGGCCACATTTAGTGCCCCTTTCCAATTATGAAGGAGGTGATAATCACTTCATTTATATTGGATAAGCTCCTCAATTGACAGGACTAGGTGTTCCTGGGATGATCAACATTTTAATGGTGCCTATCCCTTAGGTCTTGTCCTAGCTGCCATGCAGATTCCTCTAAGTGAAATTGAGTGTGCATTCCTTTGGGTCATTTTAATCCTCATCTACTAGCTTGCCTTCTCTACTCATGCACTCATTATTGCTCTTGTACTCCTTTTTTTTGTTCCTTCATCTCTTCATCTTACTTGCATGAGATGGTTGCTATGCAATTCCTTCTTCTCACACCACTAGCTTGTCTAGCGGATGTCAAAGGAGACATGTGGTTACATTTGTGCATCAAAAGCTATAGCAACATCGACGAGATGCAGATTGTTGTATACCCTCAATAATTTTAGCTTTGTCGACATCTCATGGAGCATGATCAAGTGAAATTTTTGGGAGGCCAATGGACATTCATTGTAGAACTCATCTATGACAGGCTATTCTTGCTTATGGACGGGAGAGTCAAATGCATGGCACCTTCAGCCTAGCCACAATGGAAGAGGAGTTTAGGAAAGGCACTTGAGGTGAGTATCATCTCAATAACTGGGTGACACAGTGGCTAGGGAGTGTTTTTGATAGATTCTGGAGTTAATGTTCATGTAGGTCAAGACATGATTTCATTGTGCACACGTGGTATGATTGACTTGTTGGAAGAATAACAACCTATGGCTTGGGCATGGGTGCTCAAGGAGGGTCTACATGCATAGGTGCAATGGGTGGCATTGGTACCATCCCATGAATACAAAGGGTCCTCTCCCTTCTATTTCCTATGTTAGAGGACTCGGTGGTTCCTAGTGTTTATACTCAAGGTGAGCTTAAAGAGAATTTCAAGGGTTTATTACTAGAATACAAAGATATTTTTGCATGCATCATACTGACGTGAGGGGAGTTGATCTGACACCTTACTATTAAATCTAGAAGACGATGTAGTTCCCATTGTTAAGCAAAAATACAAAATGAATCTGAATTATGGCATATAGGTCAAGGAAGAACTTGAAAAGCTTTTCAAGGTTGGCTGTAATCATTCATTAGAGGAGGTAACATGGTTATCACCTATTAGGGACCCAACCATCTCATCTTTGGTTTGTGGCCCTATATGAAAATTACACACTAATAATGCATCACCTATTTTTATACCAAAACCTAGTATTTTGATCCAACCAAATCTTGTGTGTATATGAAACCACCTCTTCTATCCATAGACCATGCAACCTTTCTCCTTTAAAACCAAAATTAGGGAAGCCGAGGCTCCCTCCACTTACTCATACTAACTTGAGTGTTCCCATATAAATCTAATGAATGAAGCATGCCCCCATGGGCATCTAATGATCGCAAGCATTTCCCATAGAAATCCAATGACTGGGCACTAGAATTCCATTCAAACCATAGCCTCAAAGCCATATATTAGAGAAAATAGAGTTTGACTAGCAAAGAATTCCCAAAGGGAGAAATGCAATTACTTACTATCTTCTTCAAAATCCTTTACGAATCTTATTTTTAGACTCTACCTAGCCATTTTCCTTCTAAAAATAATATATATTTGACATCTTGTGTATTATCATGTACCTTTGAGTAATGTGGCAGATTACAACATTCAAAGATTACAACATTTAAAAATTGACCCCCTTGTTCACTCACCTTGGGTAGAGTCAATGAATAATTTTTTATATGAGTTGATCATGCCATGGTTTGGTTATGGGAGATTCTATTGATAATACTAAAAAATTTATTGATTCTGGGAAACTGCATTGGTTGTGAAAACTTTCATTGGTTATAGGAACTCGAACATAGCATTTTAGTAGTGTGGCAGAGTTTGAAAATCATGTAGTTGGTGGTGTTAAATAGACACCATTTGGGGATGATGTATTATCATGTACCTTTGAGTAATGTGGCGGATTACAACATTCAAAAATTGATCCCCTTGATCACTCACCTTGGGTAGAGTCCATGAATAAATTTTTATATGAGTTGATTGGCCCTTGTCCCCCAACCATCGTAGCTCACACAGACTCACACACACACACACACACACACACACACACACACACACACACACACACACACACACACACACACACACACACACACACACACACACACACACACACACACACACACACACACACACACACACACACACACACATGCATGCACGCACGTGCATGTGCACATGCACACACACACACACTTTTTTTAAATATAGTGAAATCCATGTAGCTTTATACTACAAAAAGACTATTTCCCAAGCAAAATATCAGCCAATACAAAATCAAAAAATCTCAGTATAAGAGAAGTAGACAACATAGTCTATCTGCTTAACAGACAAGCAATCATAGAGTCATTGCTTGAGTGACATGCAAAAGTAAAACAAGTTGAATAGCCTGCTCTGATACCAATGACAAAGTAACACAACAGTAGAATACTCTGATAACAATGACAGAGAACTAATACAAAATAGAACAATTGCTTAATCGATTGAAAGATACAAAGTGATCTTTATAGATCACAGTACAACGATCATGCATGTGATCTTCTCCTAGAATATAGGATCTAATATATTCGGTGCACACGATATACAGTGGAGCTCTCCATCTGTTACTCCACATGATGCTAGTAGGATGCACATGTGTGTACTCAGCAACTTTCGCCCAATTAACTTATATTTGGTCTTTCAAGAAGTTTTGTAAAAAGCATGTATAAATAGGAAGAAGCAAAGATAGAAAAAATATTTTTAAAAATAAGCAAAAAGCTTGAAAGTGGCAGATCACAAAATGCCACAGTCTCTGAGAATGTTCTATAGAGGTCAAGAAGGACATGGGTATGCACTATTACTTTATTTAGGAATGACTAGCTTCAAAAGAAGTGAAATTTTGAATGCAAAAGTAGGAGATGTCAAAATTCAAGAAAAATGAACGCCCGTGTTTTGCCACCTTGGTTGTTCACGTGACCAGCTTGTGACTCCTAAACAACTGCATAGAGGCCCAAAATGGTTGCAAAAACCGAAGAGCAAAATGGCTCGCCAGTGGGTTCGATTTAATGTTGTGGATTAAGAAATGGAACCACCTTTAGCATGCTTATGGGCCTCATTTTGCGAGGTAGTGGCTCAAAAAATAACTAATGTGAAATGATAAATAGTGTTGCTAATGGATCAATTTAAAGAGAATTGCACATGTATCACCTATTATATCCACTTATGGGTGAATTAAGCTACAAATATCACCAAATATCAAAGTTTTAAGACCACCATGGAGTAGCTCCAAAAGTGTGGAAGCATTTCTTCAAAAAGTTTTCCTTTCCAACCAAACTAGAAAAATTTATTGAGTGTGCCCTCATACGTATGCATACAATTGTAGCATAGCATTGGATACCCCCTAAAATAGTAACGGTTCTCAAATGGTTGCTTCCTTTGGTCTATGGGAAGCTCAAATAGTGCACTTTCAAATAGTGCACTTTCAAATAAACAATTGGTTCCATATATATGTAGAATAATTATTTGAAGTTTTTAATATATTTTAGACATCCTATATAGTCCAAGATGCATGGTTCATAGGCATTATATCATTTGCAATAGTTTTATGATCTCATTTAAGATGTCGATTCCATAATGTTTTGATCTCAGATTCAAGTTCAAAATGTGTAGATTAGTTTAGAGACCAAGTTTGTCAAATTCCATTGAGAAATGCATAAGTTGCAAATTGAGCAAGTTACACATATACAATATATTCCCTGACCCTCACAAAAAATGGCTACACCCGATCATGCATTGGCCCAACCCACATTACAAGTAGCGTGTGTTTCTTAGTTGTACTTTGTGCATGAGATATTATAAAAGGAAGGTTTCCTTTGCAATCTCCATGAAGAAGCACTATACATGTAACCATTAACTATGTATAGTCACGACAAGAGCCCCCTTTTCATAATATAACTCGACATGGCCTTATTTGGTTTGTCTATTTCTTAAGTGTTTATTTTGTGTAACATTTCCATATATCAGTGACTGTATTATAACAACATTTATAGTATGTCCATGATTGGTTCCCCCACTCCCCTTTGCAACCTAAGTAGCACTTTGTTTGTAGCATAGGTATTACACCCTACAAATTAGTACCGAGTGGCCGAGGGGAAAATACCTTCAACATTTGGCAATCATGGTAGAATTGTTACCATGAGCTGAGTGCACAATGGTTTGTATAGTCAAGGCACAAATTCTAGAAATTGTTGGGAGTCGTGTCCTACTTCAATTAAGTGACACTAGTACCAAGTGAGGATGTACAGCTTCTATGAACATAGGTGTCTAGACAGATGAGTGCAGACAAGCACTTGTCAGACTACTTGAAGCCATAAGGCATGTCAAGAATGATATTTGGGCACAGTCAAAGGTATGCTACCCGATAAGAGGAGCACCTAATGAGATGGAATAGAATGCAATAACCAAGAACTAGAAAGGTCACAGGTGAACTCCGAACTGGGAATGGATGACCAAATGCTTAGAGCAAAAGTGGATGTTGGCATAAGACATGAGATACAAGGAGACCTAGCCTAGCTACGCCAAGACCAAGAATGAATCAGGCCCTAGCATATTGAACCAAGGCAAGTAAAGGAAAGTAGGCAAGGCAAGCAACCTCAAAGAAAATGCATGTAGAAGATGTCAAGGTGTCATCCTTAGAAGGTGAAGGTTATGTTAACAAATACTTTCATGAAGATGCAAGACAAGACAACCACAGACAAACTTTGGAGTCAAAATACACACTTGATCAAGAGCAACGTGCAAGATTGGACCACCAAAGGCAAAGTCCAAAGTTGAGGCATGCATCTGACCAAGAGCAACACTTAAGACCAGACCACTAAAGACAAAGTGTAGAGTCGAGGCTCGCATCTGACCACAAGCGATGTGCAAGACTGGGCAACCAGCACCAAACTATGGATCACCGTGCAAGATTAAAAACAAACAATGGAGTCAAGGCCTTACCAAGGCATTCATTGACCAAGAGCAATGTCCAAGGCCAGCAACCAAATAGAATGTCTGGATTCAATTAGCACCTGACCAAGGGTGCCACCATTTTGCACGAGGATTACCAAAGGGGCCTCCGCTCTAGATTGCATTCCTTATACAATAATGTAGACATAAGAATCGAGATGCCCAAGACAAGGGATCCCACACTCAAGAAGAGTCTTAGGACATCGAAGGATGGCACACTTAAGACCAGAGGTCATAAAGATGGAGACACCATGACCGAGGAGCCCCTTGATACCCTCTTGATACCAAGGCACCATCAGATCTCAGCCCATCAAAGTGAAGTTTCAAGACTTCAAAGGGGCAAAGATGAGGATTTGTACAGTCAAATGCAAAGTTTTCTCTGAGAGTATGCCATCGATGGGTGCATGATAGAAGATGAATACATTAACTAGTTTCCCTACACGTTGATGAGAATGATACAATTCCCCATTGGCTACTTCTTGATTGGTAGCACATGGCAAAAAGAAGTCTTGAGGCGATTTTGCGAACAAGTGAATAAAGATGTCAAGACCAAACTCAGCAATTTAAAGCAAAATGAGAGAGAGTTGACCACGAACTTTGTCTTATAAACGAGAGATCTGATCAACCAGTTGAGTAGGTTGCCAAGTAATAAGGCAATGTGTACCTGGCTATTGGCAAAACACCAATGGATATTCAATCACTAGAGATTGTGAATCCAATAAGAACCATGAAAGCTCCTCGACCGAGCTATGAAAGAAAAGGAGAGCTATCAACACAATCAAATAGAAGCCAAGAAGAGGACCAAGGAGAGTCAGATCAAAAGGTAGCATATCTCCCGCATCAAAGAAAGAAGCACTAACCATGCAATTCAAGAAAGCATAGAAAGAGCTAGGCATTTGAGGAAGACACGAAACCAACAATAAAGGGTGCAATACGTCCGCATAATCCACACAGAAGTAGAATGCTATACAAAGTACTGCAAGATGTGTGAAACAAGGACATTGCCACATACTTTACTTTGAAGCTGCCATGTGGGTGATGTTAACTAACTAGACAACTTTATTCCATCCCCCGCTCATGAGATAATACTAGAACACCTCGATCGAGGTCCAAGACATTGCCACATACTATACTTTAAGATGTAATGTAGGGGATGTTAACTAGCTGTAAAACTTTATTACAATGTGCTGCTCGTGAGATACTACCAAGATACCTCGATCAAGGTAATCCTCCCAAGACGCTACCATGTAGTATACTTTGAAGCTACCATGTAGGTGATCGAAGTAATAGCCACCAAGTTGCCATGTAAGATAGCTTCTTGAGAGATTTCCATGTTGGCTTGTGCCAAATAGAAAACTTAGCTCAAAGTGCTGGCACTATAACAAGTGGATAGTCGATGCTAATCAAGTCACACAAGAACACCAAGCCCAAGGGATGACATAGCACTACGCCTTGTTGACCAAGGTCAAGAAAGAGACTAGGCCCAAGGAACCATGGTGATTGAGACTTGGAGCCTTGTCAAGACCAAGAAAAAGGAAAAGCAAGGGTTAAGTGTTTCTTCTATGAAGAAGAAATCCATGTCAAGACTAACTGCAAACTCTGGCAAGAACATATCAAGCTTCTCCGCATTAGTGGATCCCGATGTGGATTGCCGCAATTATGGTGGACCTCGATGAAAGGAGAGAAGTGGACCCCAATGTTCCCAATTATGGTGGTCCTAAAAATAATTAGGAAGTTTGGAGTATATGTGGATTACAGGAAGTTGAATACCCAGATCATAATAGACCCATACCCTTCATAGATAGCATCCTAGACCAAGTAGCTGGCCATCGTATCAGAAGACCAGCAAAAGATTGCCTTTATTACCAAGTGGGGTGTCCATGCAAGGTGATGAATGTTTTTTTTTTGGGAGACCCACCCCCCTTGAAAAAGGAGCACCTAAATGGGCTATCCTACCATTGAGAATGATAGCCCAAAATGGGTTACAAATTTGGTGGAGAAAAGTAGCCATAAATTCATAAAATGCTTATTTTAATGCATATAACATTATTAAATGGTTCAAAAAATATGGTAATTGTCTAAAAACATGTCTTGCCATTTGATTGGATATGTTACATGACCTAATTTTGGATTTGTTGATCAAAAGATATAGGTCACCTAAACCAGCCCTCTTATTCTATATTAATCATGCCATTCATATTACAAATTGCAATTAATCACAATTAATTAATTATTTATTTATTTAAACATTTCATTTGGAAGAACCACGTTTCTAGTGCCATATTTCAACCTGAGGATTTTTTTTTGTCACTAGGGTAAGCAGCCAAGTATTGCACTTCTATAGAGACCATTTATTGTACCTACTGCTGTGTAGAACTGCTCTCTAATGTCGTGTGCCTCTTTGTTGGCTTTAGTAGCTGGTCAAGGACAAGCTCTTTGTCACCACAATGTAAATATCCTAAGTCAAAGTATAGTTGACCATTTATTTGATCATAATTAAAGAGTTTTCCATATGTATTAATTATGGTCAAAGAGTTCTTTTAATGGTCAAAGAATTGACTACAGTCAAAGATACTTGACTTTGGTCAAGTAAACCTAACTTCGGTCGGGGAGACTTGGTTTATTACCAACAGGGTTAACTGCGGTTAACCAGAGAACCATAGAGCTGACTACGGTCAGAGAGTGTTGACTTCGATCAACGAGACTTGGCATGCACCAAGAGGGTTAACTACGGTTAACCAAGATGTGCCAACTTCGGTTGGAGAGTTGTGCCAACTTCGGTTGGAGAGACTTGACTATAATTAAGGCGCATCAACCCTTGGTCAAAACCCCTTAATTATGATCAAGAGCGTTGACTTCGGTCAACCAGAGAATAAATATATATTTTTATATTTGTTATGTGTGCACATGTGTTCAGTGGGGATGCCCACCATGACTAGAATTAGTCCACAATGTGTTATTTGCATGCAAAGCACTAACAATTAATGGGTACCATGGTGGTGTGCTTTAATTAATTATTGCAAGCACTTGGAAGAGTGATTTTCCTAAGCGCAATGGAGCCTAACAAGAGTCTAGGAGGTGGTTCGCGTGACCAAGTGCTTCGAAGACTCCAGAGTTGCCCTTAGTGGCATGTAATTAGGAAAGTAATGTAGAATTTGACAAGTGGCTTGTTGCCAAGAAAGGAAGCCTAAGAGCTCATGTAATGATTTTTTTTTATGTTTTGAATTTATGTATGAGTAGCTTCCATGCTGAACTATGTATTCCTTTTTTTCTCAAGTAATAAAATCCTTTGGGGGGTTCAGCCTGATTGTTGTCCTAGGCCCTAGTGTATTTGTAGACAAAGAGAGAGAGAGAGAGAGAGAGAGAGAGAGAGAGAGAGAGAGAGAGAGAGAGAGAGAGAGGGAGAGAGATAGTGTTTGTAGAAATTTTTGCTTACGAGATCCACGTAGATGGTTTCATTAGTATCAAAGCCAAGGCTCATAGCCTTCTCAAGCTGTGACGATCCAGCAAGAGAGTAAAGATTCGACGTTGATTCCAAAGAAAGGATGGCGTTGGCCCAAGAGGTGGCAGCTGGAAGGATTGGGGATTCAAGTGTGAAGGGACAGGAATGCTTACTTCGAAGCCTATGAATGCACAAAAGCCCCTAAGTCCAGACTAATCAGTTATGTAAAGGAATTGCCTTACGCACAAGTGTACAAATAGGCATCAGTGACCATTGTGGGGAGCAATACCAGAGATAGTTCTCTGTGAAGAACTCTGCTAAGTGTATACTTGATTTCGCGTGAAAGGTGTAATTCTCTAACCGTAGGGAGTTTGCTCTTGATATAAAAAGCAAAAATACTTCATTTTATGTGCTCTATCCCTTGATGGGATACCTGACAGTGCACATCTAACGAGATTTGTAGGTTTTGTCGTTGATCCCTTGTGAGGGCGTTAGGTGCTGCAGAAGTGATCAGGACACAAGCACAAATTTCCAGAGTATATTTTCCCAGCCAAGGTTTGAACCTTAGGCTGATGTGGCAGATCTGACATGTGGTAGCCAAAGCTGA
Source organism: Dipteris shenzhenensis (assembly GCF_047967505.1). NCBI lineage: Eukaryota > Viridiplantae > Streptophyta > Polypodiopsida > Gleicheniales > Dipteridaceae > Dipteris > Dipteris shenzhenensis. The sequence continues at coordinate 43,416,952 of NC_141615.1, forward strand.
CATGGTAAAGGAGGACACGTGGCAGAGGTTTTGGCAAGTGCTGACATGGCACATGTGTAATTTGACACGTGGCAGGTGACATGGCGACACACGAGTGAGATGACGTGGCAGCCAGCTCAGTGGATGATGTGGCAGGACATGTGGCAGCTGACCTGGAGTGCCAGCTAGACACGTGGTTGAGGTGGTAGACCTGAGGTTAAGCTAACCCCAACTTAGTTAGTTTAACTCTGGTTTAGTTAGTCTGGCCTAACTTGACTCAACCAGTATAGTTTGGTCACTATAACCAGATTGTGACCAGTCCAGTTAGTCTAGTTGCAGATAACCTAACCAAAACCAATCAATCTAGTTAATGTAACCAGTCGGTTACTTCATCCAGTTATTGTCCAAAAAAAAAAGGACAGTTGCAAAGATTGTTTCTGCTAGCAGTTTTCACCTATCTGAGAGAGTATTTACTGTCAAAAAAAGCAAAAATCAGAGATTTGCATAAAAAGAGTATGCATGCCTCTGAGCAGTGAAAAGAGAGAAAAACTGATGCTTTTTGAAGTCATTTGTAGTAGCCATAAAAGAGGCACACATCTTTAAGTTTATGCCTTGAGTTGACAGCCCGGTACTGGCACAAATTGTGAATGCAAGACACCTCTTGTTGAGGTAATTTTTCTCTTTGAAAAGCAAAGGTTGCGTGCATTAGTTGCATACACAGTGTGTGTGAGAAACTTGCAGATCTCAGACGAGTTGTAACAAAATGGCTCAATCACCTATCCAGTGGGATTCACAAGATAGGGATGCACATCCAAGACAGAGAAGTGTGCAGCAAAATCAACAAGAATTTGAGCAGATGGTATGCACTCGTATGCAAGAGATGGAAAATCTCAGAAGGGATCCAAGAGCTCAACATTTGTTTCAAACAGAAGCTATGCCTAATGCAGCTTATGATGTGCCAATGCCAGAGGCACACTCTCGTGTACAGCCAAAGAAAGAGAGATCTTATAGGGGACGGCGGTCTCATAGTAGGAAGAGATCGAGGCATCATCACCGATCTCCAAGACCTTCACCGTCTACCTCGAGCTCGACTTCTGTATCTTCTTCTTTATTAGATAAACCAGCTAGGAAAAGAAGGAAACACAAGAAGTCTAGGAAGAGTAATCTTCCAGAGAGACCAAGGAATTCAAAGAGGGAGGTAAATCTATCAAGTTTATGACCTATAATGGACAATATGGTCATACAGATAAAGCATTGCAGTTCATCAGGCAGTTTGATGCTGCATTCGGTACAAAAAAGTTTTCAGAATCCTCCAAGTTAAGAATGGTCAGTTTGCACTTGACAGCAACAGCTAGTGCATAGTGGAGTGCACAAACCACAAATGGGTCAGCCCCAAAGAGGTGGAAGGACTTCAAGAAAGCCTTCTACCAGCAGTTTATGCCGAAACAGTTTAGAGATCATGTTCTTCAAGATTGGGACACTTTGCATATGGATGCAGGAGATACAGTGGATGTGCACAACCAAAAGTTTTGGGATGCTTATTTGCAGGTTGCACCTTTCAAAAAGATCTCCAAAGGAACCCAAATGAGAAAGTACAGAGCAGGTCTCAATCCAAGAATTTTAGCAGTAGTGAATGCTCTGGGGGCAAAGAACATTAAAGACCTTATGCATTCAACTTCAGTAGCCATTCTTGTGCCGTTACAAGATCCATCAACAGTACTATCCTTGCATGTAGGACGTGCTGAAAGGAAGAAAATCGATTTTTCAAAATAAAAAAAGAAAGAGTATCCCAAGGTTGAAAAGAAATGGTTTCAGCCTCAGAAGCCGAGGGGTACTCAGTTTTCAAAGACATATAAAGGCAAATCCCCATTCACTCCTAAACAGATAGCTGAGTTTCGCAGAGATGGGAAATGCTTTAAGTGTGGTAAAGAGGGGCATGTGGCTGCCCAATGCCTAGAAAAGCCTTCAACTTCGAAGGGAAAAAAGGTAGAGAAACCACGGGGACCGCAAAAGCCAATGGTAGGAGGAATTCCTGACATACTGGGTCATGTTTCAAACCCAGAAGAACGAGAATTGCTGCTATCATGGGGCAAAGTCAAAGACCAGCAAGTGCTGATTTTATTTGATCCAAGGGCTACTGATAACTTCATATTAGAGGACCTAGCACTGAGGCTGGGAATAAAGACGGAGGAGTTGGGTAGGGCTTTGGATGCTGATCAGATGTTCTATGAGAACCCTGTGCTAGTCACTCCCTTGATAGGGAAGCTCCGTCTTCATGTACAAAGTTATGTGGATCAAGAAGACTTCTTCATTTCTCCACTGAAACATCATGATGTAGTCTTGGGTATGCCTTGGTTCCATCGCAAGGCAGTGAAGTTGACTCTTCTTAAAAGAGTGCTAGAGTTTGTACATAGGGGCAAAGTATATCGTGTGGTTGCTAGGAATAGAGGGAAAACTATTCCCATTGTATCAAATAGCTCTGTTGGAAAAGAAATAAAGTCTGCAGTTTCAGCTTACATGATTTTTGTAAAAGAGAGAGATGTGGAAATGCATGCTGAAATAAGTGAGGCAGATCAGAATAAATTTTAGTTCCTTGAAAATTTTAAAGATTGCTTTTCTAACACTTTGCCAGGGGAGCTACCCCCTGAGAGACCTGAGGATCATGGCATTGAACTCATTCCTGGCAACGAGCCACCCAATAGGCCCCCATACAGAGTTAGTGCAACTCAGCAAGAAGAGATTATGACTCAAGTGCAGGACTTGTTGTCCAAGGGGTTGATTCAACCCAGTTCTTCTCCTTTTTGTTCTCGTGTACTGCTAGTACAGAAGAAAGATGGCTCATTTCGTAAGTGCGTCGATTACTGCGCACTGAACAAAATGACCATCAAGAATAGATTCCCTATTCCGCGCATTGATGATGTGCTGGACCAGTTAAATGGAGCTTCAATTTTCAACAAGATAGACTTAAAGAGTGGCTATCACCAAGTGAGGATACAGCCTCAGGATATGCACAAGACAGCGTTCCGCACTACTTTTGGGTTGTATGAATATCTGGTGATGCCTTTTGGATTGACAAATGCCCCAGCTACTTTCAATAGGATGATGGATCGTATCTTCCGACCCTACAGACAGTTCACTGGTACCTTCTTCGTCGATGACAGCTAGATCTCCAAGGAAGGGGATTGGATACTTTTGAAGTTCGAGAAAGCTCGGCTCCGTAAGTTTAAAGGCAAACAAAAAGTGTATGCAAAGTTATCTCCCAATACTACGGCCCTTTCAAGGTTACAGAAAGAATAAATGACGTTGCATACAGGTTACCATTGCCAGAGCATTGAAGGATTCACAATGCATTCCATGTGAGTCTTCTAAAGAAATTCCAGGGGCCAGAGCCTACAGAGCCAGTATCAGAGGATCCACCAGAAGTGGATGAGCTGAAGGAGGTCCTTCAACCAAAGCAGATTGTGTACCATACTGTACGCAAAGTTCCTCAGGGCAAGGAGTTTTACAAGTACCTTGTAAAATTCAAGAATTATACGACATTAGATGCCAAGTGGATGGATGAAGACATGTTGTCCGATCATCCACAAATTCCAGGGGCTAGAGCCTACAGAGCCAGTGTCAGAGGATCCACCAGAAGTGGATGAGCTGAAGGAGGTCCTTCAACCAAAGCAGATTGTGTACCATACTGTACGCAAAGACCCTCAGGGCAAGGAGTTTTACAAGTATCTTATAAAATTCAAGAATTATACGGCATTAGATGCCAAGTGGATGGATGAAGACATGTTGTCCGATCATCCACAGCTTTTGGATGTTTACAAGGAAGCTTTTCAGTTGAGGTCAACTGAATAGAAGCCGAGGGGATATCACCACAATGTAAATATCCTAAGTCAAAGTACAGTTGACCATTTATTTGATCATAATTAAAGAGTTTTTCATATGTATTAATTATGGTCAAAGAGTTCTTTTAATGGTCAAAGAATTGACTACGATCAAAGATACTTGACTTTGGTCAAGTAAACCTGACTTCGATCGAGGAGACTTGGTTTATTACCAAGAGGGTTAACTGCGATTAACCAGAGAACCACAACGCTAACTAAGGTCAGAGAGTGTTGACTTCGATCAACGAGACTTGACATGTGCCAAGAGGGTTAACTACGGGTAACCAAGATGTGCTAACTTTGGTTGGAGAGTTATGCCAACTTCGGTTAGAGAGACTTGACTATAATTAAGGCACCTCGACCCTTGGTCAATGCCCCTTAATTATGATCAAGAGCATTGACTTCGGTCAGCCAGAGAATAAATATATATTTTTATATTTGTTATGTGTGCACATGTGTTCAATAGGGACGCCCACCATGACTAGAATTAGTCCACAATGTCTTATTTGCATGCGAAGCGCTAACAATTAATAGGTACCATTGTGGTGCGCTTTAATTAATTGTTGCAAGTACTAGGAAGAGTGATTTTCCTAAGCACAATGGAGCCTAACAAGAGTTTAGGAGGCAGTTCACGTGACCAAGTGCTTCGAAGACTCCAGAGTTGCCCTTAGTGTGGCATGTAATTAGGAAAGTAATGTAGAATTTGACAAGTGGCTTGTTGCCAAGAAAGGAAGCCTAAGAGCTCATGTAATGATTTTTTTTTACGTTTTGAATTTATGTATGAGCAACTTCCACGCTGAACTATGTATTCCTTCTTCTCTCAAGTAATAAAATCCTTCGGGGAGGTCCAGCCCGAGTGTTGTCCTGGGCCCTAGTGTATTTGTAGAGAGAGAGAGAGAGGGAGGGAGGGAGAGAGATAGTGTATAACTAGATGAATCCAGGAACATTCCCAAACTCATCCTCTAAAAACACAACATAGTGCAGTTTCAATCTCATGATAGTCACTCACAAGGTTGAAAACCATAAACTCCATCATGCACAGCAGCGACTAGCTACTATGACATCCCCACTGACGTCATCAGCGCCCAACAGTGGGTGTAGACCATAGTATAAAAATATGCTCTCACACATACAAATCCACACACTTGAGCATCCATTTATACAAAGTCTTCGAACTGAGTTTCTGTCGGCACTCCGGAGGTGAAGGGCAGACTCAGCCATGATGAAGGCTAGCACTAAAGGAGAAGGCTAATCAAAAGGTAGTCCAAAATCTCTTCATTCAAGCTACAACTGCTTGTGAAGTCTAAACATTTTCATTTTAGTCTCTCCCCAACGAGCATCTAAATCTAAATCTAGCTGATAGGGCAACGCACCATTTAAGATAGAAAGAATTATCACAAAACCAGCAGGCCGCAACTTGGACGAAAACTTCACAAGGTGAAATTTGCATGTCCGCTAATACGGCAGAAGCATATACCTAGATGAATCCAGGAACATTCCCAAACTCATCCTCTAAAAACACAACATAATGCAGTTTCAATCTCATGATAGTCACTCACAAGGTTGAAAACCATAAACTCCATCATGCATAGCAGGGACTAGCTACTATGACATCCCCACTGACGCCATCAGCGCCCAACAGTGGGTGTAGAGCATAGTATAAAAATATGCTATCACACATACAAATCCACACACCCACACATACTTGAGCATCCATTTATACAAAGTCTTCGTACTGAGTTTCTGTCAGCACTCCGGAGGTGAAGGGCAGACTCAGCCATGATGAAGGCTAGCACTAAAGGAGAAGGCTAATCAAAAGGTAGTCCAAAATCTCTTCATTCAAGCTACAACTGCTTGTGAAGTCTAAACATTTTAATTTTAGTCTCACCCCAACGAGCATCTAAATCTAAATCTAGCTGATAGGGCAACGCATCATTTAAGATAGAAAGAATTATCACAAAACCAGCAGGCCGCAACTTGGACGAAAACTTTTGCTTACGAGATCCAAGAAGATGGTTTCACTCTTACTGCTCCATATGCTCATATGTGCATCAATGCACACCCCACATGCTCTCCAACCATGTTTGACTGCACAGTGGAGTGCCTTGAATCACCTAGCTATATGCTGTCCCACAGTTGCTCACCAGCGGATGTGTTGTCTGCATACTGTGGACTGCCTTGGTCAATGCCAAAGACCCCCCAAAGGGGCTCCATATATAGGGCTGTATGACCCCAAAATAGCCAACCGGGGGGCTGATCTGGACGACGAGATCAGACCCAACATCCCTGGTATAACGAACCCCCCCAGGGTGTATACAGCCAGCCAGTTGCCAACCAGTCTTGAGTGGGCACTTACCCCTGCTTGCTGGTCGACCTGCAGCAACCCTATATAAGGCCCTGCCCACTCAGCTGCACTGTGCACTGTGCAGCCCAGGCAGCTCCACTAAATCAAACACAAGAATCATGATCTGTTGTTGCCATGTGGCAACCTGTTTGCTGCTCACACAGCAGCCAGGCTCTCTCAACGCCTCCCTCTGACTACACCTTGTCCTGGAGAATTTTGATGACATGTATGGGTTTCCCCTTGGGTGTGTTGATTAGGGCACATGCAAAATCCAGCTTCTCACTATGCCCACATAATTTCTCTGTATCAAGAGATATGTCTCGATGACACCCAAATGAAAAGCTGGGGCACCCACATAATCCATCTTTCTCTGTATCAAGAGATATGTCTCGATGACACCCAAATGAAAATCTGGGGCAAGCTCTTACTCCCTCATTTGAGGGAAGACCTTCAAGCTTTGCACATATACTTTTACTTTGGGGATGTCATGTATCTCCCATAAAAAATAAATGCACAATTTCATGAATGTCAGTCCACCAAGTCTATCCTGGCATCTTCCATGTTTGTTCTTTCACTCATTGCCTCAACCTTCTTCTCTTCCTTCTGCATGTAAGCATCTACATAGATGTTTGACATCAAGACGTAAGCTGCAGTATCCTTTCCATCCAACTGGACAGCATGTTCAAAGGCAAGTCTTCCAACCTCTACATTACCCCACTTTCGGCAAGCACCCAACACAATATGCCACACCACAAGATCGGGATGGAAAGGCATGTTCTTCACCATTGCTACAGCCTTATCTAATTGACCTGCACGGCCAAGAAGATCCACCATGCTAAGGTGGTGTTCAATAGCTGGAGTGATGCCACAGTCTTTGCTCATGGCTTCAAAATATTGCTGGCCCTTATCCACTAGACCTGTGTGACTACATACAGTAAGGACAACAAGGAATGTGACCCCACCTGGCTTCACACCTTCTTTTCTCATTTTCTCAAGCATATTAAAAACAATTTCACTTTCTCCTCGCTGGGCATATCCTGCAATGAGTGCATTCCACGAGACCTCATCTCGAACTGCCAGCTTGCCAAACGCTTCCTGTGCTTCTGATAGCGAGCAACACTTGACATACATATCCACCAAGCTGCTACCAACAATAAGATCTTTTTCCAACCCCATTTTAGCAATCTCAGTGTGTATACCTCGGCCCTTGTCTATGGCTCCTATGCTGCCACAAGCTTTAAGGCTGCAAACGAATGTGACAGAATCTGGAGAGACACCTTCCAATTGCATCTGTTTGACACATTTCAGTGCTTCCTCACTAAGACCATGTTCGGCATATCCTGCAATTAGTGCATTCCACAAGACCCCATTTCGAAGTGGCAGCTTGTCAAATGCTTCCCGTGCTTCTGCAAGCGAGCCACATTTGGCATACATATCAACCAAAGTGCTCCCAACAATAAGATCTGTTTCCAGACCCTTTCTGTCAATCTCAACATGTATTTCTTGGCCCTTGTCTATGGCTCCAATGCAGCCACAAGCTTTCAAGCTGCAAACAAATGTGACGGCATCTGAAGAGACACCATCCAGTTGCATCTGTTCAAAACAGTTCAGCGCTTCCTCACCAAGACCATGTTCGGCATATCCTGCGATCAGTGCATTCCATGAGACCTCGTTTCGAATTGGCAACTTGTCAAACACTTCCCGTGCTTTTGCAAGTGAGCCACATTTGGCATACATATCCACCAACGTGTTTCCAATAGAAAGATGCCTTTCCAATCCCTTTCTGTCAATCTCAGCATGTATTTCTCCACCCTTGACAATGGCTCCTATGCACCCACAAGCTTTCAAGCTGCAAACGAATGTGACAGCATCTGGAGAAACACCCTCCAGTTGCATCTGTACAAAACAGTTCAGCGCTTTTTCACCAAGACCATGTTCAATGTATCCTGTGATTAGTGCATTCCATGAGATTGTGTCTCGAACGGAAAGGTTGTCAAAGACTTCCCGTGCTTTTCCAAGCAAGCCACATTTGGCATACATGTCCACCAATGTGTTTCCAACAAAAAGGTGTCTTTCTAACCCATTTCCAGCAATCTCAGAGTGTATTTCTTGACCTCTATCTGCAGCTTTCAGCCTAGCACAAGCCTTCAATAGGGCTACGAAAGTATAAGAGCTAGGTTGTACAGAATCCTCTTGCATTTTCTGGTACAGGTTGAAGGCATGCTGTGATTCCCCACGTTCGATATAGCCGACGATGAGAGAAGTCCAAGAATACACATTCCGATCAACCAACCTGTTAAAAAGATGATGAGCCTCGCACATGCTTCCAACCTGTATCAGCATTGGGACGAGGTAGTTTCCAAGAGAGCGATAATCTTCTAGGCCACTTTCGCACATGTAGGCATGCAAGCGCTTGGTATAACGTAGATTTTTATTTTCCCTGCACTTGTGCAAGATGCAGGTAAGGTTCCCAACAGAAGGCAACTGGGGCATCCGTTCCATGGACGTAAGTGCCTCCTCTAAGCTAAGCATCTCCAAGCCACCCTTCTCTAGTAGTTCTCCTGCTTGCGATGGAGTCACATGCACTCTAGGCCTAAAGCCAGCATTGCCACACTCCTCAACCGAGCCACAGTTTTCAGAATTTGACCACGTCTGGGCAGCGAGTGCTTCCGCCCTCTGCATTTCCTTGCTTCTGGACTTCGTTTTCTCAAGCATGTCTTTGATCCAACCTGGATTGTTCCATCCGCCTATCCATAGAGACTCCTCGGTAATCTTATGCTTGAAATCTCGAGATTTTGAGTTGGACTGTCAAGATTCAAATACTCGTCAGATTAACCAATCTAGAGCTTCACATTTACAAATGATTAAGTCATACTCGTAGCACACTTACTTGGCTCTTTTGGCTGTTCCACCACTGGGGGGGATCCGTGAGGCACTCCTTCCATAAGCGCTCAGTACGTGAGCTACCTGCAAAAACAGGCTCCAATGGAAACTAATTGTCAGGAGGAGGCGCTAGTATCCGTGTCAAGTTGAAGCCTGGTTTTGCTACTGAAAGCATTGTAAGGTATAACAACATTTGTCCAAAGACTCGGCCCTTATAGCCTGGTATTTCTGATTGTTCACAAACCCACCTCTCTGCCTAGCCAATGGAACCATCGGACAGCGAGGGATTTTAGTTTGCAGACATGAGCTGCCAACCCTTGCCAGTCGGAGTGTGGCAGCTTGCCGTCATTCATACATTAGATTTATTTCCTTTGTCTTCTTCGCATGAAGCACACCTCCAATTTGAGAGGAGGCAGTTGATGACCCCCTCCTTTGTAGGACAATTGATGACTCCTAGTGTACATCTTTGCCCCATACAGGACCTAGGAATTCATGCTGGCTCTGTTGGCCTGCCATGAGGAAGGCCTAAGCAGAGGCAAGACTGCACACGGTTTGGAGGAAGAGCCCGAGATTACCCGCTACCTTTCTTTGGGTTTTGTCAGTCCTGCTGAGAACTCTTGCAGCTCCTCCTCTTCCTCCTTTTCCCGTGGCTCTCCTCCTTTCACCTTTCTCCTCCTCCTCCTCCTCCTCCTCGCGTCTCCCTGATGGTCCTTTCATTTTGGTAGCACTATCGCAGTTTTGGGCTTTTGGCTGTGTTGGCGGCCCGGAACCAAATTCTCGCCGTGGAGATGATCACGCTCTTCGCACTGGCCACTCTGCCCAACACGCTGATCATGGGCATACCTTTATTGTCAGCTACTTACGGGGATTTCTACGGGGGTCTCATGGTTGTGCAACTTGTGCTTCAGTCTTCTCTTATATCTCTTACGGCGAAGTATCCCGTACGTGAGAGGAGGGAGGCTCGCGGGAGGTCCGGTGAGAGGAGGGAGGCTCGCGGGAGGTCCGGAAGGGGTGGAGAGATTAATTAGAGATATAAAAGATGGCGACCACGCAGAGAAGGCTCGGGGATATGGTCGCTCGCGGGAGGTTCGGGGATATGGCGACCACGCAGCGAGGGTTGGCAGAGGCAGTGTCTGGCAGAGGCAGCAGACTGCCAGACATTGCGCGGACCAGAGTGGGGGCAGATTAGTCAGTGGCAGAGGCTGGAGTAAATGGGGCGACGGCTGGAGTAACTCTGGCTGCACACGTGGCACCATGCGAGGGGCCGTCAGCGAGGGACACGCAGTCTTCCAGAGCCATCGCGTCAGCTTGCAGAGCTTGCAGTGCAGTGTGCACCGCGCGCGAAAATCGATGCATGGCAGAGGCAGACTGCCAGACACTGCGCGGACCAGAGTGCAGGTAGACTAGATGGGGCATGACGTGAACTTCGAGAGCAACACCAGGTGGCATGGCGGCGTGGAGGATAGGGAGGCTTCGAGTTGCCACATGGCGTCGCCCAGCGTGGGAGCAGAGAGACATCGTGGAGGCAGTGCACAGAGGGTGCACGGATTGGTATCATTCATGAGGACCCGAGGTTGGCGGCTGTTGCAGGTGCACTGTGCTGTAAATGCATGGCGGCGGGGTTTTGAACGACTGCGCGGCGCGCCAACCCACCTGGGCACTCTCCAGCTCTTCAGAGTCGCCTCTCACTCCAACCTCCTCCACTTTCGCCGCCCCTGCTCCAACCTCCTCCAAATTCCCCATCTCACTCCGTCCATGGCCGTTCCGACTCCCGCCTCCCCTCCGTTCTAACTCCGATTCGCCTCCCCTTCGTTTCACCTCGCGCCTGACAACACGCGCGCCACCTCTGTTCTTCCGACACCTACGTGCCCTCTGTTCTTCCGACACCCACCTGACAGTGATCGTCCCCTTCCACATCTTGACAGATTTCTGGAGTCTCTTGACATCTTGACAGACGGAATCTTGGTTGGAGCGGACGGAATCAATCAAGCTCTCCTATGTTCCATTGGAAAAAAGGCATAGTCTTTCTTTTTACATCAGTGCATGCTCTCTCTCTCTCTCTCTTACTCTCTACGTTTTTAGGATAATTTTTTAAAAACTCTCTCTCTCTCTCACTCTCTACGTTTTTATCCCTATCTCTCTCTCTCTACGTTTTACTCTCTCTCTCTACGTTTTTATACCTAGAGCAAAACGTAGAGAGAGAGAGATATAGGGATAAAAACGTAGAGAGAGAGAGAGATCTCTACGTTTTGCTCTCTCTCTCTCCGTTTTTATCCCTAGAGAAAAATGTAGAGAGAGAGAGAGATAGGGATAGGGATAAAAACGTAGAGAGAGAGAGAGATAGGGATAAAAATGTAGAGAGAGAGAGAGAGAGAGGATAAAAACAAAGAGAGAGAGAGAGAGAGAGAGAGAGAGAGATTTTGATTTAAAAATGAAAAAATTTATGGCACTTTTAGATACTAATATTTTTAGCATAATATAAACATGTCTTGAATGTGGAGAGAGAGAGAGAGAGAGAAAGAGAGAGAGAGTGAAACAGAGAGAGAGAGAGAGAGATTTTAATATGTTTAACGTTTTAATAGCATTTTTTAGCATGTTAAAACATTTATGGCACTTTTTAGATACTAATATTTTTAATGCTTTAATAATATATTTTTAGACATTTTATGATCATATAACAATAATAATATTATAGTATGTTTTTAAGATAATAAATTTAATCTAAAATAAAAATTTCTAATTTTTAAGATGTTTTTAATGAAGCAATTAATATTTCTAATGTTTTGAAAACATGTTTCAAGATGATTTTAATCATATATTTTTATAAGATTTTACCATGTTAGAAACATTTATGGCATTTTTAGATACTATTTTCAACGTTTTAATAATATATTTTTATAATTATTTTAAATATAATTATAGTATGGTTTTAAGATACTATTTTTAATCTAAAAGAGAAATTTTTAGATATTTTATGATCATATTAGTTCCATAATCATTTAACATAATAATATTATAGTATGTTTTTAAGATAATAAATTTAATCTAAAATAGAAATTTCTAATTTTTAAGATACTAATTTTTAAGATGTTTTTAATGAAGCAATTAATATTTCTAATGTTTTGAAAACATGTTTCAAGATGATTTTAATCATATATTTTTATAAGATTTTACCATGTTAGAAACATTTATGGCATTTTTAGATACTATTTTCAACGTTTTAATAATATATTTTTATAATTATTTTAAATATAATTATAGTATGGTTTTAAGATACTATTTTTAATCTAAAAGAGAAATTTATTATGTTTTTAAGATACTATTTTTAAAGATGCTTTTAATGAATCAATTTGATAATAATAATTAATACTAATAATGTTTCAACATGTTTCTCTCTCTCTCTCCACATTCAAGAACATGTCCCCACATTCACATGTTCCCACATTCAAGAACATATTTTTATTGTTTTGCAAACATCTTTTGAAAACATTAATATGTGAACATGTTCTTGAATGTGGAGAGAGGGAGAGAGAGATTTAGATTTTAATACGTTTTTAAAACAAAAACATTTATGGCATTTTTTGATACTAATATTTTTAACGTACTATAAACATACCATAAACATGTCTTGAATGTGGAGAGAGAGAGAGAGCATGCTAAGGCATTTTTAGATACTAATATTTTTAATGTCTTAGCAGAGCATGCCTTAGCATGCTCTGCTAAGACATTAAAAACCATAGACCCCATGTTTTTAATTTGCTTCAATAATAATTGTTATTTTTTTAATGTTATGCAAACATGTTTTATTGACAGCTGCCCAGTTGAAGTGCCAGCTCTCCCTCTAGCAGACGGAATCTTGCCTCGAGCGGACGGAATCGATCGAGCTCTCCTTGGGAACAAGGCATAGTCTTTTTTTTAGCATGCTCTCTCTCTCTCTCTCTCTCTCTCTCTCTCTCTCTCTCTCCACATTCAAGAACATGTTTTTATTGTTTTGAAAACATCTTATGAAAACATTAATATGTGGACATGTTCTTGAATGTGGAGAGAGAGAGAGGGAGAGATTTAGATTTTAATATGTTTTTAAAACAAAAACATTTATGGCATTTTTAGATAATAATATTTTTAACGGCTTTTTTTTAGTATGGTCTCTAGATTTTCGGGGGGAGAGGGGGGGGAGGGATGTATGTTTGACATATTGCCATATCTTTAAAAAAATGCATGAAATGGGCAATAATGATCGACATTTCTTATACTTTATAAGGACAAACCTTCATTGAGAATGTGTTATAATGTAGGGCAATAGGTTAGGGGCTAATGGTGAGAAATAATAAGGTGTATTCCTTGAGGCAGTAAATCCCATATGGGCAAGAAGGTGATGGTGAGGAGAGGTGATGGAGAGTTCAAGAGTAGTTGCACCACAAGGAGAAAGCAAAAAGAGAAGCATTTATTTCGGGGGGAGAGGAGGGGGGGGAGGGATGATTCGTGGGGAAGGTAGTAGGGTTGAAAAGTTTGTTTGTGGCCGTTGATGAGAAAGGCATGATGTAGCTTAGAGAGCAGGTTTGGGTTGTAGGATTGAGAGGGAGAAGGACATTGTTCGGGGCATATAGACCTTGGGAATGTCCCTGTAGATGAGTATGGGAGGTAAAAGAAGCGTTTGTAAATCAATATAGCTTGCATCATAGCTTAAAGGAGATGAAGATTCTTCAATAGGGAGTTCAGCATTAATTAAGCATCCAATATAGGAGACTTTGATAGATGTCTAGGAATAGATAGAAATGTGTCCAAAGCCAATGGTGGTGGGCGTTCCATAAATTTTAGGCAGTGTTGGTAATTAGACTTGGTGCATGATGATTCGTGGGGAAGGTAGTAGGGTTGAAAAGTTTGTTTGTGGCTGTTGATGAGAAAGCCATGATGTTGCTCAAAGAGCAGGTTTGGGTTGCCAAATCTGTCAGGAGGGGTGAGAGGGAGAAGGACGTTGTTGGGGGGCATGTAGACCTTGGGAATGTCCCTGTAGATGAGGATGGGAGGTAGAAGAAGCGTTTGCAAAATGGTGTAGCTTGCATCATAGCTTAAAGGAGATGCCCTTCTTCAATAGGGAGTTCAGCATCAATTAAGGATCCAATGTAGGAGGCTTTGATAGATGTATAGGATTTGTCTCAATCTTTAAAGCCTTGAGTCTAATGCAGTTTGACAAATGAGTCAATATACATCCCTAAAAATGTGTTTCTATTTTGTTTCGGCCGCAGTTTGCAAGGATGACTTCTGCCATTGTTCCCCACATTGAAGAGGAAATTTCTGGCATTGTGGTGCCGTCCTTTTGTGAACGACGAAGTGTGTGTGAAATGCAACAAGTTGCAAGGGCAGAGAGTTCTACGATTTCTGACATTGTCGTGTCATCTTTTCATGAACGACGAAGCCTTCGTGCAATGAAACGAGTGGCAAGAGCGAGGGCTTCCACTGGTGGGACAAATCAGACAGCTAAGTGCTTCGCCAAACAAAATGGTGTTACTGTTAAGTCCATCCATGAACATCGCACTTTTGCTATAATGAAACGTCTTAGAGGGGAGGGACCTTCCACCCGTGCAGGACCTTCCACCCGTGCAAAAAAGTATGCAAGGAAGTGTCTGTCATCTTCAAGGCGATATGGTCTCTCTATTATGCGTCCTTTGAAGTCCATTCAAAATGTATGCGAGCATAATGGTGATGTGAATGCTATGAATACAAGATATCTAACATCCTTATGGAGAGAAGTCCATCCTGAAAATGATGGAGTGGTAACAGAGGGTAGGGGTGCATCCTCTGAAACTCTCATTGAGAGGATTGCTCATATTGAGAATAATGTAAATGACACGAACCAATATGTACGACAACTTTTAGGGGGGGGTGAAGAAGGCTCAGTAGTATGTGATAGAGGATGTAGGTTGCAAGTTGACAAGCTAAAAGAGCAAGTTGATCTATTGTGCACCGAGGTGTCAACATTCAAAATTGGTTTGAAGAGGCTAACAGCCTTGATGACAAGGATGAGCCGTAAGTTGGAGCGCATTACAGCTCATGAAAATTGAGATGGTTTTGGGACTTCTATATTGCTTTTTGTAAAGCATCGCAAAGTTCTTCTATGTTATTTGCATATTGGGGTCAATCTTAAGTTATTTAGTAGGATAGCCTTTTGTGCCTACCACACAAAACTTCTGTATTTGGTTTTCAATTGCAATAATAAATTTTTTTGAGCTTTCTTATCTTTATTTGATATATGTGGCAATGTAAGTCAAATTAATGTAAATAGAAATACATGGATATCTATGAGCTACAATTGATGGAGTATCGTTATATGTCATGGAAGGTAAGGAAGAAAGATTGATGAGTGAAATATATGTGAGTAACCTTGAATGATCCTAAGTCCTTCAGATACATTTATTTAATGTGCTCTCTTTTTGAGTACATATTTAATTATGATATTAGCGTATGTCATGCATGTAGATACATACATACACACAACTTACCTACATATATTGCTCATGTTCATGTACTCACACCCTTATGTTGTTCATCTTAGTTCCCAATCTTTGTATTTACTAGAATACATGTTACAAGAATGTCTGATCATCATATTCTTTAGGTTGCATCTACATACATGGCATTGAGTCTTTCCATACATATGTTTGCATGAATTTACACATATATGCATGCAATTATGCACTCATGTGCATGCACTCATACCCACAAAGCATTTACACCTACATATGTTTCATGGATGCATATCTTAAGCGAAAAGGTGAAAGCTTCATGCTACGAAATTACAATAGGAAGTTATAGGCTATTTTTGCATTTTGCATTGTCAAGCATTCCATTTAGCATGCATGAATATTTCTATTAGTTGACTCCATTTGGCATGCATCATTACTTCTACCAAATGAGTCCATGTACACTCCATTTATTTGATTGACAATTTAATCCTTTGCCTTATATGCCATAAATCCCAAACCTTATATATATATATATATATAGAGAGAGAGAGAGAGAGAGAGAGAGAGAGAGAATAAGATATATATAGTTCTGTTCATAAACAGACAATGGCAAAAGAAACAAGTTGTCATAGGAGAAAATTATGGGATTCAACACGCACGGCGCGTCGCAGTATTGCCAGACAGAGAACAATGTTGAAAAAACAAGGTTTTAGACACATGGAGCCAATTGTAGAGGTTGTTCATTGCAGACAACATAATCAAATGCAGGGACATAATGATATACAATGGAATGTAGATAATTTAACTTCTCTTGATAAGAGAAGTTTATTGCGTTCAACACGTAAGGCACGTCGCAATGTTGCTAGGCAGAGAACAATGCTCAAAAAGCAAGGTACAAGTACAACTATGGAATGTATGAGTACGGAGTTTGCTGATAGTCTTAGAGAAGGGAATGTTTTTTGTACTGCAATTAGAAGTGTGAGAGTGCAGCCACATGCAAGCATGGATTCTCACTTTCTAGAGCCAGCAGAATCTACTTTTTGCCCCAATGGTGCACCGAATGTGCAGCATTGTGTTGTTGGGGGAAGAAATACAATAGATGCTCCAGTAATAGGTACAACAATTCAATTGGATGCAGTTAGAGATTATGGGCAATCAAGGGCACGAGAGCATGTTGTTGGCAGCAATAGGAATGCATGTTTAGGGTCTAGGGGGATCCTATCTATCCTGCATCGATTTCCATTAAGGGATGACATAGGGCACCCATCTTTGTATCCATTGGTTTTCAATAGTCCTGTTGTTCATTCACTTGGAGGTATGGATTGCATATGCAGTTTTTGTCATGCTCAATTGTGGAAGCAAGAGACCAGAAGTATGCATCGGGTTGTGGGAAAGTATTGTTGTAAAGTTGGCCGTGTGTCATTGTTGCCATTGGAAGATCCACCAGAGATTTTAAAAGTTCTACTTCATGGAAGTGACGCTAGAAGCAGATCATTTAAGGATAATATAAGAGCCTATAATAGTGTCATGGCGTTTGCCTCATTGGGAGCCCAAGTTGATCAAATGTTTTCTGGGAATAGTGGTATACATAATTTTCGGATTCACGGCACAGTGTATCATCGTGTTGGGAGTTTGCTACCTGATGAGTCTAGACAGGAGCTTCCACGGTTTGCACAATTATATGTCCATGATACAGATCATGAGTTGCAAAACCGTTTGGATGGGATGCCTGGTTTGAATCTTGGCATTTTGGAATTGTTGCAAAGGATGATGCATGAATGCAATCCGTATGCCAATGCACTGGTTGCTGTGGGGGAAGTATTGAGAAGAAATCCACATGCAAACTTGAAGATGGTAATTTGTGAGAGCCGGTCAACCTCAAGACAGTACTTGGTCCCAATAGCTAGCGAGGTTGCTGCTATCATGCCAGGGCAAGGGGATGATTCTGATGTTGGGAATCGAGACATCCAGTTTTTAAGACGCAATGGATTGATAACCAGAATATCAAATTTGCATCGATCATACATGTCTCTCATGTATGTTCTTCTATTTCCCCGAGGGGAGGATGGATGGCATTTATATATTCCTTATAGAGATGTTCCTACTCACGTATCATTACATGATGTACAAAGGAAAAATTGTGTGACACAGAGACAGTATTATGCGTACCGTCTGCAGGTAAGGCCTGATACAAGTGCGTGCCTTCTACAAGGGGGGAGATTATTGCAACAATATATTGTTGATGCATATAGTAGTATGGAAGAGTCCAGATTGGTGTGGATACGTAACAATCAATCTTCTTTACGTGCAGAAGTTTATCAAGGATTGATGGACATGCTAAACGCAGCTGATGCGGTCCATAATGTATTGGGCAATGCTGTCGGACATAGAGTTGTGTTGCCATCCTCTTTTACAGGAGGACCGCGGTATATGTGCCAGTTATACCAGGATGCAATGGCAATTGTGAGAAAAAAGGGTAAACCAGATTTGTTTATTACCTTCACCTGCAACCCAAAATGGTCAGAAATATCTGAAGGATTGTTGCCAGGTCAAAGAGCACAAGATCGCCCGGATTTGACAACCCGTGTATTTTATCAAAAACACAAGGATCTGATACAGTCGATTATAAAGCATGATTTGTTTGGAAAAGTTGCTGGGTACGTATGTGTGATTGAGTTTCAAAAGAGAGGTCTTCCACACTCACACATACTATTGATTTTGGAAGGTGCATTCAAACCTACTCAGGTTGGTCACTATGATCAATTGGTATGTGCAGAAGTTCCAGATAAAACCCTTTTCCCTGAGTTGCATGAGATTATTGCACAATGCAATGTTCATGGCCCATGTGGTGTACTTAATGTCTCTGCTCCTTGCATGTTTGATGGCAAATGTAGTCGTCACTATCCACGTCCCTTCTCTCAGTCTACTGTGGTGGGTAACGATGGTTACCCTATCTACATGCGTCGAGATGATGGTAGAAAGATACGGGTGAAAGAGGGTATAGTGGATAATCGTTGGATTGTGCCATTCAATCCTTTCCTCTCTATGAAGTACAAGGCACATATCAACGTTGAAATTTGTTCCACAATTACTGCAGTCAAGTATTTATATAAATACGTGTATAAGGGACATGACAGAGCAACCATCAGGATGCAGATAAATCGTGTGGAAGGACAAGGACAACTACACAACCCAGTTGATTGTGGAATTGATGAGATAAACTATTACCTAGATTCACGTTATGTATCAGCATCAGAAGCATGCTGGCGCATTTATGAGTATGATATGCATGATGAAAAGCCAGATGTACAAAGGTTGCAAGTCCATCTTCCGATGTTGAATAATGTGATATTCAGAGATGATGATGATTTGCACAATGTGGTCGATAGGGAACAGAACAGAAAGACCAGCCTCACAGAATGGTTCACTTACAACCGATTGCAACATGATGCAGATAATTTGCTTTACAGTGACTTTCCATGCGAGATGGTTTGGAACAAATCCAATAAAAAGTGGTCTAGAAGAAGGCAGGGCAATAGCATTGGTCGGATGTATAACATTTCTCCATCTACTGGTGAATTATATTTCATGCGTATGCTACTTAACGTTTGCAAGGGTTGTAAGTGTTTTGATGACTTGCGCACTTTTGATGGGCAAGTTTACCCTACTTTCAAGGCAGCATGTATAGCTAGAGGGTTATTGGAAAGTGATGAGGAATGGTTTATCTGCATGCAAGAGGCCGTTTTACATCAAAATAGCACACAGTTGAGGCACCTTTTTGTTGCAATTTTGATTTTTTGTGAGCCAACATCTCCAGGAATTTTGTGGGAAAGATTCTCAGACGATCTATCGGATGATTTCTTCCATGCATTCGAATCAAGTATGGTTGACCGTCGTGGATTGGCACGGAAGGAGGCTCTATGGCACTTGGAGCATATTCTCCAACAACATGGGAGAAGGTTGGTAGAGTTTGATGGATTGCCTACCTTGGATAGATCATGTGTATTGGCAGCTACAAATGTTCTATTGCAAGAAGAAAGAATGTTTGATTTTGAGAGTGAGGCACGACTTGGTCAACAGATGGAAAGTACCTTAAATCATTGCCAGCGGACTGCCTTCGATCAGATTCTGGCAGCGGTCTATGCAAATGTTGGTGCGATGTTTTTTCTTGATGGTCCAGGAGGATCTGGAAAGACTTTCCTATACAATTGTTTGCTTTCTAGGTTGCGTGGGGAGAGGCATGTCGCTTTAGCATGCGCTTCTTCTGGGATTGCAGCGTTGTTACTAAGTAATGGACGCACAGCACACTCGCGGTTCAAGATACCACTGGATTTGGATGCCACCAGCAGTTGCAATATAAAGGTTAACAGTCATCTTGCAGATGTTCTGAAGATAGCAAAGTTGATAATATGGGATGAGGCACCTATGACTCATCGATTCGCATTTGAGGCACTGGATAGGACGCTGCAAGATATCATGTCAAATGACCAACTGTTTGGTGGAAAGGTGGTGTTGTTAGGGGGGGATTTTAGGCAGGTCTTGCCAGTTATTCCCAAGGCAAGACGAGAAGATATTGTCAATTCTACATTGTGCCACTCAAGGATTTGGAGATGCATCAAGGTATTGAAGCTGGTACAGAATATGCGGGTTATTCAGGAAGGTGATAATTCAATAGAGCAGGAATTCATACAATGGGTGTTAGATATTGGAAATGGAACTAGCAGGCATATAAGAGAAGACACTGTTGCAATCCCATCAAAGATGCTTTTAAGGACAAACTCTATGGAAGGTCTGATTGAGTGGGTGTATACAGGACTTACAAGGGTTGTGGATTATGCATCGTATTTTCGAGACCGCGCTATTCTCGCACCTCGAAACCTTGAAGTTGATGCAGTCAATGCTACTGCACTAAAGGCAATGCCTGGCGAGGAAAAGGAGTATCTAAGTGCAGACTCAGTAGAGAGCTCATGTGGAGATTCTTTTTTGTATGCAGTAGAGTATCTTAACACACTCGATCTTGGTGGTGGATACCCACCTCATCGGCTGGTTTTGAAACAAAATGCTCCTCTCATTTTGTTGCGCAATCTAAATCCTCGACAAGGATTATGCAATGGGACTCGGCTGATATGCAAAGAGTTCCACACGAAGGTATTGGAAGTTGAGATTATCACTGGTACCAATGCTGGAGATAGGATGTTCATTCCAAGAGTAACTTTCATTCCCAGTAACTTGAAACTTCCATTCGATATGAGAAGAAGGCAATTTCCTGTTCGGCTAGCATTTGGCATGACGATAAACAAGGCACAGGGCCAAACAATGTCTATCCTAGGCTTATACTTGGCGACACCGGTGTTTAGTCACGGGCAATTATACGTGGCTTTCTCGCGTGTCCGATCATCAAATGCAGTCAAAGTATTCCTTCCAGAGAGTGTGGATCGAGTTAGTGATGAGGATGCTGAAATGAGTTGTACCACAAATGTTGTATACAAAGAGGTTTTACAATTGGCATCAAGAAGAACCTAGCAGTATGCCAATGCTCTTTGAAAGCCTCTTCAGACTTTGGTGGGTGATAAATTTTCACAGTCTTTTTTGTATCGTTGTGTTCTTTTAGGCAATCAAAGGTCTATCAATTGTAAGCCTTTGAAGTGTGGATTAAAAATTGGTGATGACTATTTTTGTATAATTTTCATGAGCTCATTTCATATTCCATTCAAACAATGTCGTCTCTAGAATTTTGACAATGTATGATTTTTGTGAGTTTTATGGGTTCACGCATTGTTATTTTTTCTTCAAATTATGGATTATCAAATGTACTATAACTAATTTTCTTTTTAATTTGTGGCTTGGTGAAGCCTTTTAATTTCTTCTCTATATTTATGTTGACACATCTATTGTTACTGTAATATGATATGTATTGTTATTGTAATATGATATGATAGGATGGCAGCGTCATTTACATTCACCACCGAGACAACTGTACAGGTAGCAGGTACATAATTGTGTAGTAGTCAGTTGCTAAGTTGACTTATTTAATAGTATAGTCATTTACCTTTAGGAATATACAGATCCCGATGGTTGGAGAGCTGGGGTGCGCGCCCAGCTATTGGTTGACATCTTGGAGTTGGAGAGCTTTATTGGGTAGATAACCTATATATATATTTATTTATTTATTATTTTTTTTCATATAGGTGAAAGCTACTTAGGTTACATATATAAGTGAATAAACATGATATTATTTTCCTTTAGGGCGGTTCCCGACTCAAGTTTTGCAATGAATCTCCTCGGTCCAGCGTATGATGGGGTGGAACGTCTCAATCTTGGATATTTTGCCGTGAGTTCTCAGCGTCTTGCTGGGAATAATAGTCCCCAGACCATCTATGTGCGCTTCATTGGGTACCTGGAGCCGATGGGAACAGATGTATTTTATCGAGGGGCGAACGGAGACTTTGTATATGCATTTATGTACCACATACACACTCCTGTGCGCCAGCGTAAGTATTCTAATTAATGTGGAGTATTATTAAGACACAATTCTAAATTTTCCTTGATTTAATGATTATAATTCTTAAATGACCTTTTTGCCTTGCGTAGGTCGACGCCGCGCACGTGTGGTGGTGCGTGGGGTGGGACATAGACGTAGTCTATTTTCTTAGGGGACCTGATATAGACACTCTGTATGTAGATATATGAATTTGTAAGATTTTGTAGTACTCTTTTATAGAGCGTATATTTTGTTAGGTATGCTAATTTTAAGTAAATCTTATTTTGTTGTGTTTATTGAAGCATGCACATATACGTTTATACTCAAACAAATTCATAAATTCTATTTATTTATACTCAAACACGTTTATTTCAAAAAAAATCATGAATTCTATTTATTTATACTCAAACTAATGTATCCCCATAGACCAAGATTGATTGTGTTACAATCTAGCACTACATTGGCATACAATGCATTACGCACATAATCTTGCAAAATTCCATATATGAAAGCAAAGAGGGGATATGCATACAAACATGTTTAATACAAACAAATTCATGAATTTTATTTATTTATACTTAAACTAATGTATCCCATAAACCAACATTCATTGTGTTGCAATCTAGCACTACATTGGCATACAATGCATTACGCACGTAATCTTGCAAAGTTCCATGTATGAAAGCAGAGAGAGGATATGCATACAAACGTGTTTAATTCAAATAAATTCATGAATTTTATTTATTTACACTGAAACTAATGTATCCCATAAACCAAAATTGATTGTGTTGCAATCTAGCACTACATTGGCATACAATGCATTACGCACGTAATCTTGCAAAATTCCATGTATGAAAGCAGAGAGGGGATATGCATACAAACATGTTTAATTCAAACAAATTCATGAATTTTATGCACTTAATCTTGCAAATTTTTATGTATGAAAGCAGAGAGGGGGTTTTAGGAAAGCTGTTCGACAAAATTACACTGAGTGAGCCAAGCCAAGCGGTTCCAGTGTTGGAACTTCAGAATTTCTCTTTTGAAATTAAAGATCCCACCTTGAGACCCAGCAGAGCGGGTCTCCAACCCGTCGTAGACGGGTCAGGCTACTCGTGTTGGTTAATGCCACATGGAGTGCAAATTTTTGATAGTCTTTGGAATATAAATATTTTCTCCTCTTTACTGCAGCACAGGAGCTAGGGGCATGTTTTGGTTTTGTCACTCGCATTGATCTTCAAATAATCTAATTCAGAATTATGCTTTATTAGCACTTCGGCTGCCAAGCTATAGCAACCACAAACTTGCCATTTTGGATACCCGTCTAAAGCGGACTTCTTAACGTGATTTTAACCTTAGAAAAGTAGAATTTCCTCCCTTGAGTCTCGCCCTCTCTCCCTCCACTCAGTCCCGCCTCACCCCTTGTCTCCCTCTCCTCTCCCTTCTTGCCCCATCTCCCTCTTTTGAGAGATGTGAGCAAGAAAACCTATTTTTTCGAGGGCAGTTCGCCCAACACCCTGTGCCTCTTGTTTCTTACTTGTGCATTGCTTTTTGGCTTCCCACCAGTAAAGTCGAGGGTGCCAAGAAGCGAAAATTGAGATTTATTTATTTACGTGAGTTATGTCCTTTGGATTTTCCACGTGTCAACTGCGTTGTGGTGCACTGCATGGTGATCTGTTCTCGATAATCCACATGTCATCCCGTTTTGGAGCGCTGCATGCAACAGAGTCGTTGTTGACATGTGCTATTTCATGGTTGGCTCCTGCAGCATCCTCGTTTCCTTTGTGCATGGGTGATGCAGTGACTCTACCCTCCATTTCTTGTAGGACCGTCACGGACGCAAGAAAGATGCACCACCTGAGACGATATTCGTGGGTTTGTGTTGCAACGAAGATGGCTTTGAGCTCTTGTCGTGGGCAATGAATGTAGCTTCATGGCTCGGAGATTCCGCATGAGTTGCTAATGCTCCAATTTCTGCAATGATTAGATCAGCAACAATTGGGAGCAATTCAGAATCAGGGTATTCCAACAAACCATTTCTTCGGCCACACTTTTGGGAGAGTCATTTCCTAGGTCATAGGGGAACACTATCTTGTGAACTCGACCCGATTGTTCGATGTGGAGTTCCAGATGTATGGTGGTCTCATTTTACCATTTGCCAGTCACTTGATAGCTGCAATGCAAGGAATGGTTGCTCTTGCCAAATGCAAGATTGTCAGCTGCTACCTTCTTTGGCATAAGAACAAGATTTTTTGGCGCTTTCATAGTCTTTCCTTATGGCGTAAAACTAGTGACCTCAACTGTATTTTCAGACATACGGCCCAAAAATCTTGACAAATATGTCGCTGTTCCCTTTGCAGCTTTCGCTTCGGCTCCAACTACGGAAGTATAACTAGGCTACAACAAAGGGTCAGTAGACTATTCAGGCACTTCGACTGTCTTTCCCTTTGTAGTTGCAGCTTCAGCTCCAACCTGGAGAGTATAACCGTGCTGCAAGAAAGGGTCAGCAAACAACTTAGGCAGTTCGACCCTCGGAGTCATGCTTGCTACATTTCCAATGGGCGCATGTGCCATACCATCTGACCGAAAAAAGGGTTCATTCAGCAGTTGTTTGGATGTAGGCCTCTGAGAGGCTTTTAGCAAACATTGGTTGATGAAGTGCAACACATGGATATCCTTCATTTTGCGCAAAGACTTGAGTTTCAATCCAGACGTGACCTTCTTGTAGATTTGAGCTACGCTTTTGCACTCTCTATATACATATTCTCAAATAATTATAAGTTCTAACATGCACATACTGAACGAGTACACATCCACCAGTTAGTTGTAATCTTCATCGTACATCTTTGGTGCCATGAACTCAGGCATGCCAACAACATTATTCAGGTGATGGGTCTCATCAAGAAGGACAGTTGATCGAAAGTCACCGATTTTGATGGTAGAATATGCACTGCACTTGACCAAGATGTTGTCGCACTTCAGATCCCTGTGTCTTACTGGGGGACTCTAAGTGTGTAGGTGAGCAAGCGCCCGTAGGATTTTCATATTTTGAGTGAATTAAGCAAGAGTCCATGGAATTGGAGGCTTGTGTAGTGCTGGCTGATTGCTCAAACACAATCCTGTTTGCGCCCATGCCTCTGTGTTGTCTATGCAACTTCACGTGCTAGCATGTGCAGCTTGTTCTACGATAAATTCATCATCTCCTAGGAAGGAAATGAAGGGTGTGCGATGGGCAAAGAAGATGCAGAGGGATGGACCAGCCCATGGCGTTGCCAAAACAGGGTGCCTTGGCTTATGTTATAAAAGCAGGCCTTCTTCGTGTGTGTAATCTGTAGTGTCCAACTTCTTATCTTTTGCTTTCGTTGTGCGCTCTATTTTTTGAGAAAGTGTTGTTTACTATGGCGGATACACGGAAGGCTCCTTTTGAGGATGTGGACTACAGGGGAGCGGAGTTTCCATGGACACGAGTAGTGGGGAATTTGAGAGAGGTTTTTATTGATACACGTTTTTGTTATTATTTTCCAATTATTGATCCAAACGTTTATTGTGTATAAATCATTTGGATATCGTTACTATTTTGTATTGGCAAACTGATGCTGGGTGATTGCAAGCTTGATGAATATGGCGAAGTCCCAAAAGATCTGCACGGATGATGCACGTTCCGTTTTGTGTGGTGAGGATGGTAGGCTTATTGGTAAACTGAAAAAAGAAAGAGTAGAGTGGACACAAACTCAGAATATTTGCATTATGGAATAAAGAAGAGTGAGGTCCTTAAGTAGGCACCTCATACATGCTCACTGACATCACTGATGACTTTAGAGCTCCATAATCATCTCCTCAATCTGCTCCTAGATTCTCTCAATCATCCTATGTGGCTCTCCACCACCTAACTGTGCTTGTGGGCACCTAACCGTGCCTCTAGCACTCACACATAGAAACCAAGGTGTGCCTGAGGCATACACCTTGAGATATCCCATCAAACCCCCCCTTAAGGGAATGCCTCAGGCTATGTCAAGGATACATCTAGTCTCATAGTTTCTCATGCCATCTCATGGTGGTCAAGGATAAATCTATGGCTAGGTTCTCATGCTAGCAAGGGTTCCCATAGGTGTAAGGTAAACAAAAGGGATACAAAAAGACCTTCCAATGGTTGTCTCCCCTGCATGTACATGCACACAATGTCTGCAGGAGGTACCATGGAGCAAAACATACACATGGCCTACACAATAGTTTATTTCATTCATTTTGGAGGACTATCCAAGCTGAGTACCTTGACATAAAAAGAGAGATCTGGAGCATACATAGAGATGATTTAAAATGCATAACCTTCAAAGGATGCCTCATCTTGTGGAGGCAAAATATCCATGTCAAGGCAAGGTCTTACCACATGGGCAGTGTCTAGTGCCTTATAAGATGGTACTATGATAGAACAAGTGGATCTGAAAATCATATCCTTCAAGAGAACAATTATCTTGTCATCTCCATAGTTCTGTAGAGAAGCATATCTTAGGTATCTGACCTTCATCTTTTTCTTATACTTGGAGTCAAATAAAAGTGCCATGAGAGGGTAGATCTCTGGCTTTGTAATTGCTTCCTTTTTGGCAACCATTGTTTTGGCAATCTTTAACAAGGAAGTCAGGTTGGCATTTTCATCCTTTGTAGCATAACAAGACATTGCTTTATGTTTTGGCTTTTCACATATTTTGCATAAGCAAGCCATGAGAGGGTCTAACCCAAGTATTGGGTAGTGTCTTCTCTCTTACAGGGCTTAGAATAACAACTGAAATGCTTCAAAATATAAGCATTTAATGTAGCAAAGATTGTGACCAAATTTCAAACAATGATGCTTTCACTTACATGCTTCACAGAGGTGGCTAAAATGAATACTTTCCAATCAAAACCAGGTCTAGCAATTCAAAGCAAAACTAAAGCCACTTGTACTGATGTTATTGAAAGTTTCAAAAAACCAGAAATGCTAGAATAGCATCTTATGTAGCATCTTCTTCAAAAACTTGTCAAAACTGTCAAAACCAAAAGACTAAACTTGGAGGGCTTGTAGCTTATTCTTCAAAGCAAAGAAAAAGGGGTTTTCTGAGGCAAAAGAGAGCTAATATACCACAGAAGGTCCTCTAGGAAGAGAAGGTGCAAAAATGCGTCAGAACTCCATAGCTTGCCCCTTTAAATTCGACTGGTTTTTCACCGATTTCTCCTTGAATATGTAGCCATTGCTGCTCAGATTTCAGCACAGGATAGCCCAAGGCATGGAGAATCTACCCCTGAAAGGAATTAGAGGAAGATGAAGTATGCTGAGAGAAAATGCAGAAGAAAAAGTCGACGGACTTCGTGTAATGGCGACGAAACAAGCGCGGCTTTCTCTGATTCCTTTCAGCTAGGGGTTCGCCCCTTTGAGATGGATCTCCAGCAAGAAGGACGTGGGAAATGGTTGAGAACCGGAGGAGAACAAGCTTAAGCAAACTTTGGGAAGAAGAGGAAGAGATGGTGAAGAAGAAGATGAAGAAGAAGATGATGATGTGGCAGAAATGGGCTCAAGGGGGATCAAAGGGCTCTGATACCATGTTGGTAAACTGAAAAGAAAGAGTAGAGTGGACACAAACTCAGAATATTTGCATTATGGAATGAAGAAGAGTGAGGTCCTTAAGTAGGCACCTCATACATGCTCACTAACATCACTGATGACTTCAGAGCTCGACAATCATCTCCTCAATCTGCTCCTAGATTCTCTCAATCATCCTATGTGGCTCCCCACCACCTAACTCTGCCTCTAGCACTCACACATAGAAACCAAGGTGTGCCTGAGGCATACACCTTGAGATATCCCATCAAGGTTTGTCAATTTCACATGATCTCCATACTATGTCAATTGTTACAAGCAGGCTTATTGAATGTAGTTTTTCCTTTGGGTTGTAGAGGAGATGAACGAGTCTAAGTTGATTGATTACAGAAGTGGAGAGGAACCAAATGAACTGTGCACGGCAGAGCAAGAGCCAAAAATTCATGGTACTCATTTCTTGGATGTCGCTTTTGTTTCTGCCTTTTCATTTTGTAATGGCAAACTATAGCTTTGGTAACGGCAGACTGTAGGTATAAATAAGCAAACGGAATGAACAAATCCAAGTACTCTGTACCAGATAAAAACATATCTTCCTCCTCCATTGTCAAGTACAAGTGTGCCTTTTGTTTTGGCTCCAATCAGGGAAGGCGCTATTCGCAAGAACACGAAGAAAACCGTGAAGACTTCCTTCTATGAGGGCGCGAAGCAAGCATGTGTTGAAGGTAGTGTTTAATGGTTTTTCATCATTATTTGAATGTTGAACCATGTACTCATGGGTTTTTTTTTGCCTGCCCTCAGGGTAGCCTTAGCATCCCTTGGGTTTTGGCAAAGCAGAAAATATGATTTTCTTGCATTTGAAAAAGTCATTTAAATGAAATTCCACATGTAACGATTTGGTGGCATCTTTTTAATGTCTTTGGCTAAACTTTTGTTTTTCTTCCAGTGTGTATTGCGTTCATTAATTGTGCATCTCATCGAATCTCGTTTCTGTGCATGAAGTTAATACGTAAAATCCTTCAAAGGTTGTTGGCTTGCCCTCATTTCAGCGCATGGTTTGCTAAAATTTGCAGAAAGGAGGGAATGTTCGACCTCCTTGATGGTGGTTCCTGGTCCACGAATTGAATGTTTATTGTATTGACGTATCTTGCATATGATTCAACTAGTCAGGAATGTTGCAAGATTAGGACATGCTTTTGGACGTGGAGTGCAAGGAAGCATGCTTTTGGACATGGAGTGCAAGGAAGCATGGACACTTGAGACAATTGCTTGGAATACCAAAGTAGAACTCAACACAATAACCCAAAGAGTGTGGGCTTCATTCCATTATGGGGTATTTATACAAGTTGGAGAGCTTCTCTCTTTGCATGTAGGAATTGTAAGACATTCTCTCTCTACATGTAGAACTTGCATATAGAAGTTGCATGTAGGAATCGTATGTAGAACTTGCATGTAGAACTTGCATGTAGGAGTTGCATGTAGGAATCATATGTAAAACTTGCATGTAGAACTCTCACATGTAGGAGTTGCATGTAGAACTCGCATGTAGAACTTGCATGTAGGAGTTACATGTAGGAATCGTATGTAGAACTTGCATGTAGAACTCGCATGTAGAACTTGCATGTAGAACATGCTTCTAAGAGGGATTATTTCTAGCCTTATGCAAGTACAAGTGGAGCTTTGCCACTACTCTACACACACATCATGTTCTACCTAAGTCCATGTTGGCACAGAGACAACATACTCCCGGATCCATTTTATTACCCGTCCTTGTGTTATGGCTTATTACGAGCACGTATTTGGGTTGCCATGCCCTTAGTCCAGTGGTTGTGGAATTTATGTCGTGCCAGTCAAAGCCTTGGCACCATACAATTTTTGCTCAGTTTCCAGGTAGCCTATATCCACCATTTGCTCGAACAGTGATATGTGGCATGCTTCTAAGAAGATCACTCTTTGATAGAGTCGGCTTTGTAATCTGAGCATTGACCCATTCATTGGGATTGAAAGTGAGTGGAGGAAAATGGGAATCGAGGTAATATGGGACCTCCAGAATGAATTCCAATGTTTTACAGGATATAGCACTTAGGCGAAGGAAGCGATCAATGTTGTCGCACATTATTTGCTCATGCTGCTGAAGTGCTCGGACCATTGTGCCTAAAGGCTCATGCTCTCACCATTTTCAACTAACCCAATAGTCACAAACTTATGAGCCCCTCACACCTAGCTTCTTCCCCTCCCTTGCTAATCCTACCCTTGAGGATTACCAAGCTACTCAAACCATTTGCCTAGTTCTTCCCCCCTCCCCTCTGCTCCCCATTCCGCAACTAAC
Source organism: Dipteris shenzhenensis (assembly GCF_047967505.1). NCBI lineage: Eukaryota > Viridiplantae > Streptophyta > Polypodiopsida > Gleicheniales > Dipteridaceae > Dipteris > Dipteris shenzhenensis. The sequence goes on from NC_141615.1 coordinate 43,446,876, forward strand.
ACTCTTCCATATTTCTCCCCCATGTCCCCAGATTCTCTCCCTGCCCCATCATCACCTCCGACACTACTTGTGCTTCCATCAGCAAAAAATGACATAGTATTTGATTTTGAATATCAGGATCCAGATAATCCAATTCCTACTCCCATGCTAAGTTCCAATGATGGGTATGATTTTGATGAGATACCACTTCCCAGTAACCCCATCAAGGAATTTTGGAGCAAATATCCGGATATGAAAACTCGAGGTGGAAAGACCATGGACAACTTTCCTACCAACCTTCGTCAACGTCAAATTAGTGAAGGTTGGATTAGCAAGTTGGATCCACAATCTGATTGGCGCCACCCCAAGCTCTTTGATGTAATCTTCTTGAAGGAGTACTTGTGTGCACCTCCATGTCTCAGGACCCATCCCAAGTTCTATGCAGTTCCACGGCGTAAAAAATGGGAAGCCAACATACACACTTTGAATGAAGATCGAACCATTAATTGGCCAATGATCGAACCATACTTTGGTGTAGAATGGAATGATGGAGGGAATAGATGTTAGGATGGAGCTCGGGGAAGGTTAAGAGGGTGGTAGCAGCAAGGCTAAGTGAGGTTATGATGTTGGCAGAAAGAGTGGTTAGATATGGGAAGTTGGATGTGAGATAGGCCCTGTCATCTTCCGACACTTCTTTTTGCTGGTGCGATGGGATCATCAGCTGCATAGGTGGGATGTCGGTTATGTCGTGCCTTGCGAATAATAGTGATGACCTTTGTAGCAATGGCAACAAACCTACAATAACCCTGAGGGGAGGACTACCCATGAGGCATACATATGCAATGAAAGCATCTGTCTTGAGTGCTATAAACCCAGCATGTGTAGACAAGCAAAAGATATTGTTCTCATCTTCGGACAAGTCTTGGCAAATTATGCGCAGGGTTTTAGTCCCTATGGAATGTTCCCATTTGATTGTTGGATGAGCATATATGATCCTAATTTGGAGTTGCTTCCATTGGATAAGCACGCATGCATTGAGGTGGTCTTCCACTTGTAGAGTAGCCACAAGCTCTTGGTACACCACCGTTGTGCATTGTAGTGGAGCTTCATTGGTGTTGTCTTCCAATGCCTTATTGTTGTGCACTAGCAATTAGAGTTCAAGCTTGGAGATGATTATCTTTTGGGAGTGCATCTCATTCATTTTTTCTTTGTATTGATGGTAGATGGTTGTATATGCCTCCTTAAGCTTTCTCATTTGCAAGGTGACCTTTGCATGTTGAGGAATGTCTTCAGTGGTATTGGACCATTGGTCCAAGACTTGTGCTTGTGAAGTGATGGCCTCTTGAGGGGTAGCAAGTTGTTCTTTTAAGATTCTGCATTCCCTTGTAAGCTCGTCAATGCTGAAGGCACGTACTGCCAAAGACTGTTTCATGTCTTCAAGCTTGTCTTGGCAATCCTGAAGCTCTTCTTCTTTGTGAATTAGAGTGACTCAAGCAAGTGCCACTACCTCTGTCTATTGAGCATGTGCGGATGTAAGGGAGTTATAGTATGTCTATAGGATTGCCGTTGCTTGTACTGCTGCTGTCAGCTGTGTTTGACTTTGGTGGAGGTTGGAGGTCACATCCCTCACTACCTTCTCTTGAGCTTGGAGAGCTTGGTTCATGCGCACTTCTTCTACCTCCTTCTCATCTATCTGCACCCGAAGTGCTTTGACCTCTATGGCAATTGCTTGGAATTGGTCTTCAATTTCTGTTGCAGTCTGTCTATCCAATTCTCTTGCATATTCTTCCTTGGCCAAGCTAGTAAAAAGTTCTGACATTTGGATCATTTGGCTAGCTTGATGTTGGAGAATGACAGACGGTGATGAGGTCTAGTGATACTGCTGATACAAGTGGTGCCCATGTAGCCATCTCGATGATTCTGTAGTACTTGGGGGAAGTTGTTCCAATGGTATTTTAGTCCCTTGTGTACAATAGTCATAATGTTGATTTGGCACTAGCTCCCCTTATGGCTCATCGACTAGCATGGCGTCGATGGGCAGTTCTAGTGATGATGTAGCCTCAGGCTTTGGTGCCGATCTTACCTCAGGTTCTGGTGCCGATCTTGCCTCAGGCTTTGGTTACTACTATTGTTGGAGATATATTGGTTGCCGTTGTGCACCGAGCTATAGCATCTCGTGGGGCAATTCCTCAATCCCGATCTCCAGAATAGGTATTTCTTCTCAGGCATCCGCACTTATCAATGTGATTGTAGGAGAAGTTGGTGACGGCTCCCATACTGGTGAGAAGGGTATGTCCAACTCCTCAATTGGTTTTGGTGACTGGGGCAGAGTTATTTCTCTTTCTTGTAGCTCTTTTTTTATGATTATAGCCAATAAGTGTGGAATTTTACATTTTTGGCCTGATGAACCATCTAGTTTCTTTGTAAAGAAGATGACTAAGTGCTGGACCCAATCTTGTTTTAGCTTCCTACTCAGCAAAACAAATGTACGGAGTGGAAGGGATTGATTCTTGCCACACTTAACCCCCAGGATTGTGGATAGGATTTGTGCTGCTTCCTTGAGGTGATGGCTAAGGATTGTGCGAAGCAATATGCCGTCCCTATGGAATAGTGTGTCCTTGGTGAGGAGAGACTGTACCTCGAGAAACTTTGCATCGGCAGGCCGTGTAGGGTATTTGGCACCTTGTGTTGGCAGTGAGAAATCCCTTTGAATGACTGTATTGTTGAGGATAATGTTTAGTGGGCTCTGATGTATAGTGATTGTACCGTACTTCCAACCTTTGCATTGCTAGAGTGGTAAGAATGGAGAAAGTCTTTGATGTATGTGTTCATTGTAGGACTATCCTCCAAGGCTTTTAGGCTCTCATGCAGATTGCCTAGACCCCTTTTCTCTAAGTAAGATGTTGCTTCCTAGGAAAGAGCATAAGTCGATGTGGGTGGCCAAAAAAGTTCCAGTGACTAGGCCCCATCAATGGCTATGTAGGCCAGTGGTGACTGGGGTGGTATTTGTTCTTCTTGGTCATGCAATGAATCCTCTTAAGAGCTATCGCTCTGGACCACGAATGCCTGTGGTCACTGTGGAGGAGAGGATGTAGATGGCTGCGAACTTTGGACAGGTCTCGTGGTTGAGGCGGTGGGCTCTTTCTGCGCATCCTCTTTAATGGTGGCATCTTTTCTGAACCTGAATGCTCTCCAAGTCCTTCTCAATGTAACGGGATTAATGAGGACCAATGGATGGTGGGTGGATGGCTAGCTTATCGCTGCGAGATGGGCTCGAAGTCACTTACCATCATGTGAGGATGGGAGTAGGGTGGTGGTCGATGGAGAGGGAGGAGTGTCTTGTGTAGGGCTCGGAATGAGGAAGAGGATCGAGGCAAGATGTAAAAGATGAAGAATTAGGGGGTGGAGTGGGTTTTTATAGGAAATGGGTTTAGCTTTAGGGTTAAACCCTAAACTCTTCCCGAGCCGTATCTTTTTATGGTTAGCTCGGTTTGCTCTTTTGCAAAAAGGTGAAATGATCGAAATTGCAAGCTCTACACATTTGTGTCCACTGCCTAGCCTGATTGTTTATCAAGTGGCTTCTTTTGAAGAAATAAAGAAAATTTCTTAAGGTAGTAACCCAAGGTTGATGCTTGGGGTTGATATGTTTGGCTAGAAATGGAAAAATTTTTACTCTCCTTGCCCTTGAGTGTTATGTTCGTGAAAGTTTGAAGTAGTTTGTTTTTTACACATACCTGTGTATGTTTACTTGTTACTTCAGATGCTAGTCTCCCCGGCAACAGTGCCAAATGTTGGCTCTTTCCCACGACTTCCACGGGAAGAGCAGGGTATTCTCAGTATGTAGGATTCCAAGCCTTTTTGTCACCTACAGATATATCGGGGTTGTCGTTTGTAGTATATGTGTAGCTTAGGACCTCGAGTCATGTTTTGATGAGAGACGTAGGCTTAAGTCTGGTAAGCAAACATAGTGCATGCATGTGTAAAAGGAACATGTATCAATATGGTTGAGGTGATGAAGACTTTCATCTTCATTGGGGGTTGCAGGGTTTAGGAGGAGTTTAAGGGTTAGAAGGAGGTTCCAAGGTTTAGAAGGAGGTTCCAAAGTTTAGAAGAGGTTCAAGGGTTGGAAGGAGGTTCCACGGTTTAGAAGGAGGTTCAAGGGTTAGAAGGAGGTTCCAAGGTTTAGAGAGAGGTTCCAGAGTTAGAAGGAGGATCCAAGGTTCAAGGTAGAGTACATGGTGGAGAACTCGTCTCCCTCGTAGATCATGGAGGTTAAGGGTTGAGGAAGAAAGGGTTTAGGGGAAGCATAGGAGTGGGAGAGGAAGAAGGTGTAAGAGCATGGGGGAAAGAAGAGAGAGGAGGGAGAAGGAGGAGAGGGAGGAGAAGGGAGGAGGAGGGAGGAGGAGGAGAAAGGAGGAGGGGAGAGGAGGAGGAGGAGGAGGAGAGGGAGAGGAGAGAGGAGGAGGGAGGAGGAGGAGAAGGGAGGAGGAGAGAGGAGGAGGAGGAGAAGGAGGAGGAGAGGGAGAGGAGAGAGGAAGAGGAGGAGGAGGAGGAGGAGGAGGAGAAGGAGATGTTGGCTTGCAAGGTTAGAGGAGAGGGGATGAGGAGTTGCAAGGTTAGGACATGCTTTTGGACGTGGAGTGCAAGGAAGCATGGACACTTGAGACAATTTCTTGGAACACCAAAGTAGAACTCAACACAATGCCCCAAAGAGTGTGGGCTTCCTTCCATTATGGGGTATTTATACAAGTTGGAGAGCTTCTCTCTCTGCATGTAGGAATTCTAAGACATTCTCTCTCTACATGTAGAACTTGCATATAGAAGTTGCATGTAGGAATCGTATGTAGAACTTGCATGTAGAACTCGCATGTAGGAGTTACATGTAGGAATCATATGTAGAACTTGCATGTAGAACTCGCATGTAGGAGTTTCATGTAGAACTCGCATGTAGAACTGCATGTAGAACTTGCATGTAGGAGTTGCATGTAGGAATCGTATGTAGAACTTGCATGTAGAACTCGCATGTAGAACTTGCATGTAGAACATGCAAGTTGGATTTCTAAGAGGGATTATTTCTAGCCTTATGCAAGTACAAGCGGAGCTTTGCTGCTACTCTACACACACATTATGTTCTACGTAAGTCCATGTTGGCACAGAGACAACATTGTCAGATCTTATCTATCTACGTCCTTAACTCTGCAAGGGAAAGGGCTCTTTTGTGGGGCGACAAGTTCCTTCAAAACAATACTATACTTCTAGGTGATTTTAACATGGTAGAGTCCGAGAGAGACAGATGGAATGGACTAGGAAACACTATCTGGGGTAGTGAATTGGCTTCATGGAATGTTCTTAAGGACTCCACGGTTCTTGTTGATATCTTGACAGATACCTCTTTCACCTAGTCTAACAATCAAATTGGTCATCTCCAAAGAAAAGCAAGGATAGATAAGGCCTACTTTTCAAGAGACATTGTGGACTCATCTCTTTATTACAAGAGCGAAGCCCTTGTTTCTCTTCCTTTCTTTGACCGTAAAACAATCTTGATCTCTGTGGATAAGAGTTAGGGTAAGGGAAAGAAATCATGGTTCAAAGCTAACCCATTTTTCCTTCGCCTACCCTATGTGCAACAAAAGGTAATCAGGATTTGGGATAAAGATTTTGAGGGTACTACCAGTGTTATTGAAAAATGGATCAGGGCTATAGAAAGAACATGTGTTTTTCTTAAAGCCATTAAAACATGCGCAGATATTGCTAGATCTGAAAGATGCAACTGCCTTGAGGAACAAATCAAACACTTGGAGGAGGATGCGTCACCCCATGGTCAAGAAAATATTAAGGCTTTCAGGGACAAGTTGAGAATAGAATCGATCATTGAGACTGCACAATCCAAAATATACACAAGATAATGGTGGATATGAAAAGGCAACAGGCCATATGAAGATATGTTTCAGAGTCTCAGGAAAAAATAGGCACAGGAATCTATTGAAGCTCTTCAAAATGAGGATCACTTAATTCACTTTACCAGGAAGAGATTGGGAAAATTGTCATGGATCATTTCCAGACCATACTTGGGGAGCCAGAGATCCTCACCACTGAGAAAAGCAGAGCTAGAGAAAAGTGCAGTCTTGTCAGTAAGAATACGGTGGAAAGGTTTGAATCCATATTTTTGGACAGGGACTTTTCCCTGGAAGAACTAAAAGGTGCTATCATTTCTATGGCGAAAGGCAAAACCCTTGCCGAGGATGGTCTCCCAATTGAATTCTATCAAATGTTTTGGGATATAGTTGGCCCCTGTCTTCTTCTTCTTTGGCAGGAATCCAAATCAAAGGGGTTCCTGGATCCAAGGATCAACACAGGCATGGTCAAACTTATCCCGAAAGGTGGTCCCAATAAAGAACTGGAGGCCATTAACTATGCTTAATACCAGCTATAAATTTTTTGCTAAAGTGCTAGCTATTAGACCCAAATTCAAAAAGAGAGCTTGGATAAGGAAGAATAGAAGGGATTCATTCAAGGTAGTCACATTCTAGAGGCCAATTAGACCCTATGGGAAGGCTTAGAAAATGCAAATGAGATGAACCAAGACATCTTCTTTTAAAAAGTGATTTTTACAAAGCTTATGACGAAATGGAATGGGGCTTTGTTGTTAGATATCAATGCTCCACTCTCATGTAACTACACGGGAACCAACTAACTCTACTTGTAAGCCCCCCATATGAGGAGAAGGCATTTGAGTAGCTCGGTTATCCAGTAGGTCCTGGTTTGGACACCAGATGGGGGCCATGAGTGGCTTGATTGCTGGACAGCTTTAGATAGAGTTGGCACACTACCAACTAGGCTACATGCAAGTGCGGGAAGGCATCCCATGACTGACCGCATTGAGGGTAGATGGAGCATTTCTTGGGGCAGCCCACTCTTGGGTTGCGGAGCCCGTTTGGAGCCCCAAATGATCTTAGATGGCTCTGGGTGGAACGGACTCCGTATGTAAATTGCTCTATTTTGTGCCACGGTTCTAATGTGTGGTTGGTGGCCGACCCCTAGTCGGTCGTTTTGGGCGGGCTGGGTCGATCACCCAATTGGGTCTAACCGACTACGACTAGTGGCTATATAAGAGCAAGCCCATGAAGCCCATATTCATCACTGGCTACAGCAATCATGATTCCTTAGCATCCAGCCTCCGTCCTCTACTGTTTCTAGCATGCCATAAAAGCTTCTCACATAGAAGCGCACGGCTGGGAGGCAGTGCCATCTATTGTATCAATTTTACAGTAATCAAATTTTTGATTCTCCATATTATCAGCTTTTCTCTCTTTCATACAAGATCCTGTTATCTGTTGAGCACAAACGTTGTATTATTTTCTTACATGGTATCAGAGCTTGGGATCTAGCAAGAAGATTTGGTAGTGTGTTCTGTTTGCAAGCAGATTGTGAGAGATGGCCCAGCCCACAAGACTGCAAATCCCACCACTCAGCGAAAGCGAAAAGTTGGACGGCACTAATTATCCACTCTAGAAGTTCAAGATGAAGACCATCCTAAGCACATACGAGCTTTGGGATATTGCTATCGGGGTGGACATGAAGCCGGAATCCGGCCAATGCAGCACAACAGATAGTACCAACTGCGGATGAGATTCTCGCATGGACAAGAAGAAATGCTGATGTGCTGAACACCACGCAGGTAGTACGAGTAGAGCTATTCGTAGCAATTGAGGAGATTTGCATGGAGGCAGTTCATATACCTACGGATGAACCTTGGATTATTGACTTATTGACAGTGGTGCATCGCACCACATGACCAGTCGGAAGGATTGGTATACCTCTCTACATCCGGTAGGGAATGACATCCTGGTAGCAGTCGGCAATGATGCAAAATGTCCAGCAAAAGGAAAAGGTACGATTGCTCTCAAGTCAGATGGAGTTTTAAAACAGTTGTCCGATGTGTTATATGTGCCACATATCAAGAGGAACTTGTTGTCGGTTTCTGCAATCATCGGATCGGGACCTCAAAGTTCAATTCGATAAGAATGGCGCATAGATTTTGGATCTTCAAGGGAAGGTCGTTGGTAAAGGTACACGGCAAACATCTACAAACTCTCAGCTTTCAGTGCTCGAGCCGATGTGAGCAACACTAAGCTGTGGCATGAGAGGTTTGGTCATCTAAACCTTAGTTCTTTAAAGGAGATGCATAAAAGTGGAATGATTGTAGACCTACCAGAAATTATAGATCTGCCCGATGTATGTGAAGCTTGCATGATGGGCAAGCAGCATCGGTAGCCCTTTCCTAAAGAGGCCAGGAGGGCAAAGGCTCCTCTAGAGCTCGTTCACACGAACCTCTGTGAAAAGATGGAGACATTGCTTTGGGTGGTTCCTACTTCATGACGTTGATCGATGACTATAGTTGAAGGATATGGATATACTTCCTGAAGACTAAAGATGAGGCTTTTAGTAAGTTCAAAGAATGGCTGTAATGGTCGAGAAAGAAATGGGGAGGAAGGTGAATAAGTTGAGATCAGACAGAGGTGGTGAGTTCACATCAAGTGAATTCGAAAGTTACTACAAATGTCACGGGATCAAGAGGCAGAAACCCCCTCCACATACACCATAGCAAAATGGAGTAGCAGAGCACAAGATGCGCGTCATTTGAGAAATGGGTAGGAGTATGATGAAAGGGAAAGATTTTCCAAATACTTTATGGGCTGAAGCATGTAACACGGTAGTTTACATTCTAAATTGTAGCTACACAAAGGCTGTGAACGGCGGGATGACTCCACTGCAGGCCTTTTCTGGTAAGAAACCTTCAGCTGCACATTTCAGAGTTTTTGGATGTGACTGTTTTGTGCATGTCCTCGATGCTAACAGGACCAAATGGGAACCAAAGAGTTGGAAATGTATTTTCTTGGGCTACAGTCAAGAGGCGAAGGGTTACCGTCTCTATAACCCTGTTACCAAGAAGGTAATAGTAAGTTGTGATGTGGTCTTCTCAGAATAGTTGCATCAATTGGAGGAGGATGCTTCCTTCCCAGACAACCAAGACCAGGATATCCATCTAGTACCACCACCAGTAGCAGACCGAGCTCCCCCAATGGTGCTTGGGAGGATTCAAGATAAAGAAGAGGAAGAAGAGCCTGCAGAACCACAATGGCAACAACCATTCCCGAAGTGGGTAAAGTAGCTTTTGGATGGCAAAGAACCTCCAACCATTGAGGAGAAACCATCCGAACACTGCTGGTCTAAGAGATTAGAGGAGCAAAGAAGGGCGCAGGAACACTTGGTCAACTACGCTTTGATGACAGAGGTGATCCGTGCTGAAGAACCCAAGTGTCTTGAAGAAGCACAGAGTGATGATAGGTGGATGGAGGCTATGTAGTTAGAGTATGGCTCCATAATGAAGAACAACACTTGGGACCTTGTGCATCGACCACCAAAACGCAAGGTAATCGGCACCAAGTGGGTGTACAAGACCAAGTACAAGTCCGACAGCACGTTGGATAAGTACAAGGCTTGGCTCGTGGCAAAAGGATTCGCACAGGTACATGGTTTTGATTATCAGGATACCTTTGCTCCCACAGCTCAACTAACCACAATTCACAGTGTTTTGGCTTTAGTAGCACAGGGAAGTTGGCCCGTGTTTCAGATGGATGTAAAATCTACCTTTCTGAATGGCGATCTCAAGGAGGAGGTATACGTGGAACATCCACCAGGTTTTGTGATCCCCGGTTCAGAAGGTAAAGTCTGTAAACTAAAGAAGGCACTTTACGAGCTGAAACAGGCCCCACAAGCATGGTACCAGTGGATTGATGCCTACTTTCTACAAAACGGGTTCAAGAGGAGCCCATCTGATGCAAATTTGTATATCTACAGAGAAGGAGGCAGGTGTATGATCGTGGTCCTTTATGTGGACGACCTTGTCATAACAGGGAACCATGAAGAGAAGATCTCATAGACAAAGCAGTTGCTAGGAAGAGAGTTTGAAATGACTGATGCATTTCTGTTTGGGGATTGAGGTTTGGCAAGAGCCAAAATAGATCTTTATTTCACAGCTGAAGTATGCTGGAGAGATACTGAAGGCATTTGGCATGGCTGAGTACAAGACAGTTGGCGCCCCTATGGAGGTTGACATGAAACTCTCAAATGAGGATTCATCATAACTGGTAAATGAAGCAGTACAGAAGGCTTGTGGACACTTTGATTTACTTGTGCAACACGCGGCTGGACATCAGCTTTACGACTGGTGTACTAAGCAGGTTTTCCAATAAGCCTCGGGAGAACCATTGGAGGGCAGCAATGCGAGTGTTGAAATACATCAAAGGCACACTTGATTATGGCATCACCTATACCAAGGGCAACACCTTGATCGGATTTTGTGACTCGGATTGGGCAGGAGACGTGGACAGCAGGAGATCAGTGACAGGTTACTATTTCTCACTTAGATCTGGAGCTGTGTCATGGGTCAGCAAGAAGCAACCCACGGTTGCTCTTTCTTCTACAGAGGCTAAGTACAAATCAGCATGTTTTGCTTCTTGTGAGGCAGTGTGGTTGAGGAGGATTTTAGGGGACATGGGTGCAGTGCAGAACAAGCCTACGCAGTTATCATGTGACAATCAAAGTTGCATGGCAATTGCCAAGAACCCTGTGTACCACGCTCACACAAAACACATTGAGATTCAATATCATTTTGTACGCGAGCTCATCATGGATGGAGAGGTCGACTTGGTGTACTGTCTGACTACAGAGAATGTTGCAGACATCTTTACGAAGGCTCTTGGAAAAGACTTGCTGGAGAGGCATCTTCATCGACTTGGAATTGGGCCGAAAAAGTAAGTTCGAGTGGACATTGAGGTGGGGTGTTAGATATCAATGCTCCACTCTCGTGTAACTATGCGAGAACCAGCTAACTCTACTTGTAACCCCCCCATATGAGGACTCAGGAGAAGGCATTCGAGTAGCTCGGTTATCCGGTAGGTCTGGGTTTGGACACCCGATGGGGGCCATGTGTGGCCTGATGGCTGGATGGCTTCAGATAGAGTTGGCACACTGCCAACTAGGCTACATGCAAGTGTGGGAAGGCATCCCATGATTGACCGCATTGAGGGTAGATGGAGCATTTCTCGAGGCAGCCCACTTTTGGGTTGCGGGGCTCGTTTGGAGCCCCAGATGATCCCGAATGGCTTTGGGCAAAACGGTAACCGTAGGTTGGTTGCTCTATTCTACACCATGGTTCTAATGTGTAGTCGATGTCCTATTTCCCGACCCCTAGTCGGCCGTTTTGGGTGGACTGGGTCGGTCACCCAATTGGGTCTAACTGACTATGACTGATGGCTATATAAGAGCAATCCCATGAAGCCCATATTCATCACTGGCTATAGCAACCCTGATTCCTTAGCATCCAACCTCCGTCCTCTACTATTTCTAGTAGGCCATCGAAGCTTCTCACACAGGAGCGCGCGGCTGGGAGGCAGCGCCATCTATTGTATCAGTTTTACAGTAATCAAATTTTTTATTCTCCATACTATCTACTTTTCTCTCTTGCATACGAGATCCTATTATCTGTTGAGCACAGACGTATTATTTTCTTACATTTGTGGCCAATCTCCCCTTCATTTTCCCTTAAAAGATCCATCAGGCAGGGGTGCCCCTTAGACCCACTCCTTTTTCCCATAGCGACCGATGCACTAGGGTGTCTTATCAAGGATGAAGAAGACAATGGGAACATCAGAGGGATTTAGGTCAGTAATGGGATGCATATAGTGTGCCAACAATTTGCCGATGACACTAACCTCACCTTGCTTAATGATGAAAGATTGGTTGAAAGCATCCTAAAGTGTTTGAACATTTTCTGCACACCTTCGGTATCCAAAATCAACCATGAAAAAACAGGAGTCTTTGGCACTAAGTCTGCTCCACCCCAGACTATCCTTGACAAGGGATGCAAGGACCTTAAAGAGGGAGAGGTTTTCTGGCTTCTTGGGATTCCCATGGGCTTTAGCTATTCAATCAAGGCCAAGTGGTGGGATTGGGTCATGGACAAGTTAAGAGACAAAATTAAAAGGTGGCAAGGCCTTCAACTGTCCCTAGCTAGGAGGAAATTCGTCCTTAATCACTACATATACCCTTCCACCTTGTATTTTATAGCATGCTGGTTCCCTTCAAAGAAGCATTTCAACCAACTTAACAGGCTTTTTTGGACCTTCCTGTGGGGAGGCTCCCTAGATAAGAAAAAAAGCTCTAAGGTAATATGGAACTAAATTTGTACACTACCCAAATCTGAAGGGGGGCTTGGAATGGTTGATATTGAAAAATCCTTGGTGCTCTTTATTGCACAGTGGATCCTAAAAGCCTATCAAGGTCCCGAATCTATGTGGGATACTCTGACTTTAAAGAATATGAAGAAAGTCAAACTAGATCGGTGTAGACACTGGAAGGATCTACCCATAGGTTCCATTCTTTTTTGTCAAGAACCTTACGTAGCAAAAGGCTTTGAGCTATGGAAAGGTATGTGGAGAGCCTGGGAATCTTTGAGACCGTATATCAAGTGGAAGGGATTTTCAAGAAATATAGGCACTTTTAGCAATTAGGATTCGATTCGGTTTTCTGTTATTTATAGCTCAAACCCGCTAAGACAAGACAAAATTAAACCAACCATCAAACTAAATAAGAGATGGATAAGGTGTGGGGGGATTTGTGGGATCGTAGTCAAGGCAGATGGTATGATGAAAAGCAGGGATGTTTTTATCGAAGCTATACTTATATATTAATATGAAATCTTGGCTAAGTTTTCAAGATCCTTTTTTTAGTTTCAAAATATTAGTAGAATGTGGTACTTTTTTATATATATTCTTGGGAATTTTAAAGAAAAGGTGTAAAACCTGGTGAAACTTTTAATATTTTTGCATAAAATTTTTAAATTATGGCAAATGTTTAAAACATTTATTTTTACTAGGGCATACAAACTTTCAATGCCAATATAAAAGTTTAGCTTCTTAACAAAACTAACTTTAAAAAATCATCCATGATGACGAGACTCTCCTGCACAGGTGTAGATTAACCAGATTCAACTTGCCCTTAATCAAGGAATGTCTAGGGCTATGGGCTAGAGAAAATATCCTATGGCTAGGTGGATGCCTCCCTCCTACTATACGGGGGAATTAAGGTGGGTGGGTCAGCTAAACCTAACATCTATTCCCTTGATCCATGAGGTCCGATCACTCACCTCAACAAATTGTGGTTCAGGAGAGATGCTGAGAGACTGTGGATCCAAAGGTTTGCAAAAGTTTCGGATTGCAACATTCCAAGGAAACGTTTTTGTCTTCTTTGGATTATTCTTCACAGGGAGTTATGGATGGCAACTAGGGCCAAGAAGGCTGGTCACGGAAACACATGGTGTAAAAGGTGCAACAAAGCATGGGAGGATATTCCACATCTTTTTTCCAACTGTGTGTATTCTAGGGAACTCTGGGATCTGATTCATAGACATCTTGCTCCATTTCCTTTTAGTTACTCGATTATCTTGCTTGAGGAGTGTAGATCACTTGCCCCTTAAAGGACTTCAATGGGATTTTGTGTGCTTGATCAACTTTGCAAATCACAAAGTGCACCACCTTCGCTATGCATGCACTAAGCCCCACTCAGCACCTTTGGCCATAGAACTTTGCTTGTGGATACATTATGCCACAAATTTTTGTCTTTATTCTAGACCTCAGCTTGCATCTACATATGTTGTTAAGCTTTGTTCTTAAATAAATAATAAAATTGTGGCTATGTTATGACCAAAAGATTTGTTTCACACAAGTAGGTCCCAATGACACCAAGGAATATGTTGCTCCAAGAAAAAACATCATAATCTTTAAATATGGACAGAAGAAATAAAAAGGGAGGACACATGCCAATTGGGAGGAGAAGAGGAGAGCCACGTGTCCAAAGTTGAAGAAATCTCCATGATTGACAATTGAGAATTGATTCAACTCTTGAGGTTGCTATGAAACTGAACGGCAAGAGGCTGCTATTTTCTCATGAGAAAATGAACCATCGAGCTTAGCATCTATGTAGACATGACCTAGCATAGCACAGCTTTGCAACAAGCACCAAAGAGAGAGGAGGGAGGATTTTGTGACTTTTTACCCTCTGAACCTCATTGTAGCAAGATGAGTTGCATTGCTTTAGATATTTTGTCCAATCTATCTCGACCACATTATCGAAGGCTTTTGTCTCTCCTACGAACCACGGCTGAAGTACCTCTAATATGCAACATTGATGTTGATCTCATTGCCCTCGAGGATGTGTGCCCCGAATGATGAATATGTTGTTGCTAGGAAGATTGAGATGATGGGAGCAATAGTGGATGGAAGGAGAAGGTCGGGTGGATGATGGCAGTAGAAGGGGAGATGGAAGGAGAAGGGGGAAGCTAGTGGAGGCAAGATGGAAGGAGTCGAGATTGGCAAGAGAAACGAAGTGATGAGAGGAGGGTTGATGAGACCTAATTTTCATTGACACGCTACAATTTGGCTTCCAACGTAATCCCCACTACTACCATTCAGACCAAAATATTTGTAGTTGAGGAACATTGTGAATGCGACCCATGCCAGATTTGGAATCAATAGGTATGCTACCAGTGGGTTCATCGGATTGGAAAGCACAATGGTTACCACCACAGAGAACAACAATACCCCTATAGTCCCAAAGTGCAAGGAGGATTTTCTCACCCTTGAAGAACCTAAGTGGCCACAGGTGGTTGGTAGATGTATAATAAAAATTGTAAGAACCGGTTGTCCCACTTCACTTGACCCACAAAAAATTGCAGCTACTTGGTATTACGGGCAAACTTCGCATTTGGAATAGCTTCAACTTTTGGGTATCAATGGTCATTCCTTCTGAAATTATATTCCACAATAGTACCCCTCATTTCATAGGAAGTGCACAGTTGTCCAGATTCAAATTTAGTAGGACTGGTCGACATTTACCAAAACAAAATTGTAATTGATGTATATGTTTGCTATTTTCTTTGAAAACACAGAAGTCATCCAAGAACACGCGCATGATGCTAGGGTGGGAGCCCTCGAGGCAACGGTATAGGAAATATTCCTTGAATATTCCATGGACGACTAGTCGGTTCCACCGACTAGGTTGAAAAAGTTAGCTCCACCAACTAGGTCGACTGGTCGACTCCACCGACTACGTTGATCTGACTACCACCCTCATAGCTATAAAGAGGCGACCTCCCTAGTCCATTGTATCAGATCAATTCAGATCAGATCGGATCTTCCAGCTAGTAGCTCTTCACCTAGTATCTATCTAGATCGCCATCTAAGCTCCACTGTGGGAGCACACAGGTGGACGAAGCCATCATCTGTACTACATCAGTATTGAAGGAAATTTTTGTTTCTCTCCAGTTTGCTGTGTACTCTCTATTCTTTGTTCAGTTTCTGTTCCACTACACCATGTAATTTAACATGGTATCAGAGCCCAGGCGGCTCTAAGGATCAAAGGATAGAAGTGAGGCGAGGGCTTCAATAGCATACGGAGTGGTGGCAATAGGAAGCGACTCAACGGGAAGCGTTAGTAACTGCTGTTGCACCAACAATCCAGGCGTTGAGGATTCACCCACCAGCCTTAATTGAAAGCAAGCTAGATGGTACAAACTACACTTTGTGGAAGTATTATTCTGGATTCATATGAGCTCCTATGGGGACTGACCAGAACCACAAGGAACCCCCGACCTAGCAAATCTGGGGAGTATGATACCTCCTAATGCCGACCTTCTATGAGCTTGGAAATGCAGGAATGCAAATGCTCTGTGTGCTCTAGTTACAAGTACTATTGATAGTGTTTTGACCTTGATTCAGCATACATCTAAGGCAACTATGGCTTGGAACATATTGAAGAGTCAGTATGAGACATGGAATTAGACAACGATCCAGAACCTGGAGAATCAGCTCGCAGATGAGAAGTTTAATGAAGGAGAGATAGCGGAGGTGTTCATAACCTGAATCAAAAATCTGCATAACCAGATGGCTGGTGTTGGGATACAAAAGACTAGCGAAGAGCTAGCTCGACGGTGTCTTCGGATATGTCCACCAAGGTTTGATGGACTGGTAACAGTGCTTAGTACTCAGGTAAGACCCCAACCATTGTCATTTGAGGAGTTCTATGCTTTAGTTATGGAGGATGAATTGAAGCTTAAAGCTCGAGATGGAGGCGGCAATGGGGATGATGCTTTCTTTGCCACTGTGAAAGGCAAAGGTGGTTCCTCCACCAAAGGTGAGTCCTCTACTAATCGTGACAAAAAGAAGAAGGGCGGCAAGAAGAAGTTTCAGGGAGAATGCTTCTATTGCAAGAAGAAGGGCCATATGATTGCAGATTGCTGGGTCAAGAAAGCAGATGAAAAGAATGGTATCCTGAAGAAGACAGATAAGGGGAAAGAGACAGCTAACACAGCGAAAGCAGAGTTGGATCTATTTTTGGCCATTGAGGAAGAGTGTTCCTCAGTTCAAGAAGCTTCAACCACTGATTCATGGGTGTTGGATAGTGGTGCCTCCCGTCACATGACCTGCAAGAAGGGTCTATATTGTTCCATGCAACCTCTACAGGAACCCATCACCGTGGCGGTTGGTAATAATGCAAAATGCCCTATTGAGGGTACAGGTATGGTTTCATTTGTTTCTGTAAATGGAGATGTTACAAACTATCTAATGTGCTGTATGTTCCACAAATCAAGAGAAATTTGCTATTAGTTGCTTCCATAATTGACCTTGACCATGAGGTGAGGTTCAATAAGACAGGAGCAAAAATTATGGATAGTGCAGGAAATCTTGTTGGCACAGGAGTAAGGAGGAACAATCTGTATGAGCTAAGTGCTCTTATAGCCACCGCTGGAGTGGGCACAGGCAGACTTTGGCATGAAAGATTCGACCACATCGGATTTGCAATGCTGAAGGAGATGCAGAAGCAAGATATGGTTGCTCACTTACTTGCAGTCATAGAAATCAAAGAACCATGTGAAGCTTGCATGATGGGCAAGAAAAAAAGAAAGGCATTCCCACAAGAAAGCAAGAATAGAGCAAACGCTCCTCTAGAGTTGGTGCATGTTGACTTGTGCAGTAAGATGCCTACACAGGCCTTGGGGGGATCTTCCTATTTTTTATTGATTGTCGACAACTATAGTAGAAAGATGTGGGTGTACTTTCTTCACGAAAAGGCTCAAGCTTTTGGTGAATTTAAAGAATGGCTATAGCTTGTTGAAAATGAAACAGGGAGAAAAATGAAGAAAATCAGATCGGATGGTGGTGGTGAGTCTGTTTCTACAGAGTTTGGAGATTTTTGCAAGAGCAAAGGGATCAAGCAACAAATGACGACACCACATATGCCTCAACAAAATTTAGTTGTTGAATGCCGAATGCAGACCATGGTGGAGATGGGGAGGTGTATGTTGAAAGGTGATGGACTACCAAGCCACTTTTGGGCTGAGGCTATCAATACTTCGGCTTACATCCTTAATCGCAGCTATACAAAGGCACTCAAAGGTAAAACACCACATGAGGCTTACAACGGTAAGAAGCCATCTGTCTCCCACTTCAAAACGTTTGGGTGTCAATGCTATGCGCATGTACCAGACAAAGAAAGAAACAAGCTACAACCAAAAAGCACCAAATGTATCTTCTTAGGCTATTGTGATGAGAAGAAAACCTATAAGTTGTATGACCAAGAGGCAAAGAAGATCATACCGAGCCGTGATGTAGTGTTCAGGGAGCAGCCACATGCAGTGGAGGCAGAGAAGAGATCTTCCACTTTATGATCAAGCAAAGAGGTAATTCACGATGGACCTGTCCCAAGAGCTATAAAGGAGGAGGAAATATTAGATGATGAAGGTATAAGTCACCAACATGTTGTTACACCACCGAAAAAGCCATTGCCGTGATGGGTAAGGCAGCTCTGTGACCATAATAACCAGATGCCTATGTTTGTTAAGCAGCAATGGGGACCAAGGTGGTCTCATAGAATTGAGGAGCAAAGGAGGGCTTCTGCTCACATAGTCAATATGGCCTTGATGGCTGAGATTATTGTAGAAGTAAAGGAGCTTGCGAGTTTGGAGGAAGCACTTGCAGAGACTGAGATTGGAAAAATACTATGCAAGTAGAATATGACAACATCATAAAGAATGAAACTTGGGAGCTGGTAGATTGACCACCTACCAGAAAGGTTATTGGCACCAAGTGGGTTTGGAAGGTAAAGTACAAGGCTGATGGGACTTTGGAAAAGTACAAAGCCAGATTGGTTGCACAAGGATTTTTGCAGGTTGAAGGGTTTGATTTTCAAGAATCTTTCGCTTCGACTGCCAGAATGACCACTATTCACATAGTACTATCGGTGGCTGCTCATAAAAAGTGGCCAATTTATCAAATGGATGTTAAATCAGCATTCTTGAATGGTGACCTCAAGGAGGAGGTGTACATGGCTCAACCACCTGGGTTTGAGGCCCCCCATTTTGAGAACAAGGTATGTAAGCTAAAGAAGGCTCTGTACGGGGCTGAAATAGGCCCCAAGAGCATCGTACCAATGGATAGACAAATTCTTTCATAAATTAAACTTCAAAAGATGTGCCTCAGATGCTAACTTGTATGTGTACAGGAAAGGTGGAAAAACTACTATTATTGCTCTATATGTGGATGATCTCCTTATTACAAGTGACTATGAAGACATGATCTAGCAGACTAGAAAGGCGTTGAGCACAGAGTTTGAGATGACAAGATGTACTACTATTTGGGGATTGAAGAGCCAAGCAAGATCTTCATCTCTCAGCAAAAATATGCAAGGGAGATTTTGAAGGCATTTGGTATGTCCGAGTGCAAGGAGATAGCTACACCTATGGAGGTAAATGTGAGGTTGTCTATGGAGGATGCCTCACCACCAGCAGACATCGGGAGGTACAGGAAGTTGGTCGGCAGTCTCATCAATCTGTGCAACACCAAACCAGACATCAATTTTGATGTTGGCGTTTTGAGTAGGTTCTACAATGAGCCCTGGGAGAATCATTGGAATGCAGGGATGCGGGTGCTCATGTATGTGAAGGGCACTCTTGATTATGGCATCGCCTATGGTACGGGCACTTCCTTGGCTGGTCATTGTGCCTCAGATTGGGTTGGAGATATTGATTCCAGGAAATCAGTTTCTGAATATTGTTTCTCTTTAGGTTCAAGTATTTTCTCTTGGATCAGTAAGAAATAACCAACAGTGGCATTGTCTTCTACTGAGGCTAAGTACAAGGCAGCATGTTTTGATGCATGTGAAGCAGTGTGGTTGAGGAGGATCTTATGACACATGGGAGTGCAAGAGGATGAGGCAACTGTGCTGAGGTGCAACAATCAAAGTTGCATGGCCATTGCTAAAAATCCAGTGTTTCATGCATGCATAAAACATATAGAGATTCAGTATCACTATGTGCATGATTTGATTGAGGATGGGATAGTGGAATTGGTGTACTGTCCAACAGAGCAAAATGGATCAGATATCTTCACCAAGGCACTCGGGAAGAATCAACTTCAGGGTCATCTTCAGAGACTCGGCATTGGGCCGAGAAGGTAGTTCACCTACGGGTGGACATTGAGGGGGGGTGTTATATATGCTCAATGCCCCACCCTCCTCTGTTTGGATTAAATAGGTTTCAATGCAAAGGGTAAACATTTCTGCTTGAAACTCTCGCCACACTCGGAAGTATTGTCAATGCACGTTCTAAAACTCTCTCTCTCTCTCTCTCTCTCTCTCTCTCTCTCCCTCTCTTTCTCCCTCTCTCTCTCATTTCGTATTATGAATTTTAGGAGAAGATGATCTAAGACGTTCAATATACAGTTAGACATGGAAAATAGTAAACCAGATTTCATTTTCTTGTCAAAACATTCACGTAAGACATTTTTTATCCTAAGAGATGATCTCTCTGACACACATATGCAAATCACATACTTGTAGTTACAACCAATATCCAAAAGTTACACCCTTACAATCACACATACTTTTCCCCCTTATTCGGGTGGTCATTTTCCTACGCTAATAGGAGTCTTTGTTCAATTCCTCCATATTGGAGTCAGATTGAATCAAATTAGTCCTTTTTTTTGGTCTCCTCAATGTTGATCTTCATCTTCTTTCTATCATGTAGTAGCATCAATCAATTCATTGAATTTGTTTGGACCCAGAATCTCCGATCCACTGATAGGACTGCGGATCTCTCCCTAGAGTCCCTTACAAATATATTCATCGGTAACCGTGCATTGAGATTATGGAAATTTTGGGCGCAATGTTTAAAAAGTATATTCTTCTATTTTAGTTTCCTTAAATTTTTTTCAAATGTCATTATGTGACTTTTATTTATGAAATCGACATAAAAATGTTGTTCTTAGGGTGTCGTAAATATGGAAATGAGCAACATCATGTGGATTGAACCAGCTCATGGCCTTACCGATACGTGCCCCTATAAACTTCTATAGCTTTTCCACATCTCTAAACATCATTTGAAATCCACTCGCTTGCCATCACATTTCAAACTGCATGGCATGGCTGTCCGAATCATCTTTTTTGTGACCCTTGAACTCCACAAGCTCACTCTTCAAACTAGCTACATTGGGATTCATTGGATACACTAGTGGAGGTAGAGATGGTGGGCTGGGTGGTGGAGGAGGATTTGGTGATGGAAGTGGATTCTCACCTGGTGTACTTTGAGGCAGTGGGCTCTTTTGTGGTGGATTTTGTGAAGGAGGACCTTGAGGTTGAGGATTTTGTAGTGGTGGTGAGTTCTCTAGTGGAGGGTTTTCGATTCATTTGAAACATAAGTTGGTGCTAGCAAGAATTCCGTTGCAAGAATTCCAAGAATGGTGGTGGCACTCCTATCCTTATTCGAGGGAGTAAAACCACGACCTGTAGGCTACTATGTGGGCTACTATACTACTCGTCTTTGTCAGATTCTTCTTATATGTCTTTAGGTATGGTCTCTAATGTTTTTGCTATTGTTGCACAATCTTGTTCTTAATCTTCAAATCCTAGGGTTGGACTCACTTGTCCATCCCTTCCTGTTTGAAGCATAGTGGAGGATTGGTTTTCCATTAGGCCAAAGCTACAGTTCTGATTAATGCCACAAAAATCTAGATCCTAGTGTAATTGATCTCTAGGACTAGTTGTATCTTCATCATCAAACGCCACCATTTGTGGTCACTTCTCTGCTTTTAGTCTACTAGGTTGGTGTCTCTTTGTATGTAGACATACTAAAGGATATTTGGAACATCTGTTAATTATACGCATGGATTTAGCTATGCATCAGCATTAGGTCCTTCATAATGTTCATAAATATGGATTAGGCTCTAGGCCAATGAGGAGGCTCAAGCATAAACATAATGGAGGGTTTGTTTCTCCTTATTGGTGGGAACCAATGGTACCCACTCCAGATTACTTAAATCACCAAGGTAAATAGATTTTCTCACCCTTAAGAGACATGTGGACTTGTAGATGTGGTTGGATTAAGTATGATCCAATGGTTGTACATAGGAGGTCACAGAGGCTAAAGAGTGGATGGTAGTTAGCGGATAGTGGCTGGGGGTGTGAAAGAGGGCCGTTAGACCTTAAGAAAATCTGGTGGTTAGATTGTAATAGTAGGTGGTAGACCATGTGCACCATTCACTGAAGGCTTGATTAGATCACATGAAATCAATGCTTCGCATGCACCATTGGATGGGGAGACCTAATGGAGATGTGCTTTGGCCACATGCCCTTTTAAAGGTGTAGCTAGTGGTTGGGGGCTCAAAAGAGTTCCTTTGATCTCAAGAAGATCTAATTGTTATAACAGGCACTTGGAAATGGGGAATGTACTCTGTGTGATGAAGAATTGATCAGATGGTGTAGAATCGTCACTCCACATGCAACATTGGATGGAAATCTTTGATCTACTATGGAGATATGCATCGATCATGTGAGGTAAACTTGGTAGTCACATAGACAAGTGGCCCTCCATAATGTAACACCTATAGAAGGAGATAGGGGAGCCATTGGAACTATTTTTTTCCCAACGCTTTAGTGGCATTGTCATTTTTATTCCCTTAAACCACAAAGAAGGATCTCGATGTAGAAGAGGCAATATGCTTAGGTCATTTTGTGCTTTGTCCATGCATCTCCACCATCTACACTAAATCCAAGGATCTTAATGCCACAAAATTATCACCTTACCACTTGTCCACCTGTTCCTTAATATCCCCCTTATGAGGCCCTTCCTGAGTATGAAACTCCCCTAATGAGAACATTGTTGAAATTTATTGAGAGCTTGAGATATGTAACGGTGAATTCTCTATTTGGGATTAATGGATACGTCCCCAACATGTCACATCAATTTACTACATTGATGAGGATATAATAGTGAATGGAGGAAGGTTAACCTATGGAGGTTACAAGATTTTTACCAAGGTATGACTAGTAAGACAATAGCTTCATACTATTTCAATTGTGTAGCATGGACTAGGTTTGAATTTTCAGAATGGAGATTAATAAGCCTACATTTGGCATGTGTATTCTATTAAGAAGAATGGTTTGTTGGATGAGATATGGGAGAATGGTTTGTTGGATGAGATATGGGACTATTTATTAGGCATGGTTACCAAAATATTACTAGAATGTATTGAGGAGTCAAGATATGTACTGGTTCATTTTATATATTCATGATTATACTAACGAAATAGGGCATTTGAATCTAGTTGACTCTAACTACTAGAATCCTTAGAATGGGCAAGATTGCTTTTTGACTACTTGATACTATTATTGATAGATGTGGGGAGTGTGAAATAGAGAAACAATAGCTAGATAGGATAGTGCTTTAATAGAAAAAACACACACTTGCAAGCCCATTATAAAAGAAAATATATCTTATAGTTGATGGACTTTCTTGATGGCTTGCTTTTTTGTCGACATCAATTTGGCATATGATTTAGAAGCTCTGGGTTATGATGACCCTTTGCCTACTCCCTCATTAAGCTGTCAAGCCGTTATGATGATCTACATGAGTAGGTTATTAGTTTTGTTCAAGGGGAATACGAATATATTAATGAGTATCATCCATCAATTGGCATAATCCTTAGGCCAATTCATGGAGGAAGATAATTCAATACAATTAGTGGACAAAAGGTAATGTACCAAGACTTTAATTTGCTGAGAATTCTCTAAATACATGAGGAAATTATTTACTCAAATCTGAATTCTTTTTTGGACTAATTTCATCAGGTAACTAGGGTTGAGATGCAAAGCCAGCTCTTAAAACAAAAACAAAACTTTAATATCCTAACAAATATGGCTCATAGGGTTAAATGGAAAGATGGCAACAATATCTAATGATATGAGACCCTCTTTTAAATTTTACTATCTTAATTAAATAATTTTATTTAAAGAGAACTAATATAAAATTTTCAATTTCATAAACTTCCCTATTTGTTTATAAGTGGAAGAGGAGGAGGTGGAGGCATCAAAATAATGGTTGCCCTTGAAGAAGTGCAAAAAAAGATTCCATCTCAGACTATTCCATTTCAAATGGTATGTAGTTATTTATCACTAAATTATAATAGAATCCAAGCTTACATTCATTTGGAACTTGACAATGAACTTTGATGCCTAGAGGTGGTAATATCTTGAAATCTGGTCTAGTGTCTAATATTTATTTTAGACTGGTTGTGGTGTAGGTGTGTCATGAATCTATTTATTGAGGTCGTAGTGGGTGGGAGTTTTACCTTGGATAAATTTGATAAAACAAAAACTGTTCCTTTTCATGTATCTAAATTTATCCACTTCCAATCTAATAGACCTATTGGTCAATCATACAAAACGATCCCCTCCCAAATTTTTCCTATCCCGTACTTATGCACAATAATCACTCGGCTTTGGATTCTATCCTAGAAATGGTTAATTTAATGACTGATAATGGATTCAAGAAGCAAAAGTTACTTCATCTCATTTGACAATTCTTGACCTCCTCGGAGTTTCTTGGTGCTAAAAAACTAGTAGATATACCAATTATTCGAGAGATTGGAGGCTTATTGTCCAGGGTTGACCCATGTATTTTCTTCCATGCATGGTCTAAAGTCTGGCCCATTGAATAAGGGCCTTCCTCATGCAAAGGTCTTTTCAAAGTTTTGCAGCCATTATCAACATACACATATTATATAAGCTTACCAATGCATAATTTTTTAATACTTACGCACCGTGCATGCTTGAAAATGAGAACATGTGCATACAAACTATAAATCCTCAATTCTAGACCTTAAACCTTATATCGTAAATATAAATCTAAACCCCATATCCAACAATGTAAATAATAAATCATAAACCCTATAATAAATCCTATACCCTAAACCCTAAACTCTAAACCTCTATACCCTAAAATCTCTAAACCCTAAACTCTTAACCTTATACCCTAAACTCTAATCCCTAAACTTTATGCCCTAAAACAAAAACCCTTTGGTCCACAATGTGGTGCATCTCAATATTGGTGCATCTCAATATAGGCAAGATGCACAAGGAGATAACATTTGGGAAAAGTATTGCGACACATGCCCATCTTAACACACATGGAAACTACGTGGTCTCAAGTCGCATGATCAGCACAAAATGATACAAGTAAACATTATTATTTTTTGCCTCTTTTTTCAATTTATTAGCACATGGTTGTAACTATAGTATGTACTTTCACATGATTTATGGGATGTAGAAATAAAGATGTTGGGAATGCCATCAACAAGCTCACTGCATTTCTGAGGTCTGTTGCTAAGTCTATTGTGTTCATGTCTAATTCCCTTGTCGATGAAAAAGTTATTTCTCCCATCAAAAGACATAAAGAAGCCATCCATTCAAAAGACATAAAGAAGTCATCCATTCAAAAACTAACAATTCTAGCCATTGAAGCTATATGCTTGATTGAAAAGGAATTCCCAACAAGTATTATTGACATCCAATTGCATCTAATCATCTAACTTGTAGATAAATTGGTATATGCAAGGACTTTGCATAGCATATGGATGCTTTTATTGTAATGTTTATGAAGGTGTTGAAATGGTACATAATGCAAAAAGCTAAACTAGACAATTGCATTGTGGAAGGATTGTTGATGTAAAAGTTAATGTTTCACATTACAAAGTTTCACGTACAACTCAATCTAGACATGCCTTGACTTTGGGATGATAAAGATGATCCATGGGTTGTAGAGAGGTTGGACAAGGTAAGGGAAAGAAATAGAAAATGAGTGTCTCCTTGCAACTGAAAATGAATAGCTTTTGTCTTTACAATTGTGGAGAAATGGAAAAGTGGATCAAACAATATATAGAAGAAAGAATGGTGTGGAAAAGAACCAATAGAGGTAGGCCTTATTCCCTAGGTTATCAATAATGCCTGCTTAATGCACCACTTATTGGTTGGGAGATGCTAATCGAAGAGGAGAGACTGTAATAGAGAGGAAGGAGGAATTTGCACAGGGTTGTGATTTGAAGGTAAATAATCATACTCTTCTATTTACATTCATTTATAGCCTTGATGTATATGAAAAGAAAATTCCATTACCACTAATGTGCAGTTTGTTCAACGTAATGTGAGCATATGGTAGTCACTTTTGAGTAGAGAAAATCTACGTAAAGAGCAACACATTTGATCAGGGAACCCTAGCTAGCTTTTTGCAAGACAGGAGAGCTAGTGCAAAGGTTACAAATCTCATTGTAGGCGAAATGGATTATGTTGAAGCCATACAAGACATTTTGTATGTGAATATTTAAAAAACTCAAAATACTCTAAACCGTTGCACATAAGTATTCAAGCTATAGTCATGAAGGATCCAAGTGGGTTTATTGCCATAAACTCAACAAATATTTGGGATGATGTTGCTAACACATTCGGTCTACCCTTGCATTGTGAGCATGCTCTCCAACACAGGGGCAAATTGCTATGAAGGAGAGATGCCAAAACTGACCTAGAAGCCTAAGTGTGATAGAAACACCCCTCTCAATCCAAGTAAAATTGAAATCAACTGCCCATTCACTCATCCAAAAGCCATTGGAGTTATTCCAAATAATATGTGCATGTGTTGCATAGCAAAATAAATCCAAGTCTATCTTGAAAGAAGTGAGGTTTTATCGTGTGGCATTTTTAAAAAACGACACTATCATGCATTAGCTCAATACTCAAGAGCTCGTCATCCTATCAAGTGTATGAGGATCTACTAAAATAAGCGAGGCAGAAAAATTTATACATGTACGCAAAGACGACCATATTATGCTTCAATGCCCAGATGGCTCTCTTTTTATTTAAAGTGTCAAGGTACCAGGTAGACAGGATCGATGTAGGATTTGTATGACCTTTTGATATTTTGTGAGGGATTGCCTAAAGAAGAAGAAAAGGCTGAAGAAGTCTTCTGGTGCAGCCCCTTCTCATACTCGATAGAGAGTTCCTATGGCACCTCCTACACGTCCTGTGCGTCCACCACTTGTTGTACCAACTACTCGTCTCGCATCGACTGCACAGCATTGTGTGCCAATTAGAGTTATTGCTGCTTCTCCACCTACTGCACTTCTCTTGCCTTGGACTTTGCTTCTATCGAGAGTAGTGATATCCCAGTTTTGGTGCTTAGGTGGCAACTAGCGAGGCCCTAGACAAGCCCTGGATGAGGAGGGGATGAGGCCACTCTTGTAGTTGCCTTTAGATCCTCTCCTAGGCCCTATTCCTCTGTCCAAGAATCCCCCTTTCTCTTCAACTCTTCAGTCTCCCCTCATTGGTGAAGGAAAGGGTGTGGCTCCTACCTCTTCTTCTGTGCAAACATGGATTTGAGGCACTCCGGTGCCGTTCTCGGGTCATGGATGATCTTGGAGAGACGGAGTTTGTACCATCTACATTTGGTGGCACGTTACTTGGCATTTCTATCGATAGAGCATCCTCTTCTATAGGTGTAGGGTTCTTTCCACATGTCGACATTGTGGTTAACTTTAAAGGGTGCCTTTAGTTTGGATTGAAAACAACATGGTCGCAAGTCACATGATTAGCACAAAATGATACAATTAACATTACTTTCACTTAAACTAAAAACCTTTTTTACCTCTTTCAATTTATTAACACACGATTGTAACTATAGTCTGTACTTCCATATGCTTTATGGGATGTAGTACAAAAGATGTTAGGAATGTCACCAACAAGCTCACTGCATTTGTGAGGTATGTTGCGAAGTCTTTTGTATTCATGTCTAATTCCCTTCCCATTGCAAAAGTTATTTCCAACATCTCTCCCATGGATATGTGCAGGTGGATACCATCAAAAGACGTAAAGAAGTCATCCATTCAAAAACTAACAATTCTAGCCATCGAAGCTATATGTTTTATTGAAAAAGAATTTTCAACAAGTTTTATTGATATCCAATTGCATCTAATCATCCAAATTGGCAGATAAAATGGCATATACAGGAACTTTGCATAGCCTGTGGATGTTTTTCTTTTAACGTTTAATGATGGTGTTGAAAGGGTACATAATTCAAAAGCCTAGACTAGACTATGCATTGCGGAAGGATCATTGGTGTAAGAGTTCATGTTTTACATTACAAAGTTTCTTGTACAACTCAATCTAGACATGCCTTGAATTTGGGATGATAACGATGATCCACGGGTTGTAGGAGAGGTTAGACAAGGAAAGGGAAAGAAATTGAAAATGAGTGTCTCCTTGCAACTCAAATTGAGTCACTTCGAGTAGATAAAATCTATGTAGAGAGCAACACATTTGATCTAACTTTTTGCAAGATAGTAGGGCTAGTGCAAAGGATTAGGCAAAATGGATTATGTTGAAGCCACACAAGGCATTTTGTATGTGAATATTAAAAAAACTCAAAAGATTCATGTTTGATTTAAAATGGTTCAAAGTCATTTGCAAAGGTATCCAAGCTATAGTCAAGAAGGATCCAAGTGGGTTTATTGCCATAACTCAACAAATATTTGGGATGACGTTAATGACACATTTGTTCTACCCTTGCATTGTGAGCAAGTAAGCATTTTTTAATATATTGGTGCCTTGCCCCTGGATTTCAGTACAGCTTGCATTTATTCTCAACAATATCTTAGGAGGTTTTTCAATCCAATCGAGTGGACAACCAGTGGTGTTCAAGTTGCACCTAGAAATTGACGTGTGCTTGAAAATATGGAAGTGGTGCATGAAATGTAAAATCAACAAATAAAATGTGTTAGAAGCTAGCAATTCTAATACACCATGATGTGCAATAGGATTAAAATTTGTAAAATTTTGTACATGAATTAGAGGTCTGGTGTTCGAAACAGCACCCAAAAACAAAAGCTTCGAGTTTTGGTCAACGGTAGTCATTTGGATGAGCTCCAAAAAAAAAAGATTTCTCCTGATACTCTCCAACACGGGGTCAAATTGCTGCGAAGGAGAGATGCCCAAACTAACCTGGAAGCCCAAGTGTGATAGAAACACCCCTCTCAATCCAAGTAAAACTGAAATCAACTGCCCATTCACTCATCCAAAAGCAATTGGAGTTATTCCAGGTAATATGTGCATGGAAGTCTTCTGGTGCAGCCCCTTCGCATACTCGATAGAGAGTTCCTATGGCACCTCCTACACATCCTGTGCGTCCACCACCTGTTGTACCAACTACTCATCCCACATCGGCCGCACAGCATTGCGTGCCCGTTAGCGTTAGTGCTACTCCTTCACCATTAGATCAGGAGGGCACTTCTCTTGCCTCGAATTCTGCTCCTATTATGGGTAGTGATATCCTAGTTTTGGTTGGGCTAGTTATGAGCCTGCTCAGGTGGCAACCAGTGATGCCTCAGACGCAGCCCTGGATGAGGGGATGAGGCCTCTCTTATCTCTCCTAGGCCTTGGTCCTCTGTCCAAGCAGCCCCCCTTCTCTTCAACTCTTCAGTCTCCCCTCATTGGTCGAGGGCAGGGTGTGGCTCCTGCCTCTTCTTCTGTGCGAACAGGAATTTTAAGCACTCTGGCGCCGTTCTTGGCTCGGACGACATTGGATGATTGGAGAAACGGAGTTTGTACCATCTACCTTTGCTGGCGCATTACTTGGCATTCCTATCGATAGTGTCCTCTTTCATAGGTGTGGGGTTCTTTCCCCTGTGGATTCCCTCCTCTCCACTACTCGGGAGATCTTCTACTTAGGAGGGAGTTTAGGTCGGATAAAGTGTTCCATCGTACTTCTTGCCGCCGCTAAAGAGTTGTTAGCTGGAACGTTGGTGGTGTTTCATTGCCGCCGTAGGCAACTATTTCGTAATCAGCTTCATTTATGTGTTATTGGTAGATCCACTGACATTCTTCTTATTCAGGCACACAAGGTGGATGCCAGAGATTGCTCAGAGTAGGGTAAATTGCTGCATCCAAAGATTGCTCAAAGTCAAGTAAATTGCTTTGACATACTGTGTGGTCTAGTATACTGTACTTTCAGGACATACTGTACTTGCTACTGCTCTATTATTTGTGGGTTCATCAGTGTGCACATTTGTGAGCAAGACTATAGGGAGTGACAGATCCCTTGATTGATTTATGCTGCTGAGCTATAGCAAGCAGCTCCAATTTCTGAGGGCACCTAGAATGAAACAAGGGAGAAAAGAGGACAAGAGAACCCCAATGGTTCTCATTGATGTGATGCTTGATAGAAGGTATAGAGAGAGAAGTTAAATGGAAAGTCATACAGTGAGATTTCAGTGTCAAATTCAATATGATGGAACTATCAGCCTTTGCCAATATTTTTCCCATTGAACAACCTTAAGGATGAATTTTCAGCAGAATGTCAGCTAGAACAGACCCAACAGCTCAAGGTGAAACTGGGCAGAGTGAAAATGACCCCACAATCAGTGGCCATTTCTCAAAGCATATTTTCTTTCTCTTCTTCATCCACATCATGAAGCACATAAAGTGTGTGAGGAAGTAATCCTCCTATTGAGGCACCACATTATTGAACCTCAATATAGCTGGACATTGCATCTTCAGAATATGATCTATTGTTAGCTTTCTCTGCTTCATTACCATCTGACCTACATGTGTTGGCATGCAAATTCGCTAGCAAGAGATAAGGTGAAGCACTCCTTGGATCTAACTCCAAAATAAAGTTTGCAGCACGTACAGCCCGCACCACATCATAGTGAATCCTACAAGATGAAAGTAGGCTTGACCATGCTGAAGGAATATGTTCAAATGGCATACTGATGATCAGGTCTTCTGCCTCTTCCAACAGTCCTCTTCGCCCAAGAAGATCAATCATACACCCATAATGCTCCATTGAGGGCCTTATGCCATGGTCTCTAATCATTAAGGCAAAGTATCCCCTCCCATCAGCAACCAGACCTGTATGGCTACATGCACAGAGAACACAGATGAAGGTGATCTTGTCTGGCTGAAAGCCTTCAACCTGCATTTGACCAAACAGTTGCAAGGCCTCCTTGCCGTGCCCATTCTGAGCACACGCAGCAAGCATAGCATTCCAGGAGACCACATTCCACTGTGGCATCTCTGTAAACACTGCCTTCGCATCATATAGGCTCCCACATTTGCCATACATATCAAGGAGGGAGTTCCCCACAACAACGTCCAACTCCCCTCCACTGCAAGCAACAGTAGCATGGATCACTTGACCCTCTTCTAGGGCTGCCACACTGGCACACGCATCCAAAATACAAATAAAGGTAATCTTGTTTGGCTCTAAGCCTTCGACTTGCATTTGACCAAACAACTGCAGAGCATCCTTGCTATGCCCATTCTGAGCACACGCAGTGGTTATGGCATTCCATGAGACTACATTGCGCTCTGGCATCTCTTCAAACACAGCTCTCGCATCCTCTATGCTCCAGCATTTACCATACATATTGAGAAGGGCTGTCCCCACAACAACATCCAACTCCAACCCCTTGCCAACAACAGTTGCATGGATCACTCGACCCTCTTCTAGGGCCGCAACACTGGCGCATGCATCCACAACACAAGTGAAGGTGATCGTGTTTGGCTCAAAGCCTTCCGCCTGCATTTGACCAAACAGTTGCAAGGCCTCCTTGCCATGCCCATTCTGGGCACACGCTGCGATCATGGCACTCCAGGAGACCAAATTCCATTGTGGCATCTCTGAAAACACTGCCCTTGCATCATCTAAGCTTTCGTTTTTGCCATACATATTGACGAGGCCTGTTCCCACAACATCATCCGACTCCCATCCATTTCCAGCAACAGTAGCATGGATCTCTCGACCCTCTTCTAGGGCTGCCACCCTGGCACAAGCATCTATGACTGAGACATAGGTGACCTTATTTGGCTCAAAGCCTTCAGCCTGCATTTGGCCGAACTTTTGCAGGGCCTCCCTGCCATGTCCATTCTGGGCACACGCAGTAATGATGGCACTCCAGCATACCACATCCCGATGTGACATTTCTCCAAACACTGCGATTGCATCCTCTAAATTCCTGCACTTGCCATACATATTGACAAGGGCTGTGCCCACGAAATCATCCCTCTCCCACCTTTGGCCAGTAACACTAGCATGGATTACTCTAACCTCTTCTAGGGCTGCAACACTAGCACATGCATCCCCCACACAGATGACAGTAACCTTGTTTGGCTCAAAGCCTTCAGTCTGCATTTGACCAAAAAGTTGCAGGGCCTCCTTGCCATGGCCACTCTTGGCATACGCAGCAATCATAGCATTCCACGAGACCACATTCCTCTGTGGCATCTCTGCAAACAATGTGCTTGCATCATCTAGACTCCTGCACTTGCCATACATATTGACGAGAGCTGTCCCCACAACAACATCCAACTCCCATCCAGTACCAGTTACAGAGGCATGGATTACTCTACCCTCTTGTAGGGCTGCGATACTGGCACAGGCATCCACAACGCAGATGAAAGTGATTCTGTCTGGCTCGAAGCCTTCAGCCTGCATGCGACCAAAGAGTTGAAGGGCCTCCATGCCATGCCCATTCTTGGCAAACGCACCTATCATGGCATTCCAGGAGACCACATCCCGCTGGGGCATCTCTGCAAACAATGCCCTCGCATCATCCAGGCTCCCGTTCTGGGCAGATGATGCAATCATAATATTCCAAGAGTATAAATCTGGAAATACTATTTTGTCAAAGACAGCACGTGCACGATTCAGGCTCCCACACTTGCTGTACATTTGGACGAGAAGGTTACTCAGAAAACTGTTGCCAGCATATCCATGCCTGCTCATGTGTTCATGCACCCATTTGCCCTCAGCCAGGGCCTTGGCACTGGTGCAACGCCTCAAGAGCAAGGCATAGGTAGCATGGTCTGTCTCTGGACCCAGCTGACCGAGGATCTCTGCATTCAAGCTTTCAGGATTAGAGTCTCCAGTCGTCCGATGGTGCCCATCTAAAATCTGTCTTTCTAGCGGATTAGAGTCTCCAGTCGTCCGATGGTGCCCATCTAAAATCTGTCTTCCTAGCTCGCTCAAGGCCTCTAGACGAAACACCCCCAAAGCTTTGCCCTTGTGCCTACCAAAGTCTATTTTCGTATCCCTAGCCACCGAGCCTGGCCTATCCAAGACATTAGAACTTGTAGGCGTGCAACGTACAACCCTGTGTAGTTGTCTTCTCTCCAAGGATGGCAGATCAAACGCAAGATGAGGCGTGCCCGATGAAGAAGAAACAACATAAGATAGGAACAGCGCCATAGGTTTTAATCTTGTTGCTAAGTGGGCAAAGATGAGAGCATCAATACGAGAAGGTGTGATCGATTTAAAGAAGAAACTTAGATACTCATCATTTACAGAGCCAATTACGGGCACTAGATTGAAACTCTCAGCGACTCTGAAGGCTACGGTGTGATCCGTGGAAGGTCTGCCCGAACTGTCTTGGAATCTAAATCGAATTATGAAGATGGACGAGCATACGTACTTGGGCATTTGATTTCAACATCGGTCATCGGCACATTGCACAACCAGCAATGATCGATTATTTGAACGCATAGTTCGCCCAACTTGAATTTTGCGTTGAATGCATGAATTACATCAGACGCATTTGAGTACTGATTCACAAAATTCATGCTGAACCTGGAATTGCAAGTTTGAGGGCAATCTCCCGCAAGGATGCGTCAATTTTACGAGCAAAAACCTATGAGCAGGTTTATACGAGCGTGTTTTTCAAGAGATTTTAAAAATAGTATTTCTTTAGGAAATATGGTTTTTACACTTTTATTTTCATTAGAACTAGATCCCTTTATCATAAAATTATAGAGACTAGTCACTCATTCATTTTTACATAACATAAATCTTCTTATTCATAAACATCCCTTTGTACCCTTGTTATTACCTTAAAAAAGTATTGAAAAATAATTCATTTAAGAAACGTCCCTCATAATCACTCTCAATATAATAATATTATACATAAATAATTACTTATTAAACACATTTATATCATATGGCAATATCTTTCAAGTGTTTTTATAGTATTAATAACAAGATATTTATGGACATGTTTCTACAGAAGTTTAAATTATTGTAAATAAGTATTAACTTGGGCTTATATATCACTCTCATAAAATACATGTAATATTTAATACTATATATGCAAGGTTTTCCAAAATACAACCCCATATATGTGCTCAAATGGGGTTTTCCAATCAATTTGAGTGGCTGAATGACTATATTTGGACATTGGATGTGAAAGTTATGTCACTTTTAAAAGTGCTGTCCAAGGTAGTTTCGCCAGCGAAACTACCTTGAAAGACCTTGTTCAAAGGGGTTTCGTTGGCGAAACTACCTTGATGGCTTGCTTCAATGAGTTTTCTTTGGAGAAGGTTTTTCAATGTCACCCCCTATTAAGTAAAAAGTTGTAAGAAGGATCATAAGGGAATTTTCATAGAGAAGTCTACTCTACATGTGGGTTTCTTCAATGTTTTTTGGTAATGTTGATCATCAACTCTGTTTCTTTTGGTTGCCGCAACAACGTGCGGGTTTCCCACTAGTTTGCTCTTAAAGGTCTAAAGAATTAAGAGATATGTGGCAGCAAATAAAGCAATCTTCATCAACCTTGAATTATCAAGGTTTTATGGAGAAGGAAGGAAAACAGAGCCACGCGTTGCATGAATAATTCGCAAGAGTCCACAGCTACCACGAACCAGAGGTTGGAGACTGCAAAACAAAGGGTTTTGGACGCTTCCGAACACAATGGAACAAAGAAAACCAAAAACTGTGATGTCAAGCTCCCATACCCAACACACGGCTGCATTGACGATTCTGCTACAGCTTTATTCGCAATCCCTTATCATAGCCTTGCTCTGCAGATCTGATCGCTTGACTTTGTTGCTGGAGTTTTTACTCCACTGCGACGTTCTACTACTGGGCTATGCTTCTTTTTCACTGCTGCTCTTGATAGTTGGCTTTCCCGATTGCTACGCTGCTCTCTGAATCTCTGCTGGCTCTTGACACGGTTGCCTCTTCTTGAAGCTTTGCTTCCACTAGTTGTTGTTGCTCAATTGCAATTGCTTTGTTGTGAACGCTTATTGCCTTGTCTTTACTCTACTGCCTTAACGAACTACTGCCCGCTATCATTGCAATATTTGTTCTCACTGCTGTTATGGCGCTAGCATATAAGAGTCTTCAAGTACCAAGTTCTACGAATAGAGCACAAGGTCTCTAGCATTGCTTAACTAGAAGAAGCTATAAAGGCAACTAACGAGTAGTTTCAGAGAAGCTGAGTAGTAGCATCCACAAACAATGGAAAGGAACCTCACTGCTCTTATACCATGTTGAAGTTTCTATCTTGTCTTGAGAGACTAATGCAAGATTGGAAGCTTCAGAGTGAGAAAAGGTAGAGATGCAGATAGTATCCACGTAAAGGAAGACTCACAAATGAAGACTTTGTGTATACAAAGGTTCAGAGTACTTGTATTTCAGCCTTGAGAAAGATTCTCTTGGGCTTCTTTAAATAGACCCAAGAGTTCCACCTGTTTTCATCCAAAACTAGAAGTACAAGGGACAAGTTGATGTGAGCCTCTCCATGAAACCCATGTGCCCATGTGTTTCATAATGAGAATGCCATCTGATCACACCACTCACAATTTCACTCTAGTGAATGTTACAAAGCATAATTCTCAACATGTACATCTCTAGGTCATCCTCTGTCTTGATGAGGCCTCCTATTTGGCAATCATTGAAGTATGACCAGGTCACAATTTCACTCTAGTGAATGTTACAAAGCATAATTCTCAACATGTACATCTCTAGGTCATCCTCTGTCTTGATGAGGCCTCCTATTTGGCAATCATTGATGTATGTCATATGAGTCCTAAGGAGTTCACTAAGAAATATGTAAGGTAGTAGCACGTGCGATCAACAAAAGTGGTTTTGTATTTTTATGGAGTTATATAAAATATACATACATAAGGGGCTTTTAATTCAAAAAATGAAAATTTTCATAAATAAAGCATACTTTAATCATCTCAAAATTTATAGAATGGGTATATATATATATATATATAGGCTATAAAAATCCATAGGTAGGGTTTTTTAATATGCCTTGATTGCAGGTGCTATATGAGGTTTTTACATAGCGCCTCCCGCGTGCACGGGGTATTACTAAGGATGCCTCCATTCTAAAAGATACATGACGGAGTCCTTCGTATGATCCCTTGAGTAATATTCCATGAAGAAGCCCTCCATATGATTCCCTGAGTAATATTCCATGAAGCGAACCACTCTAGTTGTTAGATAAATGAATTTGTTGAGCATATTTGTGCATTCATGGTCTTTGTTAGCCCTCCTATGCTTCTCTACCATGTAATTTGAATGGTAGTCACAGAGAGTGATCACCTCCACTTGTCCGATCGTGCATAGTACAAGTTGATCAGATGCACGACAATGTGTTTGCACATTGTGATACTGTTCTGCCGCAGTGCGCACAGTGATGAGTCTAGGTAGTGGACCACCTCATCCCGCTTGATGATCAAGATTTGCAAGTAGTTCAAGACTGCCTTGGTAGGCGATGTTGGCTTAGTCAACATGTAGGTAGAGATGACCTTTCACTTGACTGGGTCTAGGTTATTTAGGCCTATGCATCTTGTATCATCGATGTTGAGTTTGAGTTGGTCCATCGACTCTATCTTCATGGCATACTTTAGAAGGTACTGCGAGATAACGGAGTTTGTGATATGTTGGATATTCATGTGCTCACCCCAGTGTAGCAAGATGCCTGAATGATAGGGCATGATGTTCTAATGCTCATATCCTGGCTGATAGTACAATCATTGCTATATCTTTCTGTCGATCATCATGATACATTGGATATTCATGTGCTCACTCCAAAGTAGAAAGATGCCCGAAGGATAGGACAAAATGCTCTAATACTCGTATCTTGACCGATAGTACAACCATCGTTATGTCTTTTTGTCGATCGTCGCGGTTGTGTGTCAAAGGGGAACCCTTTTGACTACTTGGTTGCCCGAAGCAAAATTTTTTATAGACATGGATATGTTTTGTTGTCACCAATTCACGCAAACGGGCTTGCAATGGTGGATTCGAGCCATGTGGATTTCTAGCATTGTCCCATAGTATGTGAGCCACTATTTTATCGGTGATCTTATCAATGTCATCTATGTGCATGAGTATGCATGTAGCCATCCATGGTTCTGGATCTCGTATCAGATGAGATGATGTTTGTTGGCTCTTTTCTACAGCTTTCGTAGGAAGAGTAGGGTATTATCAGTATGCAGGGTTCCGAGGCTTTTTGTCACCTACAGATATATTGTGGTTGTCGTTTGTAGTATACGTGTAGATTAGGACCTCGAGTCGTGTTTCGGTGAGAGACTTAGGCTTAAGTGTGGTAAGCAAACATAGTGCATGCATGTGTAAAAGGAACGTGTATCATCATGGTTGAAGTAATGAAGGCTTTCACCTTCATTGGGGATTGCAGGGTTTAGGAGGAGTTTAAGGGTTAGAAGGAGGTTCCAGAGTTTAGAAGGAGGTTCCAGGGTTAGAAGGAGGTTCCAAGGTTTAGAAGAGGTTCCTGGGTTAGAAGGAGGTTCCAAGGTTTAGAAGAGGTTCCAGAGTTTAGAAGAGGTTCCAAGGTTCAGGGTAGAGTACATGGTGGAGAACTCATCTCCCTCATAGATCATAAAGATTAAGGGTTGAGGAACTAAGGGTTTAGGAGGAGCATAGGAGTGGGAGAGGAAGAAGGTGTAAGAGCATGGGGGAAAGAGGAGAGAGGAGGGAGAAGGAAAGAGGAGGAGAAGGGAGGAGGAGGAGGGAGGAGTAGAAGGGAGGAGGAGGAGGGAGGAGGAGAGGGAGAGGATGGGTTGCAAGGTTGGAGGAGAGGGAAGGAGGGGTTGCAAGGTTAGGACATGCTTTTGGACATGGAGTGCAAGGAAGCATGGACACTTGAGACAATTGCTTGGAATACCAAAGTAGAACTCAACACAATGTTCCAAAGAGTATGGGCTTCATTCCATTATGGGGTATTTATATAAGTTGGAGAGCTTCTCTCTCTATATGTAGGAATTGTAACACATTCTCTCTCTACATGTAGAACTTGCATATAGAAGTTGCATGTAGGAGTTGCATGTAGAACTCGCATGTAGGAGTTGCATGTAGGAGTTACATGTAGAACTCGCATGTAGGAGTTGCATGTAAAACTCGCATGTAGGAGTTGCATGTAGAAATTGTATTTAGAACTTGCATATAGAACACGCAAGTTGGATTTCTAAGAGGGATTATTTCTAGTCTCATGTAAGTATAAGTGGAGCTTTGCTGCTACTCTACACACACATTTTGTTCTACCTAAGTCCATGTTGGCACAGAGACAACATACTCTCGGATCCATTTTATTACCCGTCCTCGGGTTATGGCTGATTGCGAGCACGT
The DNA here is from genome assembly GCF_047967505.1 of Dipteris shenzhenensis. NCBI lineage: Eukaryota > Viridiplantae > Streptophyta > Polypodiopsida > Gleicheniales > Dipteridaceae > Dipteris > Dipteris shenzhenensis. The sequence goes on from NC_141615.1 coordinate 43,484,722, forward strand.
ACCTGGGTTGCCATGCTTTTAGTCTAACGGTTATGGAACTTGTGTCGTGCCTGTCTATCCTACTATAAAGCCTTGGCACCATACAATTTTTGCTCAGTTTTCAGGTAGCCTATATCCACCATTTGCTCGAACAGAGATATGTGGCGTGCTTCTAAGATCACTCTTTGATAGAGTCGGCTTGTAATCTAAGCATTGACCCTTTCATTGGGATGGAAATTGAGTGGAGGTAAATGGGAATCAAGGTAACATGGGACCTCCAGAATGAATTCCAATGTTTTACTGAATATAGCACTTAGGCGAAGGAAGCAATCAATGTTGCCGCACATTATTTGCTTATGCTGCTGAAGTGCTCGGACCATTATGCCTTGGATATTCCATTCTACACCAGAGTATGGTTCAATCATTGGCCAATTAAAGGTTCGATCTTCATCCAAAGTGTGTATGTTGGCTTCTCATTTTTTACGCCGTGGAACTGCATAGAACTTAGGATGGGTTCTGAGACATGGAGGTGCACGCAGGTACTCCTTCAAGAAGATTACATCAAAGAGCTTGGCACGGCACCAATCAGGTTGTGGATCCAACTTGCTAATCCAACCTTCACTAATTTGACGCTGATGAAGGTTGGTAGAAAAGTTGTTCAGGGTCCATCCACCTCGAGTTTTCATATCAGGATAATTGGTCCAAAATTCCTTGATGGGGTTACTGGGAAGTGGTATCTCATTAAAATCATACCCATCATTAGAACTTGGCATGGCAGTACGAATTGGATTATCCGGATCCTGATATTCAAAATCAAATACCGTGTCATTTCTGCTGATGGAAGCACAAGTAGTATCGGAGGTGATGACGGGGCAGGGAGAGAATCTGGAGACATAGGGGAGAAATATGGAAGAGTGTTAGTTGCGGAAGGGGGAGCAGAGGGGAGGGGGGGAAGAACTGAGCAAATGGTTTGAATAGCTTGGTAATCCTCAAGGGTAGGATTAGCAAGGGAGGGGAAGAAGCTAGGTGTGAGGGGCTCGTAAGTGAGCCTTTCTTGCAAGGATTTATGGTCTTCCATGCATTCCTGTACTGCTATGTGTAGACTTGGTATTACAAATTCAAGTGGGACCACAGTTTCAAGGTCGTACACCAATTGAAAAGGTGTGTTCCTTGTACTGACCTTGAATGTGGTTCTGTATGCCCATAAGGCTGCATTCAGTTTCTCTGCCCAATCAGAACACTGTAGTTCTACTACCTTGGTGAGGATAATGCATATTATTTTGTTGGTGGATTCAGCCTGTCCATTCCCTTGGGGGTAGTAGGGTGTGCTTTTTCTATGGATTACCATGAAGCCAGACAAGAGTTCTTGGATAACCTCATTGACAAAATGTGTGCCTCTATGCGACACAATTTCAATGGGGCATCCGAATTAGGTGATCACATTTTCGTATAAGAATCTTGTTGTGCTTCTAGTATTTGCTTTTCTGACTGCTTTAGCTTCAGACCATTTTGTAAAGTAATCAGTGGCCACAATGATGTAGCATGCCTGTGTTTCTTTTGCTACTAGATGTATGAGACCCACATAGTCAATCCCCCATTTTTCAAATGGTTTTTGTGCAACAAGTGTTGTTAGGGGATTGAAGTCTTTGTGTTGTGGTTTAGTAGTCTGTTGGCATATATCATAGCCTTTTACATATTCATAGGCAGATATTTGCCCACAGTGTTGGCCACCAGTAGCCTGCGAGAAGAACTTTTCTTGTTGTGGCTTCCCCTTGGAAGTGTCCTCCTGCAATGCCTTCATGGACTTCAATCAGGATTGGCATGATCTCAAGGCATTACACATCGTCTTAATATTTGTTCCTTGCCCATCTTATACAGTTGTCCTGCAATGAGTTGATAGGGTGCAGCCTTTAGAATAAATTTTCTGGCATCTACTGCTTTCATTTCAGGGGGTGGTCTTCTTGCCATCAAGTATCCCATGATATCTCCACACCACTTTGGAACAGCATCTATTTGAAATAATGTGGCATCTGGTAAGCCGTCTTCTACTCCAGTGGCTTCTTCTCTTGACTTGACACGAGACATGTGATCGGCAATGGAGTGTCGAGCACCTTTACGAAACACTATTTTGAAGTTGAATTCTTGAAGCACCCTTGAAGCAAGGGGAGCCATCTGGTTATTCTTCCTATTGTACACGGACGGTTCACAAGATAAAGAAATGCTTGATGGTCGGTGTAGAAGACAAAATCATTTGCCAGTAGATAGTGCCGAAATTTCTTTACACTGCTAGGGCTTCCCTTTCTGTGGTGGTATAGTTGATCTCTGCATCATTGAGTTGTCGCGACTGGGGAAGTAGAATGGGTAGTCTTTCTTATGTTCACCAGGTTGACAAAGCACACTCCCAATTGTATACTTGGATCCATCAGTATGAACATGAAAATCAATATACCAATTGGGAGATATAAGGATTGGTGCTGTGATTAGGCATCACTTTAAAAGCTTAAAGGCTTGGTCGCACTCTTCGGTCCATAAGAACTCCACTAATAATTTGTAAAGTGGTCTAGCTATCATGGCATACCACAATATAAATCTTCTATAATAGCCGGCATGTTCTCTAATGCTATCGGTTTCTTGAACTTCAGACTCTCTTAGTGGTCTTGGCATTGCTATTGGCACACTGCCACTTGTGTAATTCTTGAAGTATTTCGGCACTTCTCGAAGATTGGCCTCTGATGGTGTGGAACTAGCCTGACATGTGCCATGTGTATTGGGTGGCATAGTTACATTTACTAATTTGTTAGGCTCTTCTTGAATTTCTTTTTCTGAAGTCTCTTGATTAAGCTTCATCCAGACATGTGGCTTATATTTCCGAAACTTCTTACGTTGGGAACTGTGGGGTAACTTTTCTTCTGGTAAGGTGTTTCCAAGTAAGGGTTCATTTGCTGCGCATACTCCTTCCAATCCCTCAGGGAACCATTCAAGAGGCAGTGGTTCTGATTTTGAGGGAGTTGACTTTGCAAGGTACAATTAGACGATCCTTGTTTGGACTCGTTCGAATTCATTGAAGTGCTTGGCCTTGTCTTTTCCACAATTTCCTCCTTCAGCTTTCTTGCGAGATCTTCTGCTGTTATTCAATTGTGGAGGTGCAACTTTTGGAAGCTCGACTGCCATTAGGGCATGTAGAATGGCTAAGTCATTTTCAAAGATTTGATCTTCAATTTCAAAATTCTCAGCCTCTGTTTCAAGGTCCCAAGCAAAATATGAGTCATCATTCGTATGGGTACCTTCTTCAGGTTCATTATCCCACTCGAGGTCAGCCATAAAGAATGGCATCTCTAGATTGATTGGTTCTTCATGTGGGAGTGGAGGATCTACCTATAGTGCCTTAGCATCTATATGTGAGAAGATGGGGTCTAATGAATGGCAATTGTCGATGGTTGCCAATGTTTGTATCCAGTTATTGACATTGCTTTGTGAGTCACCCGCAATGGCATGCTGTTGCAGGGGAGCTGATTTGCTTGAGATTGTCGTGGAAGATGTGTCATCCAATGCTCTAGGCACAATTGGTTTTATAGCTCCTATTCCCACATTCACCTTGACTGCGGTGTCTTGATTCTGGATTGGCAGTCTATCAGTTCCCTAGTCATGGAGGACTGATGCTTCCTGTAACCAAGGACATCCCAGTAAGATTTGATAGGATTTTTTGGGAAGATCCAAGATTGTGAATTGAAGGAAAAAGCAGACTCCTGCGATCTTTGTGGACACGCCATTCACTATTCCCAAGGGTTTAGCTCAGGAATGATTAACAAGGCGTATGTTGAAATTAGCCTTTTGCATTGGTGGGAGACCCCGTTCTTCATAGAGCTCCTTTGATAGGACATTTACACTTGCTCCACCATCCACTATGGCTTGGACTTCATTATATGCCTTGTGGATCAAAGGCACAGTAATGTTGCATATGTCATCTCTCTCACCCATCCGCACAGGGATATCTTCAATGTCGTTCATAGGTGGAGGGGGATTTGCAAGTTCAATCCATCCTTTAAAACTCTCCCAGAGATTGGGACAATTCTGTAGGAGGATTTCGATGGGAATTGACACATGGTAACTCAGGGTCTTGAGCTTGTTCATTTTGTACCCATTGTTGAAGTGCCTAAAAACGAGCCTTCTCCACCTCTGCATTTGGGTATGGAGCTTCTTTTATTTGAGGCTCGGGAGTTGATGTGGACAAGCTTGGCTACTCATTGCTTAGTGGAGGTGGAGGCACTTGTGCTTTCTTTTTCAGAAGTCGCTTTGGTTGGATTGGAATGTTAGGGTCCTTGGTGGCCTCTTTCTGTTGGCGTGTTATTACATTTACAGGTTGTGAGATTACACTTGCCGGACCTAGACTTTGATGGTCCACCCCAATGATGCTGATGGGGATGTCAGGCTTAACCTCTGTTTGTTCTGGGACCCTATTTTTCATGGGACAATCCATACAGGCATGTCCTATGCCACAATCTCTGCAAAGTGGTTGGAAAGTAGTTGGGCTACCATGATGAGGGCACTCTGCGATCCAGTGTTTTTCTCCACAACCGTAGCACTTGATTAGTGCATGATATGTGTTGGTACGTACTTGATTTGCATAAACTGGTATTAGACCCTCTGCACCTTCTACATAGTACACTGAGTACTCTGCTTCATACTCAAATGGCAAGTCTACTTCCTCGTCTTGTAATTGATGTATTGGAACTACTTGAGGAGCTGGATTTGGTGCTCTTGGATATGGTCCTGGATTCGGATTCCTCAGTAGTTGTGGGACTTGTGTTCGAACAAGAACAAGATTCAGCCTTGGATCTGGGGGTGCTTATGCAAGTGTTAGTTACCTGTATACTGGCATGGGTGCCGCTTGGTATTGTTGAGGTCGAGGCGGGTTGTTGCGCATGTTGAAGATGCAACTGTTCTCATCATGGCCACCGATGACATAGATATGGCACCACAACCTTGGTGGTGGATTTGCTTGTGCAAAGATTCTGGCTCTCAGGATTGGGCACTCATTTGATGTATGATTGGCCATGCAATGTGGACACTAGACATTTTCTCACTGTGGATATGTCTGAGTTGGCGGTCGAGACAAGTGAATTTTTTGTTCCATGGCCTGCATCATGTCTTCTTTCAGCTTCATGGTCATGGCCTCTAGGCGATCTTCATTTGATGTTTCGGTAGTGGACTTTGATTTGCCCTTTTTTGAGCACTTATCTCGCGTAGTAGATCTGTCGTCATCACTGCTAGTGTCTGAGTCGGTCATGCCATCCTCGATGTCGATGGCTACCGCATGAGCAGCATTGAACATTTCATAGCTGCTTATCTTTTTCATATGCTTTCAGATTTTCTTTCTTAGTCCTGCAATGAACCATGCCATGAGGTACTTCATTAGGCAAAAAGGGAGCTCATTTTGGGGCCCTGTAAGAAATTCACTATTTTCTCTTTTCTCTCTCTACAAAAGCAAGAAAATATGGATACTTGCATGAGAAATGTCAGTGTGAAAAGGAATAAATATATTCTTTCACATGCTTTACATTCAATGTTCATATAAGAGCAACACTTTTCTGTGCAGAATTTGGTGATTCTGACACTGCAAACGCGTCCGGAACGGCCCAAAACCTCCAGAACGGCACTGGAAACGCTGGAATCGGACATCCGGAGGCCCGAAAACGACCAAAAAAGACTGAAAAACGCGATTTGCAACAAAATGCGGTTTTGGGCCGTTCCGGACGCGTCTGCGGTGTCAGAATCACCAAATTCTGCACAGAAAATAAATTTTTTAAAAATTCAAATCAGATCACCTCATTAATGTGACATGCTTCGACGAACATATAGTACTATTTCTTTTTCTTATTTTCATCTTCTTTTGTTGAATTTTCAACGTTACGTTGGCCCACTCCTGATTGGTTGAGAGCCTATTTTCTCTCTCTTCTAAAAGGTCCCAAAATGAGCTCCCTTTTTTCCTAATGTGCATTTAGGCGTGGGTCACATTTGGCGATTAATCTTTTCATCTTACCTAGGTATGTGCATACTTCTTCTCGTCGGCCTTGTTCGATCTTGCTTAATTGGAGAGCAGAATCATCTTGTAGCCTCTCCGTTTGAAAGCATCGTTTGAATTCTATTTGAAGTAGGTCCCATGTGGCGTGCTCTTCCACTAGAAGGTCTAGGTACCATTGACACGCTTCATCAGTTAAGGCCACGGGAAACCAAGCCACCTTGGTTTCATGGGATTTATCTCCACCCGCTCGGCATGCGACATCAAAATGCTGGAGGAATCGGGCTGGATCTCCCCTACCATTATATTTGAAAAGTTTCAGTTTTTCCAAGGGGCATCTGCCTTGATTGTTATTATTTCTTTGATTAAAGAAATTGTCAACCTCTGCATCGAGGTCGATATCCCCATCATTGTTGCAACGGCGTCCAGCCATGTTGGGGCGTGGAGGAATTAAAGGGAGTGATTGAATCTGAGGGGGGGATTCGGGGAACAGGATTGGCAGGGGCGGTGGTTGCAATAAAGTTGTATGCAAATTTGGCAAGCGTTGGAGTCAGAGGCATTGGTCGGAACGTAGCTACATGCAGATTGGGCAAGATTTGCAAAGGGTGTCTCTGCCACAAGTGCGGGTGTGGATGAAGTTTTGTTGGGATGGTTAGAGTGGTGTTAGTTTGTGTAGGGACCATCATGTTAATAATGTGCCTAAGATTATCCTACGTGTGTAGGGAACTGTGCTGGTGCAGACGGATCATTAATCGGAGGTCACGGCATGAAGATACGATCGAATTTGTGCGAAATAAGCCCATACGGGGGCGCAAATGAGCGAGTGCTAGGGATGCTGAAATGGTGTGCAATGGGCTAGAAAAGTATCCCATAGCATGGTATTTCCATGTGTGAAATTTGGGTTCAAACGGGGTTCAGTTTGGGTCCCAAACGGATGAGTTACGAGGGGTTAAAGAAGGGGTAAAATTTGCTTTTTTGAGGGGGGGTCCTAAGGGTGGTGTGAATAGACTTTAAGTCCAACTGAGGGATTGGAACCAAGTTATTCTAGTTAGGTTAACTAACTTATATCCTCCAGTTAGGTATTAATTGAAGGTTAGGTAACCTAACCTAACTAGGGTAAACCTAACCAAGTTAGACTAAACTAACCTAACCTAACCTAACCTAGTTAGACTAAACTAACCTAACTAGTTAGACTAAACTAACTTAACCTAGTTAGACTAAACTAACCTAACTAGTTAGACTAAACTAACCTAACTAGTTAGACTAAACTACGGTTAGGTGTAGGTTAGGTTTTTTTTTTTGTCTATGGGCGGGAGAATGCGGCGGCGATCGGGGGTTGGTTTTTGCATCGGGGGAAGCAGTGGCAAGGGGGAAGGGGAGGGTGCAGGGGAAGAGGGGAGGGTAAAGACTAGGGGATGGGAGGGGGACAGGGGTTGGGGAGGAAGCAGCGGTGAGGGGGAAGGGGAGGGTGCGAGGGGAGAGGGGAGGGGGGCGGGAGGAAACAGCAGCGAGGGGGAAGGGGAGGGCGCGGGGGGCAGGCACAGGCGGGTGGGAGTGGGCGGTGGGACGGGGCATGGCAGGCAGGGTGGGCACGGCACGACAGGAGGGTGGCGGTGCGAGTCACGGTGGGCGAGGTGGCGAGATGGGGCGCCGGGTGGCGCGAACAAGCAAGCATATGAAGAGTAGGGTATTCTCAGTATGTAGGGTTCCGAGGCTTTTTGTCACCTATAGATATATTGTGGTTGTCGTTTGTAGTATACATGTAGCTTAGGACCTCGAGTCGTGTTGTAGTGAGAGACTTAGGCTTAAGTGTGATAAGCAAACATAGTGCATGCATGTGTAAAAGGAACGTGTATCATCATGGTTGAAGTAATGAAGGCTTTCGCCTTCATTGGTGGGGGTTGTAGGGTTTAGGAGGAGTTTAAGGGTTAGAAGGAGGTTCTAGAGTTTCGAAGGAGGTTCCAGGGTTTAGAAGAGGTTCTAGGGTTAGAAGGAGGTTCCAAGGTTTAGAAGAGGTTCCTCGGTTAAAAGGAGGTTCCAAGGTTTAGAAGAGGTTCCAAAGTTTAGAAGAGGTTCCAAGGTTCAAGGTAGAGTATATGGTGGAGAACTCATCTCCCTCATAGATCATGGAGATTAAGGGTTGAGGAACTAAGGGTTTAGGAGGAGCAGAGTGGGAGAGGAAGAAGGTGTAAGAGCATGGGGGAAAGAGGAGAGAGGAGGGAGGAGGAGAGAGGAGGAGAAGGGAGAAGGAGAAGGAGGGAGGAGGAGGAGCAAGAGGGAGGAGTAGAAGGGAGGAGGAGGAGGGAGGAGGAGAGGGAGAGGATGGGTTGCAAGGTTGGAGGAGAGGGGAGGAGAGGTTGCAAGGTTAGGACATGCTTTTGGACGTGGAGTGCAAGGAAGCATGGACACTTGAGACAATTGCTTGGAATACCAAAGGAGAACTCAACACAATGTCCCAAAGAGTGTGGGCTTCGTTCCATTATGGGTTATTTATACAAGTTGAAGAGCTTCTCTCTCTGCATGTAGGAATTGTAACACATTCTCTCTCTACATGTAGAACTTACATATAGAAGTTGCATGTAGGAGTTGCATGTAGAACTTGCATGTAGAAGTTGCATGTAGAACTCACATGTAGGAGTTGCATGTAGGAGTTGCATGTAGAACTCGCATGTAGGAGTGGCATGTAGGAGTTGCATGTAGAACTCACATGTAGAACTCGCATGTAGGAGTTGCATGTAGAAATCGTATGTAGAACTTGCATGTAGAACACACAAGTTGGATTTCTAAGAGGGATTATTTCTAGTCTCATGTAAGTACAAACAGAGCTTTGCTGCTATTCTACACACACATTCTGTTCTACCTAAGTCCATGTTGGCACAGAGACAACAATGTTTGATGTAGCCAAGCATTCTGGATGGTTTGAAGATGTGATGGTACATGAAAATCTTTAACCAAAATTTTAGAAGAGCACTGCGCACTTGATTGCAGTCCCTCGACATATAACCATGTCAAGTTCGAGTTTATGGATGTGATGAGTGTCTCCATGTCATTGATCTCGGGCTGATCTCGGGCCAGCCATGTTGCTCTAACTGCATCAGTTGTAAGAGTTCATGAAAAGATTTGGCAAGGCCCACACATTGACCATCGCAATCATGTCTAGGTTTAGATTGTGTCGGGGCCAAGATGGCAATCTAGGCAAGGTCATGGGTAGCCTGTACTTGATAATATTTCTAAAGATGTCCTATTCGGTCACATTAGGATTGATCTTCTTGAAGCTATTGATCTCTCTTTGTAAGAAGGTTGTCTGGGTGCTATTTGCAATCTGTACTAGTACTTTCAACCAGTACACGAGTAGTAGGTATGGCTTACGCAATGTATACACAGAGAACAGTGTCCCAAACCACATCTTCAAGTAGTCAATGAACCAGATGCACCCATCATATGTGCCATGTCCAAACAGAAATAGGAATGGAAATGATGCAATCTCTTTTACTAGGTTGCCACAAGCAGACCTCATTGATGGCCACCCACCTATGTAGAACATCAGGGGCCAATCGATGACCATTCTTGCGTCTCTCAAGAACACGGTTGCTATCAAGGATTACCAAAATTCAAGCGACTGTGTTCGAGCGAGGTGATGGTTCGACTGAGGAATTTCATAACTTTTGACATTCTAGTGTGATGTTTTATGTTCAAAAAGTAGCATTCATTGCTTACTTTTACAGTTGTTGTCCTACCCATGATATTGTGAGTAATCAATTGTCTTATAGACAAACAACAATTTTTGAAAATGTTTGGCAATGTTTTTCAAGGGTCAACGAAGGAGGGGTGGAAGAAAGGGGTCAAAGTATGTGTTTTTCTTGTGCAATTTCCATTTTCAAGGAAAAAAAATAATGGGAGGAGGAGCCTCCCTAGAGGCCGCGATATTGCGGCCTCTTAGGAGGCTCCTCTTGCCAATTTTATTTGGGCCATAACTTGGTCAATTGGACTCCAAATATGGTCATGTTTGTAGTCAAAACGATCGGAATGATATGAATGAATACATTTATCATGTTAAAGCATCAAAATCCTAGATCTTTATAAAGTTTATACTTATCTTGGTTTCATGAGAGTCGGACCTTATCAAACTCTATATTTAATTATGACCATGGATTTTTCTCATATAGAGTTTGGGTCCTTGGTTTCCTCCCTCCATCCTAGAGGTGTATACATGGTCAAGGACATATGAAGGTGATCCATATTTAGTTAGCATCATCATGGTCATAAGGTGATCAATAATTTATTAGTTCCATAGTTTAAACATTTTATTCATGTGATCATTTTGTGTACAAAATGGATCAAATCATGTCGATAGCATAAAAATCGATGAGCTACAAAGAGTTGTTTGTGAGAGATTTTACTAGGAGGAGCTTCTATATCATCTCGGTGGGACTATTGTTGCCATGTATGTAACTCCATAAAATAAAGAAACCTGTTCAACTCACGTGCTACCTTACATGATTTTGAGTGATCGCCTCGAGGTGTAGACATTGCAACATTTTTTCTTTTGTATCTATTGAATGATTGCTAACTTGCATGTATTTATTATTTATCGAATAATAGGTTTTCTCTTTGTATGTTGCCAAGAATTTTCCCTTTGGTATTCATTGAATGATTGCTGACTTGCATGGATTTATGAGTTATCCAATAGTAAGTTTAATCTTTGTAAGTTGCCAAGAATCATACAAAAAATAATTTAAAACAATCTATAATAGTGTCATGTGGATTCAACCATTTTTACTAAAAATTTATTGCTCCTACAGGTTTAGACAAAGTTCCTCATAAGTGTTGCTCGAACTTTGGGCTCGCTTGAACGCAATCGCTCGATGTTTTGACTTACCTGTTGCTATCTTGTGTGTTCCTCCTTTTTGGTATTGCATATGTATCACCACAGGGATCATGTTCTCCAAGATAGAGTACAAATTACTTGTTTTTGCAGTGGCCATCACGTGGGTTATCTATGGACACTATCGTGTTCTCAAAGATAGAGTACAAATTATGTGTTTTTGTAGTGGCCACCATTGAGTGGAATGGGCTATCTATGGAGTGTCATGAGATGATGGATTCTGCAACCTTGGTCGATAATATATATATAGCCCAAGCTTGTGATGTGGGTGTTCGAACATTGTAAGGTAACATTGGATCATTGGGTTGTCCTTTATATTAATGCAAGCACATCTTCCACGGACACCTTGTTCTGGTAGGTGCAACGTGGCCTTCTCAAATCTCAACATATCACTAAGTTATCTAGAAGTGATCGTTTATCAAAGACATCGTTTGTGATGGCGCGTGCTATTGTCTTCATGCTTATCAAGACGTCAATGATGCTTAGTAGTTGGATGCTCTTTGAGTAGTTGCCTTATGTAATTTGGCTTGCAGGTGACTCTATATTTCTCCCAGACACTATTGTTGCCGCATCTTGTGGAACAAAACCACTCCATGTTTCCAGTTGTGTTCTCTACATATGTAGACAAGAAGATGTTTCCTAGGGATGATAGTGGGGGGATCTTTCTCCTAAGACCTCTATGTAGCTACTTTTTTGTTGTAGAGTAGTTGACCCTACCATGATGAGCACAATATTGCACTGATAAAGCATGGAGCTACATCTTTTTTTCCATTCTTTATATGGCTGATCGAAGTCAATCCATGATGATGTTAATAGATTGAGGCAAATTGTATTGATGACTTGCATTTGTTTGGAAGCTTTTCTTGTGACTTCTTTTTTGTTTCTTTTATTTTTGCATCAAATTATTAGATTTCAATGGGCATCTAATTAAAACAAATAAAGTTTTTTGTTAAACAGGGTATAGAGAAGATTAACATAGCCCTTACATAGGGATGGCATGCACAAATGAAGAAAGGTTAAAAAAAAAGAATCCATACATGACGTATGGCAATAGGTGGCACACTTTCTCTCCGATTATTTATAGAATGAGAGATTGTGCCCATCTCTAGTCAGCTTTTGTATCCAGTTCTGCTTCCAACTCTGCCTCTTTGTTCAACTTTATGTAGTTAAGACATGGAAAGGAAAATTTACCTTTAACGAGCTGGTCATGCACTCCTTTTTTTTTGGATGTGTCTTTTCTCTAAGCTTTTGGTCCAAGCAAATTTTTTTGATCATGGTGAATATTATCTTTAGATAGAAAATGTTGTTGCATAACTGTATACCCATTTAGTCACAAAACCACCCCATAAAGATGCCCATTGTAGACCTATTTCTTTGACGAAAAGGGGTTTTGGGATGTCATTTTCCATATGAAAGCAGCCCAAAAACCCCTTTCTTCAACGAAAGGGTTTTTGGACTTCTCTTTTTCACATGAAAGCATTCCAAAAACTCATTTCTTGAACGAAAGGGGTTTTTGGGCTACTCGTTTTTAGAAGGAAGTAGCCCAAAAAACCCTTTCGTTGAAGAAAGGGGTCTTCCAAACCCCTTTCTTCAACAAAAGAGGGTTTTTGACTACTTTCATGTGAAAAGGATTGGGAGACCCTTTCTTCAATGAAAGGGGGTTTTGGGCTACTTTCATTAAAAGATGCCAAAATACCCCTTTCTATTGAAAAATACCCTGAAAGGGGGTTTTGGGCTACTTTCATTAAAAGATGCCAAAATACCCCTTTTTATTGAAAAATAAGGGTATTTTTCAATAGAAAGGGGTATTTTGGCGTCTTTTAATGAAAGTAGCCCAAAACCTTCTTTCATTGAAGAAAGGGGTTTTTAGACTACTTTCATGTGAAAAAGAGAAAGCTTTCCTCTAAAAAACAGCAGCCCAAAAACAAGTTTTGTTGAAGAAAGGGGTTTTTGGACTGCTTTCATGTGGAAAAGGATAGCCCAAAAACCCCTTTCGTCCAAGAAAGGGGTCTTTGGGCCTCTTTTTTTCAGATGGGCCATGTGGAAAAAAGAGGCCCAAAGACCCCTTTCTTTGACGAAAGGGTTTTTTGGGCTGCTCTTTTTCACATGAAAGCAACCTCAAAACCCCTTTCATTGAAGAAAGGGGTCGCCTCTTTTTCATATGAAAGCAACCTCAAAACCCCTTTCGTTGAAGAAAGGGGCAACCCGTTTGTTTAATGAAAGGGGTTTTGAGGTTGCTTTCATGTGAAAAAGAGCAGCCCAAAAACCCCTTTTCATTGAAAAAAGGGGTCTTTGGGCATATGTACAACAAAGAGGCCCAAATACCCCTTTCTTCAATGAAAAGTGTTTTGGGCCTTTTTTTTCACCTGGTCCATGAACAAAATAGCCCCAAAAATCCCTTTCTTCGAAGAAAGATCAGAAAGGGATCTTTGGGCCTCTTTTTTTTTATTGCCCAATATGGGCAATGTAAACAAAAGAGGCCGAAAGACCCTTTTATTCACAAAAGGGGTCCCTATGTATGGCTTCATTTCATGAACTTTGAGACATTCACGATTCAATTTGCTCAGATGCTCGGATCATTTTGCTCAGAATATAGAAACACCCTTTTTTCAATAATGGTGCTATTTGGTTGTATACCTATATGGCAAGGACAACACAAAAGAACATTCAAATCAGTGTGACATAAGATGCCATACATTGGAATATTTTTTGTATCTCATTCTCTCACACACATAAAATACACATACACATGTAGATGAATTTTCTAATTACATAGAAGGTGTTTCCTCAATATGCGTAATCCCTCAAGCTTTCATGGAAGCTAGTTTTACTTTTTTATATATGTTAATTCTCTAAGGCATCAATTTGAACACGAATGGGAATAGGGAAATAGAAATAGCATTAGGGAATTCAAGCTTGTCTAGGGGATTGAGAAGCTTGTATCATTAATAATAATCAAGAATGATTTTTTCATGTTAGCTTCGTTAAGAAGCGAAACTTTTATATTGGTGTTGAAAGTTTGTATTTCCTAATTTAAAAAAATGTTTGAAACATTTATGAGTAATCCCTCAAGCTTTCATGGAAGATAGTTTTACTTTTTTATCTATGTTAATTCTCTAAGGCATCAATTTGAACATGAATGGGAATAGGGAAATAGAAATAGCATTAGGGAATTTAAGCTTGTCATTAGGGGATCGAAGCTTGTACCATTAATAATAATCAAGAATGATTTTTCCATGTTAGTTTTATTAAGAAGCAAAACTTTTATATTGGTGTTGAAAGTTTGTATTCCCTAATTTAAAAATTTTTTTGAAATATTCGCCAAGATTTGAAATTTTTATGTAAAAACTTTTAAAGTTTCGCTAAGATTTACATATATTACTTCAAAATTAAAAAGAAAATATACAAAAGTGTACTATATTCTATCAATATTGTGAAGCTAAAAAAACTAGCCTGATAAACTGTAGCCAAGATTTTATATTAATATATAAGTATACATTCAATAAAAACATCATTGATAATCATCTTTGCACATGTTAACCCTTTCAAATTTATCAATGTGATAATACCTTTAGTTTTTGTTTTTCCATATTAATTTAATATGTGTATCCACTTTCACTGAAACATTCATGAATGGAGGACATCAAAAAGACCCAACTAGATTCACACAATATAGTTGATATTGCCCTCCCAAAAATCCTCTCTCAACCAACTACCAATCCTATAGCTGCCCATCACTCCAAGCCCACCACTGCCTCTTCTAGGCTTCTTTTGCTTGCTCTCAATAAGCTTTTTGTGTGAACTCTTAAGCTTCCTATGCTTGCTCCATCAATCTAGGGTAGCTCTTGGGCTTCCTCTTCTCCTCCCATCACTCCTTGCTTTAGGCTTCCTCTTCTCCTCCCATCACTCCTTCCTATGCTTGCTCCATCAATCTAGGGGAGCTCTTGGGCTTCCTCTTCTCCTCCCATCACTTTAAGGTTCCTCCCATTGCTCCTTGCTTTAGGCTTGATCTTAAACTCCAAGGGTGCCACTCCCAATGTTCCAAGCATTCTTGGAAACATCTTGGTATGAGGCTACTATAAGGTTGTTTAGGACACTCTCCTATGCTCAGGCTCATCTCCTCCCATCGTTCCAAGAATTCTTGGAAACATTCTTGGTCCTAGGCTACTCTAAGGTTGTCTAAAACACTCTCCTATGTTCATGCTCATCTCCTCCTTAGTTGACCTACAAGTTTGTTTATACTTTTTTGTATATTTCCATGTTTAGATCTAGGAATTCAAGGATGTCAAAATATATATGTATATCTTCATGTCTAGATCTAGGGATTCAAGACATACATAGCTATATGGATTCTTTCTATCTTCCCTATGTGAAGCCGTTTTTGTTCTCCATCAATTCCCAAGTCACCAATGCCCAAGTTGCATGAGAAATCATTTGCCTTGCATGTGTGGAAGTCATGGCTAGTGTGAAGAGGTAGACATACCCTCTTCCTCTTTCGATTTTTTTCTTCCTTGCCTTGAGCTAAGGTAGAATCAATGATAGGATGCAGTAGCAAGGCTTTTATAGGCTATCAACTTGATGAACATCAATTACTTGTAGCTTCCTTGAGGTCGCTAGCTATTGCACAATGCCATGGAAATTGAATAGGCAGATAATTTATGTAGATTCTAGTGATCTCATAGGCAGTGGGCAGTGATGAGGCCATTGACACGCTAGTTGAAAAGGAGAAATCATGCTATTCAACTATAAGCCTTTTGGTGACAAAGTATAAGTAGAGTGATAATTGGTGGATTAGATCTAAAAGAAGCTCATTGATGAGCGTAGTCTTTCAATTCCTCATGGCACAATGGCCTCTGTAACTTCAAACCCGTGTCATTGTTAAAGCATAAATTTGTTGCTCCTAGGTGACACTAAGCACCATTGGGAGATCCAAATGTGAATTCAATCCCCAATTGGAAGTCATAGGACAATAGAAAGATTGCAAGGTTTCACAGGTAGCAAGACTAAGGAGTAGACTTGATTCAAGAAGGAAGATGACAAAAGCTTTGCAAACAAACCATTGCAAACACATGGGGTGTTTTTAAAGCATACCTTAATGTGTTCCAATTATTTGTGACCACCCCCAAAATATTATGCTATGGCTCTTATAAAATATTCTAATGCCATATCTACAACAACATCTGTGGGCATATTTGAATAAACTTTAGCGGGTATATCTACAATAGTGAAATGATAAAAACAATAGCACCAAGATGATCAAACATTTGGATGAGTAATTTCATCTATGAATGCATCCTCCACATTGTAGGAGGTAGACTAAAATACCCCTTGAGGGACATGAAAAACATGAGAATCCACACCAATAGAAGAGACGACCAGGTGAAGTAAGGGGGACCCCTGATCTACCATATCATAAGTAGCTTTCAAGCTCAATGATTTAAATGCATTAGAAACTCAAATGGTTGGGTAATTAGTTTTGCAAGTGACCTCTAAGAAAAATAATGCTTCTTGTTAGCTTACTTCCATTGTTTCTTGTTAACTTAAATGACGAACCCACAAGATGGGTTTCTTTTCAACTTGCTTACATTATATCTTGGTAACTTTGTTTCTTTCTTCCACCAAACCCATGGGCTATACTATAGTTTGCAATGAAGGAGGAGGAGTAGCGTGATTTTCATTTGGAGAAAATTGTCAAGAAAAATGGTGAAGCTTCGTTGGTTATGCTCAATGTGCTCATTTTCCTCAACAATATTCTCTTGATGGAAATCAAACTATCATCCTCCTCACACTGGTTTGGTGGCAAAGTTGTCATTCAAGATTACAAGAAACATGGAAGAAAGTCAAAACCCAAAAGATTTGTTACACTTGTAAAACTAGCTAGCCTATAGGAGACCAACTTTAACACTATGCTAGTTGAAAGTACTGATAGAAAACAAAAAGACCCAAATAGATATATGGATAACCAAATCTTACACAATACCTTATCAGCCTATGTCGCCTTGGAACTCTTACAAAACCAAAACATAAAAGGCCCTCTAGTGTGCCAAATTCTCCTTTGCAGATTTGGTAACCAAATCAGCATAGATATGAATCCAAAAAATTAACTTTGTTGTAAATTGCTGAAATCATTCAGATTAAACCTTTGCCACTTTTTGTTGGTGCTGGAATCTTACAGGAGGAGATACAAAAAAAAGTCTTTAAAAAGGAATGTGTAGAAAAGTTGATCCTTAAATCGTGTGAGGACAAGGAGCTCAACGTGGATTCTCATGAAGTGGATCTATAGACTTTAAAAGAGAGTGTTTAAAAGATGAGGCATAAGAAATATAGTTTAAAAATGCTATCAAATTACTTTCCTTTCTAGCTTTTTGATGGCAAATTTTAACACCATTTTCTAAGGCTTGAGCTTTCTTCATAGTCCTATGACTATACATTACGTCATGAAAATTCCAAATCATTCACTTTTGCCAACCATATCTTTTTAAAGGATTTTTTTTGCATCTCCTTCTCTAAGGTTCTAGTGCCAACTAGATGATAGAATATGTTTTATTTTATTACTTTTGCATTTGAATAAATTGGGGAACTAGACATATTCTATTGACTGGCTGGCACTAGAACCTTAGATAGAAAGAATCATTTTAAGAAGGAATGTTTGACAAAAGTGATCTCTACATCTATTGAATGATAGGAACTCGACTTTAATTCTCATCAAGTACATGTGAAGTCATAGGACAAAGTATTTCAAAGCTCATACCTAAGAGACATAGTTAAAACATTCTATCAAAGTACTTTCCCTTCCCAATATTAAAGGAAAGTACTTTGGAAGCAATTTTGAACACCATGGCCTTAGGCCTAATTAGAACTAAATTGGTAGCTTAATGGGACTTCAAAGTGTCCTATGATGTTTTGGCCAAAAAATCAAAACTTGGAGTAGATGTGTCTTTTAATGATTCCCTCTCTTGAGCTTAAGGATAATTCATAGAGCTATTTGTTTAAAACATAAGGAGCACAAAAGACCATTACACATGATCACAAAATGATCATAGATGTATGGTAACATAGCTTTTCTCCTAGGCATTACACCTAAAAATAATTTTGGCAAATTTTATTGAGCAATTAACAAGAGTGGTTAGCTTAGTGGGTTGCATTGTAAGTCACATTTCATAAATAAGCAATTTTATACACTACACATAATAGCCACAAAGTGTCATATCATAACAATACTAAAATTATATCATAGGTAAAAATCACCACACCACAATAAAGGCTACAGCTAAAGAGATTAAGTGCTATAAATCTCAACCACCATTAAAATAGGTTGCACATTAAATCTCAATTTTATAGTTGTGAATTATCTGTATATAAGTGCTATATGCATTTTTTTTTAAAATTGGTGTCACTCATTAATGATTAGAGGAAATATATAAGTGTAATCTAAGTATTTTAAGGTTCTTATGATATCATTAACCCCTATAGCTTACATATATTACAACATAGTAAACAATCAAAATAAGTTTTAATTTGGTGTTCTACATGATATTAGGTCCCCCAAAAACTCATGCTACTCCATAATATCCTATTGAAGGCTTATAAAAATTATTCTTGAGTTTGGAGCTTTTAAGGCATGTCAAAGAATGCACAAAAGGTCAAATTTTGCCTCACTGTTAGCATTCACTAAAACTGCATTTGATGCCATAGATCATAATAAATTAAATTATCTAGCTCCAAAGCAATGTAAACATATGTTTTATAGTTATCCTTAGGCTCATAGGACTTATAGACTCTTAAAAACTCATTTTCATTAAGAAGTATGTCCATCTTATCTAAAATGGTGTTAGGTCCACCTTAAAACTTTAGGTAGAAATCAGAGTAATAGATGCAAGTTCCAATGCATAATAATTGTAGGTTTTTTTCACACATAAGCTATTATGGAAATGGTCAAACCCCAAAAATACCTTATCAATGCCTTTGAATAATTCTAGGAAGTGGCTAAGTTAATAGGACATGAAAGTGTCCTAAGACATTTTTTGGTCCTTCTACCAAACCATTGCTAAGCTTTCTTCTTACTTTGCTTTGTGATTGCACTTGTACTTCATGAGAATTCAAGCAAAGATCCATCCCATAAAATTCATAGCATTTGCAAGAGCTTGCAGCTAAAAAGGAGCATACTCACACAAAAAGTCATTCTAAGCTAGCCGTTGTGCATGTGAAGTCACTCTTCAAGCTTGAGCCGAATTGTCATGTGAGTGCACTCTGTTTTACAATGGGTTCCTGCAAGTGCTATATATTCCTTTTAAATGATTGCATATCAATGAGGAAAATTTTCATGTGAGTATGCTCCTTTTTACAATGGGTTCTTGCAAATGCTATATATGCCTTTTAAATGATGACATACCAATGGTTATTGCTAGCATTCTACACACGAGGTCCCATGTAGTGGGAACTATAAGAATTGTGAAGTCAAATATGTTTTCAAATAAATGTGTCTATGGAAAAAAATTGGCATGAGAGAGAGATAATTAGAGCTCATATGATGTAGCATATTGGTCCTCCAATGTTAATTTCACTATGATCTTACTCATTTAATAGATCTTCAACTAAATGTATCTATGGGAAATGAGTTAGAGAGCATTAGAGCTCCTATGATGCAGAATATTGGACCTCCAATGTTAATTTCACTATGTCCTCTTTCTCATCTTGCTACATGCGATGTGCTTTCCTAGCCACTCAATGCCATATCCTCCAATAGCATTATGCTCAATGCCCTACCTCTCTCATCTTTCTCTATGCAATGTGCTTGCCTAGCTACTCACCTCCCTATCCTTCAATCATATTATGCTCAAATTGTACCATGTCTTACTGATCAATTAAAAAAAGAGGGCTTTCTCTAGACAAAAATTCTAAAAAGATCTACAAAGTCTTGAAGAATGCCTTGATCTTCATTCCTAGGCTTGTGCGCCTAAATTTTTCTTAGCCCTTTACCATATAATCTAATGCAAGAGGTAGAATGATCATAGCTATGTTAAAATAAGATCATGGTGTGATAGCTTATTAGATTCATAAACTAGATGGTAAAGAGCTATCACCAAGGTGTTTTGAATTAGTAATTTAGTGTAGATATTAGGGTGTATCACTATCACACCACGTCTATGGATGATTTTTTCA